>NC_067195.1:58565590-58883402 GCF_000699445.3 Schistosoma haematobium
CTACTACTACTACTACTACTACTACTACTGCTGCTACTACTCTACTGCTGCTGCTACTGCTGCTGCTACTACTACTGCTGCTGCTACTACTACTACTACTACTACTACTACTACTACTACTACTACTACTACTACTACTACTACTACTACTACTACTACTACTACTACTACTACTACTACTACTACTACTACTACTACTACTACTACTACTACTACTACTACTACTACTACTACTACTACTACCATTGGTTATGTTAGTCACACCAACATCAACAACATAAGTTGCACCTATTAACATGGAGAAATCCAACTGTCAGTTACTTCATGGACTGAATCCACGTTTTCGTTAAACCACTTCTAGTTTTCTTCAAACATACTGCGACACTAGACAACCACATCCGTGCAGAAACGTGGTGATTGGTTACACTTAACACATGTAGTAGCCACCTCAGTTGATCAAATATTCATCACCACATCAGTCGATTTGCCATCTCTCTTTACCTGGTACCCATTGCCTTACTTCAGTAATGCTTACTCGATGATTCCAAAATACATAGGCACTGATTCAAAGACACCTATGATCGAATACTAGTAACCCACGAATATCTACTATTCTTAATGGCCAATGAAATGTTCAGTTAACTCATACGCTTATACCATTCGATTACAGTAAATTAAAGTATAATGTATAAATTGTGATCTCTTCATTAAGACCTATCACGTTTGATGCAAAAAAATGATGACTTTTCTAAATTGTCATTTATTCGATGTTGCTCTATAGAAAAATACACACTATTTCTAAATATTTACTATGACATAGTACTGAGAGAGATGTCGAATCGTAACGATAAGAAGTAATTAAAAAGTGATGTTAAAATTTGTTTTGGAAAACCTCATAGTAAAATACCAAAGAAAAAAGCATTCGAAATGTTTTAACTGAAACAAATAAACCTACTTTATGTAATTCATTTAGCCCTTTAATTTGTGATTCGATAAGGACTTTGAATTCGTTAATTTGAAGTGGATCACATGATTGTTGAGTGGTAGTTTGTTCGTGGGTCAAACCATCAATTGATATTTCATTTATTGAAACATTAGGTAATTTCGAAAAATAATTGAAAATGTTATTGAAGCATTGAGCATTTATGGACAACACTGGTGGAGCGGTTGTATCCACATCGCACAACAGTACCTAAGAGTAGAAAAATATATCAAAAAGGAAAGAAAATGTCAGTTAGATCAAACATCCTACTGAAATAGCCGACGTTCAATATTCGCAGTGGGAAACATAAGAAAAGATTACTGTGAAAGAGGCTAAGTAGGAGCTCATCAATAGAGTTAAACATGATAGCCAAAATATTTCAATTTTCAGGATGAAAGAATGAAATAATGTAACTAGTTATAATTTAAATTACAAGATCTGTAGTTATATACTTAAAAGCATAAAGCATTTGGAAAGAGAAACAAAATAAAAATAGACTTGCTATTGATAACAAGTTTCACCACCGATTGAGTGAAGAAAAACATTATTACATTACATGTACATGAAAACAGGATATGTTATATATATATATATATATATATATATATATATATATATATATAGGGAGAGAGAGAGAGAGAGAGAAAAAAAGAAGAGAAAATCAGAATGAGTAAATAACTTACGTCTAAAAATACAGATAGCCAAAATCCATCACGAAAATGAGCTTCATCCCAAGTGTTGGAAACAAGAAGAAATAATAGTCGGACTAATAGGGAAGCACAAGAATAATTTGGTGAAATTGACTGATCAGCAGATAAAATTTCTTTGTCAGAATAAGAATCAATCGGATCAGTTGATGATGATAAAGGAATATTTTCATTATTGCAATTTGATACATTAACATCTATTCTACGTGAATAACTATTAGTTGGATAACGGATTTGAGATGCTTCCAAATACAATGAAATGAAACGTTCATTAATATCAGGAAATGGTGATATAAGGCCACAACAAAATGCTTGTTCCAATTTCATATAAAGATCATGATTTTTAAATACACTTGTACTGGCATAAACCTATGAAAAGAAGTTAGAATGTAGCGAAAATATTAACGGGAGAATAAAAAAACAAATGAAACAATGGAATCTAAGTAAATATATATATATGTATATATATGTTTTCCACAAAGTAAAGAAATATCTTGCAGTTTTGCATTAGGAATTGACATTAGCTAAACCAACATTGAGAATCAGGAAGCATTGGACAGTCGCTATATCCCATTATGAGACTCCTCAGCAGTGTACACACAAAACTGTATTTAAGATCAAACTAAAGACTTTCCAAACTGGCAACGAGGGCTCAACCTTCAAATCACTGAATTGGAATCAAATCCAACAATTTCTACAACACTTACCTAAATAGAAGAAAGAAACTAATGTATATCTGAGTACAGAAAGAAAAACAATAAAAGAATAGTAACAAAAACGAATTTTTTTCTTGCATATTCTCGTTATTTGTTAACAAGTTCGATAAAATTAACAAACAGAACAAAAGCTAACGTAATATCACATATGATCAAAACTGATTACTGTGACTGACTGAAATGATGAAACAGTATTAGTAAAATTGTTTACAGATTAGATCATTTAGAAAGTGATACCAAAATATCTGTACAAAAGTCAGGTACTAGGAAAACTATGAAATACAAATTTTTGTACTTTATACTTTACAACAATTAGACAGGAATTAAATAAAACTAGAAAACGAGCAAGATGGGTTACATAATAATTGTACAACTAACCTAAAGCAGTCAAACCAGTTTTAAGAAACAGATCAGTGTAACTCACACACAATCAACACAAGAGTATTTGTTGAGATGGGTGAAAATATGAAAAATAAATGAAGCTTTGTGGTGTACATGTAAAGTGATAATGTCTCATAAACTTTTGATTTATTTAACTGTCAATAGGTTTACCTTTGAAAATATACTTCTAATATCGTATAGGTTTCTGTACTGTGTTTACAATTTTAAATTACAGTACATGATGTAATCACATAAATTAAAGCACAGATATCAAATAGGTAACAAATAAAAATGCAATAATAAAGACAAGTCAACATGAAAAGTAAAACTTAATAGGTAAAATTTAGGTTTTAAGCACATGAAATATCCATCCATTAGAAATCAATTAGTCAAACAAAAAAAACAACCTACATCGTACACGCATTCAAGAATTTCTCTGGCAACATCAGGTGAATTGTCAATCCAACGTGGATAAGCTTGCCAAAGTCTATAGAAAAAGTTGACTTTTTCACGAGCTGTTGGAGCGAAATGTTCTTCTGATTTCGGTACATTTATCCAATCACGTAAAACTTGTAAAACAGCACAGAATAAACGAGGATCGCGCGCTCTATCCATAATTAAACATAAATCTGGACCAAAGATAGTTTTACGCATTTCATGACTAACAACATTCAACCGTGACTTGATCATTTCAAGACCCATAATTAGTAAGTCAGTAAGCTCTGTTAAAATAATATACAAATAATCATTATTATAACAATTAAATTATGAAAGCAATATGACAACATTAGATATAAAATTAATGAATATTTTAAGGGTTTTCTGTATGATCCTTCAATATTATACACTGCTTCAACAGTAACCTGTGCAAAACTACGAAAAGAGGGATTGAAAAATATTGAAAGGGACTAATACCCATCCAAATTTTGTTTGTTCAGTTAATTATGCTGTCTCAATAACATTCTAATACACTATAGATTGGGCTTTGATTATTGAGTTGATGAAAACTTCGTTACATCAAGTAATGTCTATGAACGAAACCAAAGGATAAAAAGATAGGTTAATTTCATTCATTAAAAATCAACTTCAAACATTAGTAAATAAAAATTATACATTTTTTAAGTCGAACTTCATATATTGTAACTGAAATTTTCAATACATATAACTATGGTTACAACAAGTGAAGTAAATCAAGCTCAGATACAAATGAATTAACAACAAAATGTGAATATTTCAATACAGTGATAAATCTACTAATCGTAACGATAATTAAAAGTGAATTAAAAGTTGTTATCATTCATACAGAAGGAGGGATATGATAAGTTATCAGTATAATAAAGTAAGTAAATTACGTTTAAAACAATTGAAAAACTTATGACTCAATAGTTTAAGTACATAACTTTGAGTAGTAGTGTAGTAACATTTAGTCAGAAGTATACATTAATCTACTACCAAGCTAAACCAAACATAACCATTCGATTAGGTGCTTGTAAACAAAATAATAAATATAGCTACTTTGTAGACACTTTATTACTTAAAACAATCAATATATCCTACACATTACATCTATACACACAATATACAAACAGATCACTAATTTTTTCAGATTTATTCATTTATAGATAACATTATACTTCAAGATGGGCCAGGACAAATCAGCGGGAAAAACATTTTTCTCCCGGACAATTTCGTTAAGTGGATCTGTATAAGAGATAATAATATGATTATAGTCTATGAAAAATAGTACGGGATCGCATCATAAGGAGCTCGAAAATTCCAACTATCCAAAGTAGGTAATGTATGGATGAAAAGCATTTCCGTACTTCATATAGATGAGAAAGGTGAGAGGGAAAACGAAAAAAACATCTGTTCAGAATTCTCAAATATCCCTCTCTAGAAGCATAGGAAAAAGTTGAAAAAGTTCTATCCAATCAACGTTGAAAAGAAGTTTCACAGAAATGGCTAAAAGAATGAAGGATTATGTGTCACGCCTTACTTAAGATGTTACCATATATAGGACGTGATCAAAAGTTTCTAGAAGATTCAAGTCATCGGAATATTTATAAATAAACTTGATGTTTTGCACACAGATCAACCTTGTAGTAGAGCTTTTAGCCATATTTCGCATATTTTCTCAATTGTTCAAGTTCACAAGTACAAATAATCTGGGGATACAGGAAGCGGTTAGGAAGTCAGTAACCGGAGAATTCTACATTGTGTTATGGATGCTGAGGAATAATGTGCTAATCATTATCATGTTAAGTCTAATGATGTCCTTGAACGTTAAATGAACATTTCCTATTGGCCGTTATTTATTTCACTCGTTAAATATTGTACAGAGGTTGTTTTCTATTTTTATGGTACGATGTGGTCTGTTTGGTTAGTATATAAATAGAGTATGTTTGAAATATGATTCATAACTCAGAGGCTGTGACTTGCGTTCTAGGCTCAACTGGCTGGACTAGACAGGGAAGCGGGACCAATCGGGACTCTAGGTCGTCCGTACGTGTTTTACGTGTCACTGTAATCGATCGATATAAACGCTGTTTATCATAACTGTGCAATCCACACGTTACAACATATTGCAACAATGATAATTACTTAATACTTACTAAAAAAATCAAACTTTGTAACCAAAACTAAACTTTTTTATTAAAATCGGAATTATGAGAAAATTACTTACGTGCTGATGTACCAGATTCTTGAGCATTAGAATTACAATTCGGTGTAACTAAATCTTGTATAAGACGATTAACAAGTTTAACTAGTTGTACAATACATCGATCAACAAATGCATGTGGATTAGACTGAACTTGTGTTGATGTGAACAGAAGAAATGCCGACTGTAATCGTGTTAATAAAGTTGCTTTAGAAACACTAGAAAAGTAATTAGTACGTAATATGATTTGACAGTCATATATAGGTATTGAAAGTAGTGATACTGTATAAATGTCAATTAAAATAGCTAATTTATTCATAACCATAACCCATAGCCAAATCTAGTCGATTTTTCTACATATAATACGTTACTTTTCTTAATAAAAATTAAATACAATTCACATAAAACAACTCTAATTCATACTTTTGAAAAATCCATACTTAACATTGTAACACGAGTGAAACACTTTCCTCCGTGGTTGCATTGGTAACCCTATTTATAATCGATAACACTGGCATTTAGTTATTTCAGTTCGTCAGTCAGTTAGTGATACGCTGCGTAGAAGCTGATACATATGAGCATCAATTCAGTGAGATAAAATTATTTGAAGACAAGTACTAACAGTATTTACAGTGATAGAACCGACTACATGTAACAAAGAAAAATAAGATCTCAGGACTCAGGTTCTGAACGATAGCAAAGATTAAATGCCCCAGAGCCAGTGTGAACAATTTTGAGCCATTTCATTCTAAGTTTCTAACCATTGGTTACGATAATCACACCAACATCAACAACATAAGTTGCACCTATTAATATGGAGAAATCCAACTGTCAGTTACTTCATGGACTGAATCCACGTTTTCGTTAAACCACTTCTAGTTTTCTTCAAACATACTGCGACACTAGACAACCACATCCGTGCAGAAACGTGGTGATTGGTTACACTTAACACATGTAGTAGCCACCTCAGTTGATCAAATATTCATCACCACATCAGTCGATTTGCCATCTCTCTTTACCTGGTACCCATTGCCTTACTTCAGTAATGCTTACTCGATGATTCCAAAATACATAGGCACTGATTCAAAGACACCTATGATCGAATACTAGTAACTTACGAATATCCAATCAACCCAGTCGAATGCTTCACTTCATATTATTAATTCGGAAAAATTTCCAGATATAATTTCCTTTATTACATTTTTCATTTATATTTGAACGAAACCGTTTTCTTAGTATGCAGTTTTACTACGGTTTATATTATTATGTCAATTTTCTACTCCACTCCATTTGATAGACATATTTGTATGCCTGAAGTTCCATAGAAAGAAATTAATAACTGAATATGTAAAATTACATGTAAAAATAATTATAAATAAAGATAGTTATTTAATGCATTACTTTTCACTAAACATTGTGAATGAATCTTGTATTGCTTTTAAAACTGTTGAATAAATATCATATAATTCAGGATAAGCAGTAACTTTCTGACGATGTGATGCTTCAGCTGGATAACGTTCAAGCATAGCACGTATAAGACCAGCACAAGAACGAATTAAACGAACATTAGTCAATTGTCGTGTTAATACATTACATAATCCAACACTGAAATGTTTCACATTGATTAATAAAGTTGGGCTTTCCTATAATAAAAAAGAAAACATTTGACAAATGCAGTTAGTGGTTTATTAAACTTCGAAGGCTCTGAGAATAATCAGGAAGTCTTAAATAAGTAACATATTTTTAACATTCAAATGAGTAGAAAAATAGATTTTCTGACTTTTCGTGACTCAGTTTAAGCCGCTTCTTTAGAGAATAAATAACCAAATCAAAATTTTGACTTTAATATTTATTCTCTGAAGAAGTGGCTTACACTGAGTCACGAAACGCCGAAAAATCTAATTTTTCTACTCATATGGACATTACAAATATATTATTTAGTTATAGCAATCTACCCAATGCTAAACTTTTTCGAAATTATCAAGTCAAACCTTGGTAATGAAACCTACAATCAGGAAGTCTATATAAGTAAATGTATCTCTGAATATAGAATATTGAAAAACTAGTACCATGATTAAGAACATGTAAATAACGTACCAAAGTTGAGAACAAGACACGAAGAACCTCCAAAGTCATTAATAAACTGGTGGCTTGTGTTGCACCAAGAGCACTAGTAGATGATGCATTTGCGTGGGGTCCAGAGGGAGTAGACGTCGGTGTAGTGTTTGATGTCCCACTCATGTGTATTCCGTGTGTATTGAGACTATTAGCTGGAACTCCTCCAGATGGTGTACTCGACATCGAGTGTGAAGACGATGAATCGTCCGGAGAGAAATAACGGTCAATAAATGCAAGTCTAAGTTCACAGGTTTCACCACCCCATACATCAGAGCGAAGAGCGAATTCTAGTTGAGCTAGCGTTCGGGATACAGACTGTTCAGACAAACTTCCACTTTGACTAGCGTCAATAGCCTAAAAATTGCGAAAATTATCAGGTGTATCATTGGTATCTACAAATATATACCTTAGAAAATGATTCCTATTCATTGAAATACGCTTCCTATGATATACACCTACACAGAATGCTATGATCTACCGATTTTGAATATCATTAAAAAGTTTCGTACCACCAACTATTCACTGAGTTCAGAATTGCCACTTAACAGATTGATAAATTAGGAGATCCGATATTTACCATTTCAAACTAATCAGGAGCTAAAAGAACGAAGCATTGGTATTTGAAGCGATGGGTATTGTGTTCAAGTCTTAGTGTAAAAATCAGCACTCAGATACATGTATATCTAACTGATGAGTCCAAAATATAACAAAAGCTCTCCCGCAATTTATCCATTCTAATGAATATATTGTTGCATTGTAAAATTAGTTAATCCAAGTTCAATAATATCTGAATATATTACAGAAACAATATCATAAAACTTACTTGACAGGCGAAGCGAATTAAAAGATTTACAAGTTGATCACGCTGGGGCTTATCAATAGGAGAGTTGGTTGGTTCAGTCTAGAATGAATTTTTAGGAAATACACGATCGAATGTTAGTAACAAAAATACAGTAATAAAGTTTATGTAAACCGTGAATGGCTATGTGTTTTTGTGGTCAACATCATACCACTGAATTTTAATATAGTAATATGTTGTTTTTCACCATTTGGCCATCGTGAGACTGCGTTTTTGATGAAGACAGACATCTAAATAAAGCATAACAAACCGAAACTTTTAACACTAAGCTAACAAGTGGTGCGTTAAAACTTCCGTTTTAATGCCCTGTGCATCAATACAGACTTTTAGAGGATAGATTATAGGTTTGTAAACAAAGATTCGATAAATAATCAGGCACATAACAGGACTTACATTTATCAAAATAATGACAATAATTAAACACCCTGCAATTCGTAAAGTAGTAATCCAAACCTAGTAATCTATAAAAGTATATTTTTCTTCATGTTGACTTAAGAATTATTGAATATAAATGAACTGCTAAACACAGATGTGTGTAATTAATTTTGATTTTCTGCACTCTACATCTGAAACCAAAGTTGGTGGAAAGGTCAAGTTGCAATCTCCAACCTATTGGTTGATATTACGATACATTGAAAATTTTAACTATATATATATATATATATATATATATATATATATATATATATATATATATATATATATATATATATATACTTACTTTAGCTGAAGTTTGGATATTCAAATTCTCTGTTAATGATGAATTATTATTATCTCCTGGATTTAAATCATCAGTTATCTCCTTTGAATAATTCTCAGTTATTTCACGGCGACACCGAACATCCCATTGAGCTGTAGTATAGATCATATCTAAAGCTAATCGACGTTGTTCAAGGGGTAACTAAAACATAATGTGGAACGAAAAGCTCATTATAAGTAAATAACCATAACATGCCATTGTGATCAGTAATACAAACATTTTTATATTTTTACGTCGGTGTAAATCATTAACTTGAGACGATGGATATTTGAATCAGGTTCTAAGTTTGCTTTTGACTTACTGACTGTAAATCAAAAATTCAGAACAACTAAAAATGTAACTAGGGTACATTTACTAAACTTTGAAACATTTTTTTTGTAAAATAATGTTACTGTTCGACTGTCTAAATTAAAGCAGTTGAGAAAGTGTTTCACACTAGAACATGTTACAAAATTTAGCACCTTAATAATCGGAGATTTCCATTTGTCATAGTATAATCAGTAAAAAGTAAATCACATTTTCAATACCAGTACTCCAACACCTCTATATGATTTTTGGTTGAGATCATGAATTAATTGATGTTAGACCACCGTTGGAAACCTGGAAGCACTGGACGGCCGTTTCGTCCCAGTATGGGACTCCTCAGCAGTGCGCATCCACGATCCCGCACCCCGCGGATTCGAACACAGGACCTACAGGCTTCGCGCATGAGCACTTAACCATTAGACCACTGAGCCGGCATCCAATGGTGTTAGGTGTCTAACATCAACCAATCCACGAAATTGCGCGACCATCAAAAACTTAACAATGTCCACAACCCCCATACTGATAATTAACATGTGCTCACTAGTGACTAGCTTCGTGAGGGAATTCTCGGAGTTCTAGTGAGAAGTCGTGACCAGTGGAGCTAATCCGTGTCGGGTAGAGACAGGTATCTACCTCAGTACAATGGAAGGTGGTTGCGCAATTTCGTGGATTGGTTGATGTTAGACACCTAACACCATTGGATGCCGGCTCAGTGGTCTAATGGTTAAGTGCTCAGGCGCGAAGCCAGTAGGTCCTGTGTTCGAATCCCGCGGGGTGCGAGATCGTGGATGCGCACTGCTGAGGAGTCCCATACTAGGACGAAACGGCCGTCCAGTGCTTCCAGGTTTCCAACGGTGGTCTAACATCAATTAATTCATGATCTCAACCAAAAACTTAACAATCTCCACAACCCCCATACCTCTATATGAGTTGTGTGAATTATTGAAATAGAATAATCAGTAAAGGAACTTATACAACAGAAATTCTGAAATAACTAGTTAAAATCCATAAAGTTAGATTTCAAATAAAAAGAAAACTGTGAACATAGTTTACTCACCTGTTGAACAGAAAGTCGAGATATAATGAGTATAATATGAGGTAATATTTGATGACGTATTGGATAATACAAATCTGAATGTCGAACAATTATTCCTCTTTAACAGCGAAAAACAAAAAAAGTTGAGTAACAAAAAACAAGTGATATTTACAAATAAACTACCTAGAATGTGAAAATTTAAAAGAGGAGAACGAAAGAATACGTAAAGATAAATAACAAATATCAAAAATCTATGATTTCCAAAGCATAAAATTGTAATCAGTAGTATAGCTAAATAAAAAATATGTACATGACTAATGTGACCAATGAAAACAAACTGGTGAATCAGTCGTAGGATAGTAAGAACCTGATCAAATGTGTATTGATCTATTATTCTGTCGTATAGTATCAGCATAAAGAGATGAAATTATCATAATGAACGCCAAAATAATACAGATAATAGTAGTATCAGTGAAAGTAACAAATAGAACATTACAGATAGATGATATGATTCAATCAAGAAAAGAATAAAGTTGTTGAATAAATACTTATCCGTCAACAATCGATTATAGGTAACAAAGAACAAAGCACATACTTGCATCACTTCATATCGTCACATTAGCACCGCAGGATTGAAATGGTCAGGATAGGCATATACGAACAATGCTGTTAAGGCACATATGATCGAATACTAGTAATCTATGGATACCATTTATATTCACAATTATAAATAATTGAACATCTAGACAATTGTTCAAGGGAAAGTTAGTGTATTCAGTTTAAAGCTATAACTTATTTTGAAAGCTATTAGCACTATTCAGTTGCTTAAACCGAATTTCCGATCTGAGTTTTAAAATCTAAGAGTTTTTAGGCTTAAATCATTGGGCTCTACAACATACAATCGTGTTCAGTAAACAACTGATAATTGTATATCTAACGCAAAATCTGCTAAGAAATACTACGAATATCACCGAGACAAACACAAGTATAGTTTCAATTACGATGAATCAATAAGTATATGGCCATACACAAAGATACTAGAAGAAATTCATGTATAATCAATTATCACAGTGCTTGAAAATAACGATTCAAATAACAGAGGGGAAATACAATTTCTTAAGGTTCCAAATACATTAAGAAATAGGTACCAACAAGTAGAGGTAGATTTGTGTTAATTTACAGAATTTCAAATAGTATTATCATTATCAAGAAACTGGTTGAGTATATAATCAACAATTTTGTTGCTTCAATTTTTACTCAAACTGTTTGTATGAGAATTTATAATACAATCCAGTTAGTGTGGATCTTGAATCTGACAGTTGACCCAACTGAGAAAACATTAATTATAGACAACTAGAACTTCAGAAAAATAAAGTTCACCGATATGATAACTATTTTTACATGTATACTCCTTCATATTTATTTCGTAACAACCTAAACATTATCAAAGTGAATAACCTCGAATCTTCAAAATCAAAATATTTTTAGGTGGATTCATAAATACATCTTACAGATTTAGTGAAAATGGTTTTCATAGCCTATAGTTTTAAACTATAAAAAGAAGACCATCTTTGGAGAATAATAATTGTATACCCATTAGTGTCTAGTGGCTTCAAGATTCATTTCCCAAATTTTTGATGAGAAATGATCAGTGAAGTTAATCAGGCGAAAAGTAGGACAGTCACTTGTCAACGAAATTGACTAAGGATTGTGATATATCACTAAGTAACTAAAATTTAAAATGTAGACCACTGGATTTTGGCTTAGTTCTTTAAGCGTATTTAGGTTAAATCTCATTTGAAGCCGTGAATGAGCAGTTCTGAGAGTATCGAACTATCACACAACAGTAATCCAGTAATCCTTAAGTTTGATGATATGCTAATTTGTGGTTACAAATAATTTCTCTACAAAAACTGTCTACAAACTATAAAAATACTCCTACAAAACACCAGAGTAAATAAACCAGTGAAAACTGACACCAGGAAGAAAGTTAAAGAAGAACAACTTACAGAATATGAACACACGATTGAATACCATGATCTTCTAGCATAATTTTTTTGTTGCCAACGCAAGTGCTTTCTAAAATACGAAAAGTAATCAAAAACATTGCAGTTCTTTCGAAAATAATTATTTCACAGTTACGACTATATTCAGTTTCAAGACTGCCTACGGTAATTAATAATTGCGAACGACTGGTATATTCTTTTAACATGTGAATGGATCTATACGGACTTAACAGACCTAATAACTGCCACACAGTACTTCAACAATAATATCCAAAGCGACTGAAGATAAAGACAAGTCAGGAAAAGAAGAAAAGCGAGACATTTAAGACAGTAAATTTGAAGTATAACAATATCATATTTATAGCAGCAGAAAATGATCTTGAAACAGTAAAATTAGTAAACTAAGCGTGAGGACAACCAATCAAATAACAGCAGAGGTCATTGAGAAAATATGAATCAACGTTTGAAATTGAAATAATTAATGAAAACAAACAAAAGTACTGCACCATCAGAAGGTTGTTACAGTAAGTGTATCCTAGCATTCATTACGTAGAAAATTTTCAAAGTAAACAACAACAACAATTTTTATAGTTTAAAAACCAGGGTTCATTTTAGAATAACTATTATACTTTTTACTACCTCAAGAGGAGTGACAGTTAATGATAAGCGTTACTGTTGCAAAACTCTTGTATACTGATTTACTACTGTGAAAACAATATTCCGACTGTATTCCAATGAAAATGAAAATAACTAAACAATCAACTTAAATTTATTACAATCTGTATTGGATGATTAAATAGTTTTAAATAATATCTAACTTAACAGTTATTTGAAACAAAAACGTTCATCGTCAGCTGTCATTTTCAAAGATTGAAAATAATACTTCAGTAAAGATCATTCATACTATGAAATTAAAAACTATGGAAAATGAGGAATTATGAAAAGCAGTTTATCAATCCCCTTCCTCACCTCTTCCCCGATCTCGAAGAAACTCATAAATAGTATAAACAGATAACCAATATATGTATTACATTAAACACTTTATTAGTTAATGCAGGGGACAGTATAACTCTAGAATTTAACAAATGTTACTTTCAATTATGCTTCAATTGATCTTACATGAATATAATATCGTCCTCGCTTAGTTGAGATGGTTTGTTTCTATCATAATAAATAAATTATGTCTTTATAACTACTTATCAAAATACAACAAAGATTGAGAACGAACGCTATATAAAAGTATTCCCTCCGTCTGTTTTTTTACCTGGTCTTCAGGTCCCTGTATCCAGGCTGGAATTAGAATATCCAATGCAGGATTAACAATTTTCTTTGTTTCTGTATGTGCGCCTTTTGCTAAACATTGAAACACTTGTACAGTAGCTGTACGTAACACATTGAATTTTGCAATTAAATGGGATAATAATTGAAGACCAGTATATTTTTCTTGAAGATCCACAGCAGTTAAACTACTTGTTAAACAAGGACGGGCAAACTCAGTGAATTTACGAAGGCGATAACTTTGGTCACTGAAAAACGTAAAAAGACAAAAAGTACTAATCATATACTATGTTATTGGTTCACTTACAAAAAATAGAGTACACGTACCCTTGGAATGCATTTGTAATACATATTTCATGAAGTAAGTTTGTAAGTTATTTCATTAGCTTAATAATTAATGGATAAGTATTAATGATTATTTGACGTTAACAGTCGTTATAAATTTAATAATCTAGTGACATTATATTTTAGGTATGATGATCATGTAGTTGCATCGAATCTACTTAAACCCCTCCGAACATCTAGCTTTTTAACAAAAATTACTTCATTAACAGCGGTGGAAACTACGGTGCCTTTTAGTTCTATTCACATAACGTAGAAAAAGAGACAACACAAAAGAATTAACATTGAACTGTCCGAGTAAACATTAATTTCTTTTGTTCTGCTTGGATATATAATACAAAGATATTTATTGATCAGAAAGTCCCTTAATTCATGAAGGAGGACAGGAGTGACTTTATCAGTATATTAATTCTGTTTACATTAATTTCTTGTCAATATAATGATGATAACATTAGACTGACTTAGCAAACATTTATTCTAATTACACATCAAGCAAAAGAATACGAAATGAGATAAATCACCTTTGATCTCGTCAGAAGAACTGATGCAGAAACAAAATTAACTGAGTTTACCATACTAGTAATAAACATATAATTACTGTTACATCTTGGAATTTCCCATAAATAGTGTTTTGAGTTAATCTCAAGACCAGTGGAAATGCAGTTTCTTCAGAACGTCACTTATCAAGCAAACGTTTATGTACTTGGTGGTCATCCAGACTGTTGGTATGATGGTTATTAATACTGCCCAGCATATGGTGGTGCATTATACAAAATCCGTGACTTACTAGTTAAAAGCAAAATGCTTTAATGACTAAACTGCCGCTCTACCTTTTACTTAGAGAGTTTGTTTAGCAGGATGAAATAGTCAAAATAAACTGCTTACCAAGCACTTCCCATGTGAACATAATTCGGTGTATGATAAACAAATAAACTAGCCATTTGGTAATACATAACACGAAGTTCAGTACATGTTTGAACAGCTGGATCTTCAAGTAAAACTGAGGTGAACAAGTGTACTAAATCATAGTCTAAAAATATAAAAAGATATAATTATGAAATTCAATGTGAAAACTGCAACAATTTATGTAGCTAGAAACCATTAGTACGATAAAAATTGTGTTAGTTGAGTATTAGTATGTTATCGTACAATTTTTAAGGTGAACAATGTAAACTAGGCCTTAAATATCTTATGGCTCAATCTACACAGAACAATAGGTATTTTCTCTGACATTTCATAGAAACAATCTAGTAGGGTTAAAAGAAGATTAAATGATTAGGTGATTGTGTATGAGTGTGGAAGAGAGAGAAATAAATAAAGCACTGTTTGTATTCTATTATAGCACCAAATTAAACAGATCTTTTTCTTTTAACGCTATAGACCAACAACTAAGAAAATCACGTAATCAGAATTCTGACTACTGATCAGCTCACTTGTATTGCCAATAGGATAGATGAACAAAGTGTCAATTGACACACCGATTAATGAATAACAACCAAGATCTTAAAGCTTATTGGTCCCTGAGTACTTTACGACAATCAAGAGATGAAGAAAGAGAACAGATTGGCTTTCAATTGTACTCAATTCAGACATGGCTTAAAACCCATCCAATAATAGAAAGTAAAATCTACGCTGAACATCAGGATAATTATGAAATTTCACTGACGGAATAGCTACGTCACAAGTGGATAGACACTGAGTAATATGCCCGTAATAAATTAACAGTATCCTAGGAAACGTGGACACATAAAAAGTTTCTGAATCACGAAAAAAAGCTTATAAGCAGGAGAATCCAAAAACAGTAATTTCAGTATTTAATAATTAAAAAAACAAAAATACAAACAATAACTTCAGGTAAGACAGTTCCGAAAGTTCAACTTTTTCAGTGCCGATCCCAATAAAATACAGACCGACCGTTGGTGCTACCTTGACGTGGTGATCAGGCTTGCTTATTATGATGAACCAATCGGCTTACACTGCCTGGAAAAGTCGTTCCTAAAAGGTCCGACCATGCCAGACAGGTCGGTTGAAGATCAGTGAGAAAAAGCAGTAGACTCAAGGTCCCAGAGAAAAGTCGTACTACTGACTAAACAGAGGTGTGACGGCAGTATTGTGTTTACCTCAGACAACCAACATAACAGCGATGCTGCCTTACCATAAAAGATTGATAAGGTTAGAAAACGTCGAACCTAAAAATGGACACTTAGCCTTCTCCCAAAGATATCCGTTTCGGTCCGCAAAGTTTCAACAAGTACGGAACTTTCATATACATAGTTCCCTTTATTATTGAGATAAATACCATTTCAACAGCTTTTGTCCAATCAATTATAAAAAGAAACTTGTCAAAACATTATTTCACAGAACAAAAAGAATATGTACTGCCGATACAATAGAAGAGGAAGTTATGAATGTCAAAAAGTGTTTAAGGAATAACGGCTACCCAATGAAATTTATTGAGAAATATGGAAAACGTGAAGATGAAATACCCAAAGAAACTACAACAAATAAAAAACATGTTTTTATTGAACTCAAATTCACAGGCGATAATGTCACAGGGTCAATCAATATGAGACTAAAAACTGCATTGACAAAAACATATCCTGCAGCTAAATTGATTGTCCTGTCCAAAACGACATGTTCTTTGACACAATTAAAGGTCGACAGGTATCCCTTTCATGTTACCACCAACTATGTATACAAATTTACATGTATCTGCCTAAGCAGTTACATTGGTAGAACAGAAAGGAGAGCCTACTGAGATGATCAGGCCACGTGTTACGTATATTCCAGGATCTACGTTGCATATGAGGGACTGACTAGGATATATATATATATATATATATATATATATATATATAATAAAGCAACCTACTATTCATTTCAAAAGGTTTCGGAGGTCCACCAAAAATATTTCATTTTCTCCACGTTCCAAAGCATTTGATAGGCATGGCAGAATAAGATGAGCTAATAATTTGTACATATCTTCTGTTGAAATTGGATTATACATTCCAAAAGCAATCGGACTGAATTCAGGCGAATTACTTCTATTCAAAAAGTTCAAACGGTTTTTCACAGTGGTGATAAAATGAAGGAATAATTGACGATGCCATGTAAGATCAGATTCAGAAATCAACTTAACTAATAAACAACGTAGTGGATAAAGATCTGCCACATACCGTAGACGTGTTACACCGATTGTAATAACAAACAGTAGATCAAAATCATCTGGATGAGATCTTTAACAAAACATAAAATACATCAAAACATAGATAGTAAACAATGAAAATATAAATAATAGTTACTTAAAAATAAATAATACCTAACTAAAAATGGATAAAATTCATGAACACAATGGATATTTTTCTTGTAAAATGAAAACCCACTGATATGAAGACGTCATGGATTCCAAAATACCACATTGGTAAAACAACACTTTAATAGTATAAATTTCTGACAGATATCCCGATTGCAAACTACGCAAATTCCAAAAATAGCATCTGTTTATGTGTTTTTGGAGATGAAATCGAATTAAGAAATAGATGTTGAACAAAAAAATCACTACGTTTTCACAACCTCCTACGTTTGCACGTTCCATAAACTGAAGTCGCATATATTAAAATTAAAGTCTACACCGAGGTAGAAGGCAATAAGAAAAGATGAAAGCAAACACGTAGTGCATAACTGTAGCCTAATCTTGACATGAGATGAAGTTTTAAATATAAAAAGTGCCTATTAAAGTTATAAAGCAGAAGGAAATCATCTGAAGGAATAAAGAATAACGTAGATATTAATCAACGCAATAATGCAACACACTTACTTGAAACAGTCTAATAAACAATCCAATAAAAGTCTTGGTTCATCCCAATGAGCATGATCTGATGTACCTGAAGAGATTAATGAAGCAGGATCACAAGGTAAATTGTCTGTTCCAACTGGAATAGTTGATTTACTTCCGGTGGGAATATTTATTCTACCAGATATATTTGATGAAATTGATTGATTCGTTTCAAACATATTTGTAGTACAATCATTTAATAATCCTTGATGTCCAATTGCATCTTTAGTCAAGGTGATTAAGGTTAGGTTAGATTGTCTTCGAACGAATAGATTTGACTGCCAATAAGCTAATAAAGATAAAACTAATGGATGATATTTGGTTTCCCACACAACATTGGATTGATTTGATTTAATTCGTGAACTATTTTTAGGTATATCATTAGATGAAACATTATTGACAGTTAACCAATTTAAAGATATTTTATGAATTGTATGAACTGCACGAATTGCTAAATGTCTTGGACATGCAAATGTCAAAATAGTTCCAACTTGAGGTAAACATAACTGTCCATCTGAATCATCTAAAAGTGGAAACAATAGATATTAATAATAGTTGATGTTTCATATAATAATAAAAAAGGTTAATTTATCTTACAAACTAGTCGACAAACATCAGTAGTGAAATTAAGAGAGAAACAGTAAACAAACTCGTAGTATCAATAAGAGGGTTGAGATTACAAGTTCCTAATTTCAAGATTTTAAAAAGGAGTGGAAAAGGTAACCAATTTGAATTAATCGATTTCGAATTTACACCAATATTCCTTTCTCACATATTTAAGTAGTAATTGTATGCTTGGATAGAAAATGTCTAAAATTTAACTATTAGAGAATGGATTTATTTATTCCATAGCAATGTTAAAATAAACAGGATAAATGAATGAGGGGATTATTTTGTATGAAAAGGTAAGAGGTGATTTTATTATTTGTATTAGACATAACAAAATAACTTTTCTAAATAGATTGTATACAAGTTATCTTTTATAAAAAGTTGACTCATGAAAATATTACTAATCATTAACATTGTGTTTTAAAAACACATACTGGGTAATGGCCAATGTCGTATACGTCAGGTGCTGCTTAATACAGATCGGATTCTATTGGGTCTCTTGTCAACTACATTCAAACACCAACTTATATGATCAATTACGCACTACAAGTGTATCATAGGCTTATTGACAACTCTACACGCGCGAAGCAAACCTAAGACCTTGGTACTCGAGCACAAAGGCTTAACCTCTGGACCACTAAGCCGCTTTATTAGATCTTGATGAAATTCAATTACTAGGCAGAGATTTATGCATTTGGCTTCGAGTCACACGCTCTAAGTGTAAGGTCTAGTGATGTTATTAGGCTCCGCAAACAGAGATAAGTATTCAGAAACCCTACGCTTTAACTCCTTACTTATCGCTACATAAAGCTCGTGACAGAGGTAGAACCTAATAGAAGAAGAATAGACATCCCAGAAACAATACAAATGTACGATTCTTAGGTTCATCATTACTTGCCATATATTTGATTGGTAAAAGACATCTATAATAAGACTGAATAAATAAATAAATAAGTATACCGAAAACAAATATTTGTTACTGTTCATTACATGGTGCCGTAAAATCACGAAATTTAAATAAATCAAACATATTAATTTAACTTTAGATTACATTCATTTACAAACTATTGGTAAGAAATAAACAAACAAAAACCAGAAAATAAAGCTTTCACATCAAAGTAACATGAATTCACGTTTACGAAAACTAAAAGACATTCGGTATGGATGAAACATACGAAGAGATTACATTAGGACGAAATAAACAAATAATTTATTTTTTTGATTGAGATCATGAACCGATTGATGTTAGACCATCGCAATTGAAAACCTGGAAGCACTGGACGGCCGTTTCGTCCTATTGTGAGACTCCTCAGCAGTGCGCATCCACGATCCCGCTCCCTGCGAGGTTCGAACCCAGGGCCTTCGGTCTCGCGCGCGAACGCTTAACCAACTGGACCACTGAGCCGGCATCCAATGGTGATAGTTTCTAACATCAACTAATCCATGAAATTGCGCGACCAACTTCCGTTGTACTGAGGTAGATACCTGTCTCTACCCGACACGGATTAGCTCCACTGGTCACGGCTTCTCACTAGAACTCCGAGAATTCCCTCACGAAGCTAGTCAATAGTGAGCACATGTTGATTACTAGTATAGGGGTTGTGGAGATTATTAAGTTTTGGATTGAGATCATGAACCGATTGATGTTAGACCATCACAATTGAAAATCTGGATTGGTTGATGTTAGAAACTATCACCATTGGATGCCGGCTCAGTGGTCCAGTTAATTAAGCGTTCGCGCGCGAGACCGAAGGCCCTGGGTTCGAATCTCGCAGGGAGCGGGATCGTGGATGCGCACTGCTGAGGAGTCCCACAATAGGACGAAACGGCTGTCCAGTGCTTCCAGGCTTTCAATTGTGATGGTCTAACATCAATCGGTTCATGATCTCAATCAAAAACTTAATCATCTCCACAACCCCTATACTAGTAAATAATTTATTATTTCATATTAATTCCCAAAAAAATTTCTGTTATATTACCACATTAATGCATATTTATAAAGATAATGAACAGGAAAAAGAATACATTTATTAACATGATAAATAAATAGATAAATACAATAATTACTTTTTGATCACTAATTTCATCGGGTTGAATAAGATCCATAAGTATATGATAATTTGTTCTTAAATAATCCACTATAGGTTGACCTTGTGAACAACTAAGAGCAAACTTTAAATAAAATGGATTATTATATATTTATGTAAAGAAAGAAATGTATAAAAAAGAATGATAAATTAAACTACCAAGATACATGGAAATGTATTCAATGACTAATTGGTTTAATAATAAAAATAAAAATATAACGGTAAATACCTTACAAAGAGTATTTACTGAGTGGGATTCGAACTAAAATCGAATAAAAATAAGCAGAAATTTCGATTTATGATATTTACAGTTCAGTGATTAATGGTGTATATAAGTATTGTAGAAATCAAATGGTGGAGCACATAAGTGATCGAAACTATTATGAAGCTCATCATCAACTTGTGGAAAAAAACTTTTGTAAGTGATAAAAAGATTTATTGGCTTTTAGTAACATCATCGAGTATCTAGAAGTTCTGTTGATATGATGTTACTGCGAATCTCAAAAACATTTTGACACATTAAACAATATACTATCATTACAAGTTAGCATACATTGATACTTGAGACTCATTATAACAAATTATTATTTAAGCACACAACACTTTTGTACACAGAAGCATTAGTCAGTCAGTCATCTGCAACGTAGGACCAGACACATATATGTATCGGTCCAAACTGCCATACCTCATTAGCACAAGATGAACACCAAATTCATCGAGACAGCTAATTCAATAGTATTAAAAAAACTGATTTCATATAAAAATATGGTACAGGAAGAAAGAATTGGTCTGTAGAAGGAAAGGTATAAAGTAATTTCAATCTCATGGGTTAAGGGAAGACAGCAAGTGTATACATCTACGGCATTATGATCGATTCTGAGCCATGTCACACAGAGTCTCCAACCATTGGTTACGATAGTCGCGCAGACCAAAATCAAGTAGTCCGTATATATTAATATGGCTCACACCAGACGTTAGTGACTTTATGGACTGATGCCACGTACGAAAATACTATAAAATAACATTATCACGCATATTCATCTAACGATAATATGTGTTTTTCATCTAACCGTTAGCGAGTCAGAGTCTAGATAAACGTGTCAGTTACCGGTAGGTTCAAAGCACAATTCAACAGCTTGTTACAATTACCTTTCTGTTCAAAAAATACCACTAGCAAACAAGACACCAAAAGCGTAATAAGCCAACTAATAGTACCAAATGGATAAAAAGTTAAAAAGACGTTAGTAACGAAATAATGATAAACTAAACCACATATACAATACTAATATAAATAATTACCAAGAATATTCTATTTGCATGTGAATTATAAGGCCATCGCGAACCAGTTAGTAGGAGAGCACATGTTTCAGCTGGATAACGAGATAGGAAACGTGTTAAAGGTAAACGTAAAGGACTAGTAGGTTCAATGTTCAATAAACGTTCAGCGTTGACTACAGACTCAATCAAAAGCGAAACATATTTTGAAGTTGCCAAAGGAATCAGATGAAATAAATCCAACAATGATGTACATAATTCCAAATTCTGTAATTTAAAGAGGAAAAATAACGAAGGCTGAAGTAGAATAATTCAATTATCTTTAAAAGATCAAGTGTATAGCTTTGATATTACTTGGAAACGGAAACCTAGTTATGGGACGTAATCAATTATTGAAGCCATGATGGTAACAACAACAGCAGGCAATCAAGTAATTAATATTTTAAGAACTAATATCTATTTCAATTTCCAGAAAATACTCAAATATTGTTGGCCTCAGTTGCATCCTAAAGTTCCTCTAATGACCAGAACAACTATGCGCTTTACACAAGGTGCAAAAGACATTTTCATGCAATTGAAAATGAAATAAACTCAATTTAATCTTTATCTTTTTATGACTATATAGGCTTCACAAATTTCTCTTAAATAGGTTGTTCAAGTCGTTTCAGTATCTGAAAAAGCACTACTAAGGTCACTACCACTCATCTAACAGTCACAAACCTTAAATAACACTACTAGTAACTTTATAATTCATCAAACAGTTATTATTTGACTGTAAAGTATAACTGTAGTAAAGAGATTATTTCCATTATTTAAACACTGACATGAGCAAAAACCGAGAACTAAAGTTTGGTAAATGAATTCATATATTTTCATCATTAATTATTGAATACTATTTTTATTACTTTCCTAAACTATTTTTAGGTGAATTAAAAACCGAGCATCTAACTCCTTTCTATATAATGTAAACATTAAACAGATAAATAAGAAAATTTATAGACACAAAAGTCTACACGAGACATTCATTACTCACAGATGAAGTGAATGTGGAGATTGATGCAGAGTTTTGTTTGTTAACTGCAGCTTCCAAAGATGTGTTTAAATGTGACTAGAAATAAAAGAGCAAAATATAGCTAATGTACAAAAAAATTACAAAACTAGACAAACAAGAATCATAGGAAATTAAATCGTTTTAAGAAAAGAGAAAGCTACAATAACGTAAAGTTTTGCGTAGGTTTAATCCTTTACATTTTGCAATATTTTAAGTGAATTGAATCAGGTTAAAGATAACCCTATTTGACATGTTTTTACTCTTTTTATGGAATGAGCTAAATACAGACTACTTACATTAATGAGTGGGAGACCAAGTAGTCATTACGCGATCATTAATTTTCCTTAGACAAGAAAGACATACTTAACTTTACTAGTGGATCCAAAAGACATGAGCACAACATCAACTAGTGCGAAGAATTAAAATATTAATAAATTTACTGACCGGCATGAAAATCTCAATAGAAACTACACAAATTCTTTGAGGAATAAAGTTTAAGAAGAAAATAGAAAGTATTGGATGTCTACATATAAATGTATTGGCGGGGCTCATGGTTCTATGCTGGGCGGGAATAACAATATAAATGTATTGAGTTATCGTTTAAAATAACAGCAAGAGGAGATTTTACTAATTTTGATTACTGAAAAATAGAAAATTAAAACTGTTAACCATATGATAGTGAAGCACAATATGGAATTTATTCTAAAGACTGAAGTATTGTCAATTTGTATGGAATAAACTAGAAGTATAAGTTACTTCAGTACACCAAAACAATTCAAGAAAAATAATTCAATTTTCCTACATGCATCACATTTGTAAATATTTGTGTAATTAGTTGTAGACTACAGTTTTAGTATAATAAGTGATAACAAATTATTTATTTGTACAGATTGAAGATCAGATATGGTAGATGATTTGAGCTTACGGTTACTAATCAAAACTCAACTTCAATGAATAATCAATATAGTTGGGATTTGTGATAATGTATTTTCTTTACCATTGAAGGACTAGATTTTGAATGTATTCTTTTGAGAAGAAAAACTTAATTCGAATTTCTATTTCAAATTTATCAGTTAAAGTATGCCAAATTTTATTTTTGATTCTCTTCCATATAAACTGTTCACAACTTATACAAAAAAGTTTAAATAAAATAATTTTTTCTACTGGGATTAATATTTAGAATAGTATATGTACCGCCGAAGCGAGCGGCGGCCTATGCTCCTCTACGAGGGGTGACAGGTGTAAGTAAGTAAAGGATTAGTGATATTGCATAGTTCAAAATGGTCACAGTCAATATATACATGCATTATGATTACAGAATGATATGAAAAGTTGACATGATATTTTTAGAATTATTAACTTACATAAATTGCATCACATAGTCTTTCACTAAGTGTACTCGGAAATAATTGAGCACAATAAGCTAATTGTCGAACTGTATGAATACATCGTATAGAATTTTGTCGAATATTTTGCACAATCTGTTTCATATTAGCATGTCTTAATTCAATATCAATAGATGTTTTACTGATAAATTCTCGAAGACACGAAAAAGCTGTTTCGTGAATATATTCATTCTTACAAGACATACCTGTAATATGCAATTAAAATAAATTTAGTATATAATGCAAGAACAAGAGAAAAGATGATGTCAGATCAGTCAGGTCAGCAACAATGTAGAACTTCGTATGTACGTACATCAGTTCGGAAGTGTTATATATACGAATTGACCGAGTATTGATCAATATCATGTTCACCTACTTCTTAGTCCTAGTTGAATTTTACTAATAATGTTATAATGTACTCACTACTCTAAGTGAGTTGACATGTATTGCACTAGATTTTGATATTAAGTGCTTCAAGATGATCAACGGAAAACTCTGAGCCTACGTTTTATCCCAGATGCTAATCCTTAGGAATAGCGAGTGGTCTACAAAATTGGTTTTGTTCGGTTAGTTCTAATATCTAATGGTACATATTTTTGTCAATATTTGTATATAAGCAGATTATTTTCTGGGTATCTGTTTGGTTGCTTAATTGGCGATAGAGCTTACACCAATAACCCAGTCTTATGAATAGTTACTAGTCAGCCATATAGTATTATTCCATAATATTCATCGATTAGTGTTTTATTCATTTATTTTACCAATCCAAAATCAATTCAAATCATCCAAATGTAATTAATAGCTCAAGCAATGTACATCACCATTAATATAAAATGAATTTATGCTTGACAGGACAAAAAGCGCAAATCACCCAATTGAATGTCTATAACAAACACTGATAAGTGTTCCGTTCAAAATACAACTACAGAAACATCCTACTATGAAGACTAGTTTTGCTCGACACAGATTATCAAATGTATAAGAGATAAATATTAAAAAACCTATCGATATGACAAGCTTGCCTTGATGAAACATTGACTATCAACGAAATAGCCAATTGATTTACCAATGATATAATTTTCAGTAATCATGTTGTCCCATTCTGATGATCTATCGATATTTTGTTTAGTTCTTAATACTAAAGAAACAATTTGAATAAATTTTCAATCTTTTTACATGAAAACTTATCAATTTGCCAAATAAAATTAACAAAACATGTCAAGTTGTTTTTAAAAAACCACAATTGTGTATGAAAGCAGTGAATGGTACGAATAATAAACTGTATACTAACCTTTAAATAGTGCTGTTAGATTTCTTGCTTTTTGTGTATCTAAATACCATGTGACAGATAATACTTGACAAGCAGCTACTCGAAGATTAATTAATCTCATACAATTACTAGAAAGTGGTATTACAGTTCTAGAGTTGAACGGTGTAAACTTGGAATATGAATAAGTTCCGTTGAATGTACCTTTTTCTTGATCAGAATTTATTGATGAATTATTTTTGACACTGGTGTTTACCGCTCTACTACCAGCAGCTATGGTGTTGGTAGTTGTAGAATTATTAGTACTAGCAGAGAAATCATGATTCAACTCAAATTGAGTAAGAAGTGAACGTACATCGGATAGAAAGATACAATCATCTCGTTTTGAAAGATCATAACGTAGAAGTCCTACTCCATCATCGTTATTATCTATGTCAAAGTCAAAAAGCTTAGAGCTATCTGAAACTTTAGATGGATGTTTTAATTTCTCTGACTGACCAAAGAAATAGTTTGCTTCCTAAAAGAAAACGAAGAATACTGTAGTTGGCAAATAATTGTGTGCAAACTTATAACTGCTACAGTATTATGTTTCTAAATTCCAGTTGAAAATATGTGGCTTTAAGGGGTAGCCAGATGTTCTAAAATATAATTTACAGATTCGAATCTTGCTCTACCTACTAAGTCTGAACAGTAGAGTAAAGTTTATATATTTTATATAATCAATAATGACTTAAGACCTAATGTACAAACACTGAATATCAGACTGAACTGTCTCGGTAGGCGCAGACCACTAGGTTATGGTCAAGTGATTATCGTAACTAATGGCTGAAGTGATTGGTTAACATACCTTAGAATCCATCGCAATAGCGCAGATGAATTTACTCTATGTTATCCCTTCGACTATAGGTTTTAAGACTATTTTTATATTCTACACATTCTTTCTTTCGAATCCTGTTATGTACAACAACTGACACCGTTACTACTTCTACTACTCCGACATTTGTCTTGATAATTACATCTTGCTGTGCTGATATGGTTTAGCAATTAGAACCCATTTATGCACGTTGCATATAACTGATTGAAACAAACAAAATCCTGATGATCATCCAGTTTTAGATGAATATACGAGACAGTTTACAAGAAAGACGTGAGGAATCTTATAATTTCTGCGTGGTCGCGCACATACTCATTTTGCATTCCACACTTAAGTAACAGTTGTAAGGCACCACTCTATATGGGTCAATTCAAGATTATCTGCTGAAATTACATAACAAAAAAAAACTTATAACTAATAATTAACATTGAAAAGCCAGAGAATGTTAACTACTAAAATACAGAAGTTGATTTACACTGCATTATATAAGGAATAGTGCTAATAACAATGAAAGCATATTTACACAATTAGTAGAGTTAGATTTGACATACCAGTACAGCTAATTGAGTTGAAATAGGTAAATCCAGTAGACGATTGGGTTGTTTCGGAGGTAAAACATGTCCAATACGTTTATACCAATGTGGCGCTAACAACTTACATAATGGTTGTTCAATTGTATAAGAAAGTAATCTCAAAAGACAACGTGCTTCGGTTCGAACAGAATCAGTTTCACTCAAAAGTGAATCTAATAATTCTACGATAACTGCATCCAATAAAGTTGTCTAAAGTGTAAATAATAGTAATAATTGTAACATGAAATACAATATTCCGAGGAAATTAACTAAGAAAAATTACTTCATTAAAAATATTTCATTGTAATACAGATTAAAAATGTTGGAGCCAAAAGTTGAGATTAAACTATATAGTACATAGCTTATCATCCATACATTAAAAGAATACTCAATTTGAATGGCAATTAATAACTTTTAGCTAATCTATATTAATCTGTGTGAAATCTCTTCTTATCAATCAACTCTTACCAGAGACGATGAGAACTTTGGAGTGAACTCTTTTTCATTGACTTGATTATCAATTTCCATTGATTCAACAACTACATTGGTTGATGCTTCATTATTTGATGATTCTGAAGTTGCGTTAGCTGCACTACGACCACGTCTAACTTGAACTGTACGACGTTGTGAAGTTGTTGAAGAGCGTTTACGTGTAGATATTGGAGTGGATTTGCCTGATTTCACATCTTCCTCTTCAACAACAGTCGAGTGTGAAAAGTGATTAGTTTCATTTGAATCTTTTAAACTTATGAAAACCATGCTAATAATTATACGCGCGCAGTCACGAGCCATCATTAGAGCTCCTTGATTCATTTGATTTGATAAGCTATGAATGCAATAAAGTAGGCCACGTAGCAAACTGATGAGATTTGAACAGAACCATGAAGGATGAATGAAACGAGCAAGACAAAGAATAGAAGCACAAGCACCCCATTTAACGTACCTGTAAAAAGAGAAAAAGTTGGACAACTGACCCATAAGATAAAGTATTACTTCAAATTTACAATATATGTAGACTTCATATGTATGTTATTGATAACACTAATGCATCATAAAACAGAGTTTTCCCACTAAATAGTAAACAGGAACAAAAAAACACTTGGATACAAATAATAATAAAAAGAGGTTGAATAAAAGAATTACCAAGCCGGATGATATAACATATCAACAATAACATGTCCAATATGCTGGAAAATTTGTAGATTTGCAACAGCTTTTTAATCGTCTCTGTAGTAAAATGATCACTATTTTCTCGAGATGTTGTAGTAACAGCGGATAATATAGCAAATGCTGTGTTATGTATAATTTCTAGAAATATGCACATATTTCGAGTAAGTTGTTTCGCTTCATGACCCATAACAAACATGATAGAATCAATAATTATATTCGGATTTAAACGTGAAGATGAGTTATTTGGAAGAAATTCTTGATTCGATGATTGAGGTTCTTTGACAGTAGGAGTAATTGTATCAGGGTCTTGGCTTATACTAAATATTTCTAGCTGAAAATCAATAAAACCCAGGAAATAATTAGTACAAAGACAACAGACAAAACAACAATGCAATGAGCACTATAACCAAGTTCACATAACTCAATGAAGACAAAATTTAAGGAACAGAGTTGAATAGTGGCTAGCTGTGGAGTCCATGACGCATGGTTTGTCCTGTTTAGGACTTGTTAGGCGGATATATCTGCACTTCAATGTTGATGGTCACGCAGGGATTCTAACCCAGCACTAATTACTTCAAACGCCCAACACTTGAGTGACCAATTGTGGACCATAACATTAACGGGAAGATCTAAACAAGCAATACAATGAATTTAAAGACCATAGTTTTAAGGGGCAGTGAAGAATTTCCCCTTACTGGGTAGTCTGGAATTTAGTGATTTAAACGTAATATTTGTGTTGGTAGAAAGTATGCAACAGCTAGTGCACTCATTCGTTCCATATACTCTAAAGAATGAAACTGCAAAAATTACAATTGTTTTCCACAAGAAATAGTGTACTTAGACTAGAACCAGGAAATGACTAGTCAGTTATCTATTTCAACCACTAAATATCTCTAAAACAGATCCATGTAGAAACCCATCTGTGTCTTATTCTTCATATCGTGATGACAGACAAAGAATAGAGCAGTAAACTTAGCATTCCTGTTATCTGCACACCGTGATTAACTCTTAACAACTGGATTTCGGGGTATTTTTTTCGTTTTACTCTATCAAGGAACGAGCGAAAAAGTCGAGGTGTACGTTGAAAAACAAAATCTTAAAAAAAAGATGGATGTATATGAGAATGATAGTTATGGGCATTTATTTCATTTCAAATGATTTGTTAACTAGTTTTAACAACCAAGTTTTGATATTTAAATAGCCATATTCGAAAGTATACTACCAATACGGTGCAGAAGGAAATTCATTAACAATATGAAAAACTGTTCAGCTTATTATTGGACTGCCTGGGAAGAACGAAAGTCAATAGTGACAGATTATTGATATCGAAGTGGTGATCGTGACTCAAGGATTCATTGATTAACATAGTAAAATAGGTAATTTCTACTAAACGAATAAATTTTCGTCGATAACCACAGGTTCGTTCGAACAAAAGATATAACCAACTTACCTCTAGAAAATGATCATCTCCGGAAGTAGTTATATCGTTAGAGAATGGTAATTTAGGTGCAGTATCAACTTTACACAATGTTTTCGACTCGAATGATGTGCTTGAGTGTGAAATATGGTCACGACTGATTTCCGTATGAAGCGAAGTGAACTGTTGCATAATCGACAGGAATGTTGCATGTCTGACAATAAACGCAATAAAATCTCCATGAGCATTATACAATTCTTTGCTCAGACCAGCCAGAAGTAACCCAGCTATTGCCATAATCATAACATGATTGCATAAATCTACAAAGGTATACATCAAAAAAGTTCCCTTGATAGTTAACTGATATAATGATTAGATAACTTTGTCAAAACATACTGCTAGATAAATTTCTGACCATACATTTAATAAAACTTTGAATTAGTTCGCTTGATATTCGTAGGATTCAAGAAATCAACGAGAACAAAATTCAAGTCCAATAATTTACAGTGGAATATTCAAGAAAATGTTTGAATGCAGAAACGAATAATTCAATTTCTAAATTACTACTTTATGAGCATACCAATGTAAAGATTCAACTTTTCTGTATACAGCTTTATTTTTGTGCATATTAAAACAATTAAAAACAAAAACAGAGTTTGTGGGACAACTAAAGAACTGATAGTTCGAACATTAAACACTTAAAGACTTATTCACAAGATTTGTATGCAGGTTTATTCATGTACTTAAGTTTTCAGATCACACATAGAATCATCACAACACAGGTATTTACAGTTCATAATCCTTTAGAATAACTCTTTTTCATATGTTTCACTGTCAAGCAATCGAGTTATTGAAAATTAAACTAAGACTATGATCAATGTTGGCTTCTTAATAGAGTCCTATGAGTGGTTGAGGATACTAGACAAAATTCGGGCAATATCAGTGAACTCAATGCTTTTTCACACTAAAGTTCAGATCCATCTTCGAAATTCAGTATTTAAACAAGAAACAGGATTTTCTGCCAAAGGATGTCGATTTAATGGAATTAAATAACAATTTTATGTTATAAAAGGGAAGAGAAATTAAACTAAAGAACTGAATTGGTGTTTATTTTAACAGTGATATAGAATTATCCAGATTAAATAGTCCAGACATCTCAGTGAATCACAACACAATAATATTGAACGTTCACTAATCTTGATCATCAGTGGCATTATAGGAATTCGGTGGATGATAAAGCGAGTAGAACCAATCCTTTCCATATAACAAGTAAAACTTAGCGTACAAATCATTGTGAGTATTATGATAAGCGATTCCAGTGATTTATTCGCCTTGGAGCATTCCAAATAGTCCTATGTGTGATAAAAACAGATGCAGTGACTACTGGGTCAACGTACGCAATGCAGCCCGACGACTAACAGACACTAGTGAACAATTATTCTTAATCATATTAAAATGATACTATGGAATTAACGATGAACGAAAACATCCAATTTAAAGTTAGACGGTATTAATTACCATCAGCCATGCAACAACTTGGACGAATTGACTGAATGGGAGGATTTTCGGAATAGGACGTCAAATACATATCATCAATATACTGCAACATCATATTATTCAGTCCTGTATCACCAAGGAAACAATTGTAGAAATCTTCTACACCGACTGACGATTGTTGCGAGTGGTTTAAGTTCAAAGCAGCTACGCATATTGACTGAAGAAACTCCCAAGAGCGAAGTTTACTAGGCTCATCAGAAGAAGAATCCTAATTAAAAAGTAGGAAGGGGAGAAAGTATGAAGCTAGTGATTGATATAATTTTCTACTGTGTAGAAAATATATGATGTTTTATTAAATGATCCGTAACAAGGGCTCATCAGTATAAAGAACGACTGCTTAAGGTCTGTTATGCGATGGACATTTATTGTGAAGTATTATCTTCGTTTCTTTTTAACTTTACAGTCTGTGTCAACCAAAAGGGTGTATTTTATTATCAGAACTGTACTTTCCAACTTGTCTATCCATCTGTTGAAAGATAGCATTACTAGAAACGAAGCAGCTGCAGTCGGGGGGAGGACATTTATGAGTCTGTAAAGGTTCTGTCTTCAAGAAGGATGCTCTAATAACACATAAAAACTGAAATATTTCCGATGGAAATCATAATTCGTCGTAGACGGAATTCGACTCAGTTTAAAAGAATTGCAGTCTTTAAATCGCTAGTGGATGAGATTTGAGTACAGACATTTTAAGAGAATATTGTTTTACGGTTCTACTAGTGTAAAACGTGCACCTCTGAATGGAATTGTGCTGATTTTTGTTAGGATTATAATGAGAAGGAAATAAGATTATCACAACCATCGTAAATTTTTTAATAGATTATACTGAGAAATATTGGAAACAATCAAATTTTTACCTGTAATACTTCCACAGCAGCATCAACAAGACATCTAATCGGTATGTCAATAGGCTGATTTCGAAATTCATTCATGTGAAAACGTAGTTGCGGACCGGCTTCACCTTCCGCTGAGCTAATACGTAAACGTTGTGTTTCAAGCAAATTAGTACGATTAAATCGACCTAATTTCCCAAGTACCTAGTAAAGATTAACGAAAGAGGAATTTCGAATATTTATTTTAGCCAATGTAGAAAAGTGAAAATAACACTAATGAAATCTAGAGGATGATAGTCGCAGACTAAGAAGGTTAGAACTCTAAACCATAAAATAGTGCCAGGGATGCGAGGGACGCACTCAACTTAGGGAAGATGGATACAGCCAACTTATTCCACACAATTCAGTGAAATCTCTTATTACCACGGATTTACAAATATTGTACTGAAAATTCATTATAGCATGTGGTATAATGAAACACCATACAAAGTAGAAAACTCTTCAACTGTAACCTATTGCGTATTTACGATTTATGCTGAATAACACATGGAATCCCCAACATTCTGTATATTATTTTCGCTAAATAAGAATAAAATTTTAAATGGAAGGTTTACAAAATTAACGTGTTCGTTATTTACACTCGAACTTTACATTACCAAAAAAGCTCAAGCTGTAAGATCTAAATTCTACAAAACACATACAACCTGAGATGTCATCACAACAATTATGGGATAATATTTTAGGCACAAATTAACTCGGATCACATAGAGATAATATGATTTACGTAATATATAAACAGTATAATTAGTAGAAAAAACCTCTTTATGATTTAGGTAAAAAGAAAAGTTTTTTAATTTACACGGGAAAATATCCAAAAATGACCGATATATATATATGAGCAGTAATACTTGAATAGAACAATAATCGGATTGAAGAGATTAATATTATTATTATTATTATTATTATTATGCATCAAAAATGAAAGATGAACCAACCTTGAATGACATTTTTGTACATATTCACTGGGTGAATGAAGTGAATTGTACAACGCCAATAACATATCCCCACGTACTTGATATAAATGATCATGAAGAAAATCTGGTTGCATATTATCAACACAAAGCTCAAGAGTACGGAGACCCTTTACATTAACAAAATAATAATGAATTGATATAAATCAAGATTGAAAAGCAATAATTTGTCTTTTTATTTCAAACATTTAAGATTAAAATTACAAAGTAACCAATTAAATGTTCTTGGGCTTCAGTCAAATTCTTTGTGAGGCATGACGATACTATATGATTCATTAAATAGAAGTAGATGCAAACTGGTTTAAAATCTGCACCCACTAAAAGAAAGTCAGATGTAAGTATTTAGCTACCGCCCAACATAGAGCATAGTATCATTGAGTATTATTAAATTAGGGTCACTGAAGGTTAAATGAACCAAACAGAAGACTCCGTAATCCTAAAACCAAAATGCTTCACAGCATCAAAAACTTGAACATGGATGGAAAGTGAAAGGCTTGAAGAGATTAAGATTAATTAATGCGACTAAATATGAATACGAGCTTCTTCCATAGACCGTGAAACATAAGAAATTTGCCAACAATTTTTTGATAAGTCATTGAAGTTAAGAAAGAAAACATCTGTTTCGTTGTCTAAATTTTTAAAACACAGATTTGATAAGTGAGTTACAAAACTTATATATATTTTTGAACATTAACTACAGATTTTTCCAGTGGAGAACAGCAACAACTACGAACTTATCTTTAACACAACATTCAGGCATATTGTAAGAGTCAAATATGATACAACTGCTAAAACATTAGATGGCCATTATTTATTAATAACGGGATTTTATGAGCAAAGTGCTGCTCACTGTTAATCCAACTAATTAGATAAATCAACTTATCATTCGAATTAACTACCATACCTGGAACGATTAATTACTAACTGGGTTAAGATCAGTCATCACTCTTAACAAAACTACCTCATCTCTGTCCTCCTAATTAAATTGAATTGCAAAAACATATTATTAGAAGAGATTAAAAACGGAAAATAGATATGATTTTGCTGAGTGATAATGTTTTCTAAATTGTATCTTAATCTTATTTCAGTTTAAAATGGACGGTAAGCAAGCAAAATAACAAAACGAAATTTACCTGGTTGACAGTATTACAATTCAGCACATAAACTAACGGTTCCATTAACAGAGACAAATAGGGGAGTAATGTGGACAAACGAACTGGGACAATAACACACAGTTCACCCAATAGATCACGAGCATTCGAACGATGTGGTGAACGCAGTAAACGATTCAACGTCGTTAACATTTCAGGTAGTAAGGGAAAAAATTCACGATAAAGTTTGTCATGTGCTCCGCCCCCTATTGACCGAAAAAGAGTTCGTAATAAAGTGAGATATGCTGTAGGCTCTTTAGCTGTAAGGCAGTAATGCATGCTGCCTTGAACGATACGGCGTAAATGAAGCTAAAAGATGTAAGATAAATAAATTATTAATAATTCCAGCTTTATTGACCAAGAAATGTTTCCGAATAGGGCTGTGGATGAATATCTATGAAATTAAAAACATAAAATTAATTTTCAATATGGTTTTCATTACAGAAAACCCGCTAATGTCGGCTTATCGTTTCATTTTCATCTAAGACGACTCAAAAATGCATCTGTAACATATCTTGAACAAGACATATGGTGGGCATGAAGCGATTAATAGTTCGCATTTTACCTTTTTACAGTACACCCCAGCTATCACTCAAAGTAGACAGTGGAGATCTGTCTTTATTCTTAATTTAGTCGACTCCATTGAACCTTGAAATATCTATGAGCACCGAATAAAAATGAGCAATAACTGACGCTAAAATACCAACAATCATCTATTTAGATGTATTTCTATAAGACATGCATGCTGTCAGTCACAAAACTAAGTGCCATTCCCAAGAGACATTTATGCACAAAGATCATTATCCAGAGATGCATATCTAATAGTACTTTTTAAAAAATACTAGACCAAACGCAAAATCTATTTCTGTAGATTCAAGAAGATAGATAAATCTATAAAATATCAGAATAACGTAAAATACCTTCATAACTAATTCATTTTCTGTGCCAGACATATTTACAGAACTGAAACATAACTTTAATAATCGCATATAAAGTGCAGATTCATTGGTGCCATCTGAAATGGACAAAATAATACAGTTTGTTAACTAAATTATTCCAAGAACAGTTCCACGTAACAATACAATATTCTTTAAAATAACTGATTACTTGAAATAAAAAATTGTATTCCTATGATTCTACAGATTCTATAAGTCATTTTTGAAGGACTTTGTAACCTCACCAGAATCTCAACCTAGAATTATCAAAATAATTTTAAACAGTAACTTTTGATTGAAAAGACGACAAACCGTTTCAGTATTTTGCACGCCTTCAACATAAAGTGGCAAAAAGAATGAACCAATAGGTTTTCCGGCATAAAATTCCAATGAAATCTTTTTAGAATGGAATTAAAAAATAAATTATTTTCCCAAAAAATCAGAAGATACTGGAATCTTCTTCAAATGAGTGAGTTATTCAGTTAAACTAAACAGAAATAAATTAACAGATTCAATTTATTAATATGTTTATGTAAAGTTATACTGAAGACGATAATTAAAATGACAATGAAACGATTGTTTCCAAAGAATTGCTGATAAGACAGTTAAATGTACAATAAACTCAAACCAAAAAGTTGGAGAAAAAACATTGTTTACCTCCCAAACGTTCTAATCTATCAACTAGATAGGATAACAAAATATAACCAAAATATGATGTTTTATTTGGTTGAGATAGTAAATGTAACGCAATATTAGTGTAGGATGCGCTGCGATTGCACCAAACAACATAATCCTAAAAAGAAAAAAAAAACGAAAGGAAAAATGAGGAAGTTCAGATACTGACGAAATAAGAAAAAACTGCAAGATTTTACAAAATATGGTTACAAATTCGCACAAAAAATGAAGGAAACATAGTGATATAGCATGATAAAATAATATAGAAAGAGTTGGATCTAATATGGCGTCAAATATATGATAGAATAAAATGTCCATACATAAATTATTAACAGAAAAGTAAACTTGATTAAGGAATATCAATTTTGTAGGCTACTGTTCAGTGATCTGAATGTTAGGTTAAATTCTTACCCACCATATCACTTACCAACTGAGATTATCAAAGTGTCATCAACTATATGTTTGTCCCAACAATAGTGATTAGGACACAAAAACCGAAAAAAAGTACAGGAGCTTAGTGACAATAAATAGGCTTTAGACCATTATCTATTGCCCCCAAATGCCCTGGTATGGTCGAGATTGGTGTGGGCCATCCCTCCATCGCGAAATGCTCTCATATGGCCATGCGTATGCAGCCTCTGCCAGGGAAGTCTTACTCATTGCCCTCTCCTGGTTGGGGTGTTGTTTACGAAAATGAGAGGACGAAAAACGAATGTCCGGCGCTTTAACCGGATCCCAAATCAATGGTGCACATGGGCTCCAGTATTCTGCGGGAACAAATGGAGTATGAACCAATTTTCGGTCACCGTCTACCATGGGACTGCATCTCCTCACGATGCTCCACTGCCTTGTGGGTTAGACCTTTAGGTCAAAGGCTCGGGGTGTGGCTCCCTAAGAAAACCACCTGCTTCGGTCTGGGCACCCGGGCAGTATCACAGCCCACACACAACGGATTGATGTTAGCAAGCTGGTTGCAACTTCTGTTGCAAGTAAGTATCGAACCGAGCTAGTATCTAGGCTAGCTACCATTCCACCGAAAAGTATGGATGAGCATTGCTTGCAATTGCATGACGCCATGAAAATGGAGGGTACAGTCAGTTGTGGGTTCGCGAAACGTCCCGCTTATAAGCACTGGGTTTCTTCAGGCTACTTACAACTCATTGAAACCCGTCGGTCTACTCTGGATGACCGTGAGTTTGACCACAAACGAAGGTTGTTACGTAGTGAAATTGGGCAAAGCTTGCGTAAGGACCGAGAAGCCTGGTGGTCGAAGCGTGCTTATGAGCTGGAAGCAGCAGCTGCATCTGGTAATTACCGGAAGCTCTTTCAACTCATCCGAGCCACTGGCAGCAAGAAGTCTGGTGTGAGCGAAACAATCTGCGAGGATGACGGTACACCAATCACTAACATCCATCGACGTCTTGGACGATGGGCAGAATTTTTCGAAGGGCAGTTCAACTGGCCTGCTGCTCCGGCAACATCGGTCAGACTGTCCTGCCCTCCACAGCCGGTGACGACTGATCCACCAAATGAGGCGGAAGTCCGCAAGGAACTCCAACTTTTGAAGCGTTACAAATCACCTGGACCAGATGACTTACCTCCGGCTCTTTTTAAAGATGGTGGTGACTTTCTGACTAGGGAATTGACGACGCTGTTTACAAAGGTTTGGGAGCTAGAGAGTGTACCAACGTCATGGAATGAGTCGATAGTTGTCCCTATCTTTAAAAAGGGTTCACGTCGTTCCTGTAACAACTATCGGCGGATAAGTCTACTTCCGATTGCGTCCAAGCTATTGGCTTCCGTCATTCTTCGTAGATTGTTCAAAACCCGAGAAAGATTGACTCGCGAGGAGCAGGCTGGGTTCCGTTCTGGTCGAGGGTGTATTGATCATATCTTCACCCTCCGCCAAATGTTAGAACACCGCCATACTTATCAAAGGCCAACAATCGTAGTATTTCTTGACATCAGGGCTGCCTTCGATTCGTTGGACAGAGCTGTTCTCTGGGATTGTCTATTGAAGAAGGGTGTGCCTGAGAAGTTTATTAACATCCTAAAAGCCCTATATAAAAACACCTCAGGCAGAGTGAGGGCATACAACCACCTCTCTCCATTGTTCCATTCGAGCAGTGGGGTTAGGCAGGGTTGCCCAATCTCACCATTCCTCTTCAACTTTGCCATCGATGACATTCTGGAAACAGCTCTGATGAATGTAAGTAATGGTGGTGTGGATCTGTTGCCTGGAGAAAGACTTCTCGACCTTGAGTATGCGGACGATATTGTCTTACTGTGCGATAATGCCCAAGGCATGCAATCCGCACTTAATCAGTTGGCAATCAGTGTCCGTAGGTATGGTATGTGCTTTGCACCTTCGAAGTGCAAAGTACTTCTACAAGACTGGCAGGATTCTAATCCTGCACTCACCCTGGGTGGTGAGCGAATACTAGTATTCGAGAAGTTCGTGTATCTGGGTAGCTGTGTTAGTGCTGGTAGTGACGTGAGTGATGAGACCAATTCAGGTATAGTGAGAGCCAGAGCGGCTTATGCCAATCTGGGCCATCTTTGGCACCTTCATGATGTTAGTCTGGCTGTAAAAGGTTGGATCTACAACGCGTTGGTGAGAGCAGTTTTGCTCTACGCTTGTGAAACCTGGCCTCTCCGAGTTGAGGACGTTAGACAACTCTCTGTGTTTGATCATCGTTGTCTCCGAAGGATTGCTGACATCCAGTGGCAACACCACGTTAGTAATGCAGAGGTTCGGCATCGTGTGTTCGGGCACAGATATGATAATGCAATTAGTGTCACCATCTTGAAACATCGACTTCGGTGGCTTGGACATGTTCTACAAATGTCGTCCCAGAGAATTCCACGTCGTGCATTATTTGACGACGCTGGGACTGGTTGGAAAAAGCGGAGAGGTGGTTATTGTATGACATGGTGTCGTGGCATGAAAGAAAGCTACAAAGGGCTGGCTTCCGTTGATCCTTAACGACTCCCTGGCTGGGGTCCGAGAGATGGTGCAACACACTGGCTAGAGACTTTATCAGATACGGCTCAGAATAGAAGCCAGTGGCGATCCTGCTGTAGCCTTCTTTTACTTTCTTCATAAAAAAGTGGCTGTATCTTCGTTAACTGAAGGATTTCTTCTGGTTGTACCTTTCCGTTTCCCCCATTATTATTATTATTATTACACTACGTTACATTAATCTGGTCGTTGTTTTTTTTACTCTCCTTACCTTCCTTTTTTCTCCTCCAATTCTCATTGTTTTGTGTGGCGCATATATATTTGATGCCCCTTTGTACCGATATTTATGTGTTCAAATAAATAATTGGTGCCCCCCCCCCATCTATTGTGCTTCGAATATGTACATTACGGAGGATCAATAAATACGGACACTCAAAGGGTGGTAATAGAGAATGTGTGCAACTCTCTTTTTAAATAAATAACCACAAAGAAAGAAATACTAACTTTATGTACAACATTGATAATATCACAGCATTAAAATGTCTTCATCTTCACAATTATTTAAAATATTGCCCTTAAACTATATAAAATTAAACAAATCTATTAATAATTGTGAATTCTCATTTCACTAGATTAAGCTTAACTGTACAATATTTACTAGAAAATGTGATCAGTAAAAATAAGATCAACTGAAAGGAATAGTTCGTTCTAATGTATAACAGTCACAGCTTGTTGTATATATAGAGACTTCTACCTATTACTCATAATATTACTAATTAAATGAACAATGAAGCTTTCATGGTTATACTAAAAACAGTATTTACCATTATAAACTTTTTTTCCATAACTTCAAATAGAGAAAATGGAACTTTTAACTAGTAAACTATCTTATCGAAAGAATTAAATGCTAAAACAACTTTTTTAATCTTTATTAGGTCTACATAAACACATAACAGTTGGTTGTAAACCTGATTAAGCATCCTCGAAATGAAAAATATTAACAATTTACATGGCGTAAAATTTAAAAAAGAACAACTTTTGTCGATGAGGAATTTAAAATAATAGTTGGATTTACGCGAATAGTACTGAATTTTATGCTTGATCTGTCTGCATTTCAATTACAAGATCCATTTAAAGTATACGAAGTACATAAATATACAAAAGCTATTGTTTAATGATAATAATCCAATAATAAAGAAAAGATTCTTTTTGATGTTACTTGGTGTTAAAAGGACAGAAAAGGCTCTTCCACACAAAATTCTCAAAACACAGAATAACTCACGTGAATTTTACAAGAAAAAATTTCATGAAATGAAATTGGATTCAATTGAGCAAATGTTAGGGCAAATGTCTCAATAAGTAGGCGTTCATCAGGAGATTTGGTACTTGGCTGGCTGTATCATAGAAATGGAAATATAACAAGATAGAATGAATGTAGTTAAGTAAGTAAGTAAGGATGAGTTGTGTTATCGTTATTTCCTGACTTTTAATATAAACTAATTAAATTGTTCTTACCTTCTTAAATATAGTCGACCATCTCGGCTAACAAACTGTACAATGTCGATCATACGCATTCCATACGAGAAATATTCTGTTAAGACTACTAACTCATCTGGGCTAAGAATTCTATTGGAAAGCGATTGCTTTGATGATGTTGAAGAAACTGATGCGACATTATTTGTCTGAAGTGTATTATCATGTGGACATTGGATCATGCTCGTCATTACAGTACGAATGCCAGTGATAAGTGCTTTTACAAGAGTCCGGACATCCGTGTAGCTAAGTTGTAATTTAGCCAACGGTTCAACGATCCGGGGCTTTAAATAGAATGCAAAACAGATTTTAATATAGATGAGTACAAAGATTTTCATAGACAGTAAACTAAACACAAAACTTTACATCATTTACACTCGAAATCTTGTAACAGAATTTCAGGAAAGTGGGTGTAAACTTTAAAAATGGTATGTATTTTTGGATTACGTGAATTATGTGTGCATTTTCAAAATATTTAAACCAAAAGATATCTTAAAGTAGAACACATTTAAATCTTTTCTTGTCTTACTGAATCGACTACTAGGAGATCTATGACTACTGATGTTAGTATGCAAGTAATTACAAGTGTTTATTGACTTTAAATACCTAAAAGGATCACGTAACAATTGTATTTTAGTGTAACGACAAGAAGGCTAGATAAACAGGTACCGAGGGAACATAAAACTGAAACTACTTCGCACCAATATAATACAATCAACAAATCAGTAGTTAGTAACTGTCGTTAACAGTTAGGACATTCGTAAAGTGGTCCAAAAATAAATCTAACGGATTTTATGGCTAAGTTTTACAACTAACATACAGATAAAAAAATTTGCATAACTTTTGATTTAGAGTGGAGAGCTTTAGCATTCTAACAGAAATACATCGATATATTGAATCTTCTACTTTATTGTAGCTCAACAAACATATTCTTCTAAAAAAATAACATATATCGAGAAAAACACTAACTTCATGCACTTTTGATGCATCAGTTCCCGAATTTAGAATGTTTGAAAAATCTGAAGCAGGGACACTTTTATCAGTAAATGAGCCAACTTCGTTTAATTCACTCGAAAAAGAGGAAATATTGGCAAAAAGATAAGCATGTATGGACCTTGGACGCTGTTTCGCTGAATTGGACGTTACTTCTTCACCAGTTTCCAATACACTAAAACAGAAGAATGGGTAACGGTTAGTTTATTTGAATGTGGATTTCGAGGCGTCAAGTCGATATTTCACGTTTAGTGTTCGTGAAAGTTAAATTCTATAGTGAGATCCAAATAACCATTGTACTTAGTGCAAAATTATATCAATACTGGTTTGTATACATACATAGGCATATATACCATTTGTTGTTTATTTAATAGTCCTTATTTCTAATGCTTTTCTGTTTATCCTGATGAAAACAGGTAATTCTATTCAATGTACATATGACTACCTAACTATGTATCACTGCGATCTCATCTTACGTGACTCAAATGGTTAGAACTAGTTCAGTTCAATTTATTGAATACGGAGATTATATTAATGCGAAACCTGAATGTAAAAAAGAAACTTAAGTATTCAACGGTGATCCGTTGTTAATTCATTGGAGGTATATTTTAATTATTCGAGAGTAGTTTCGCTATCATAATATTGTTTATATCAGCAAAATGATAGGAAATCACATTTGAAAGTTGATAGAATTAAAAAATTTTCTGAAAGTATTTCGTTATGATAAAATTAGCACCGACAAAATTACCCGAAGTGTTTCAGTAACGTAGCATTTTATTTTTATGGAAATTTTAGAGAATAAGACTCACCATGTAGACTCTAATGCAGGTATGTAGTGATCTGCCACCACCTTAGCTTTTAACACACACAAATTTAATGTCTGCAAAAGCAGACGTCTCGCAGTTCCGGAAAAAACCTCATTATTCTGGTCCTCAGCATTTGTGGCTGATGCCCCTTGATTAGCGGATGTGGCTGAAACTGCTCGTTGTCTTATACACTCAACCAGATTTAGTATCAAACGTAAGCTCATCTGCTGGATTGAAAACGGGAGTGTATGGTCATGCATATTGCGACCATAAACATCAATGGCACGAGCGATTTTAGAAAGGCTAAGAGAACTACGAATATGATGAGTGAGATCAGCTAATGTGCTGTAAGCCAATGGCCTAGAACGAAAATTTACATGAATACATTAAGTGATATGATTAAGGTAATGAGACATTATTAAGTGAACTACTTATTTGACAATTATTAAATAGTTTAACTTAAGACTTGGTTAGTTTAAGTAAATATTATGACGTCAAAGTGACAAATATTGCTATATATTTATTCGTGACAAAAGAAAACGAAGTCAATTCAGTTTTAGCCTCTAATCTGAACAAATAGCTTATAATTTAACAGTTTAATCCATGAGCTAATTGAAGATAGACCACCATGGAAAACCTGGAAGCACTGGACGGCCGTTTCGTCCTAGTATGAGACGCCTCGCGAGATTCAAACCCAGAACCTATTAGTCTCGCGCGCGAATAGCTTATAAATAAATATTGTTATGTTTGAGATTAGCCAAACTGCAGATTTAGTTTGAAACAGTTATCCAGTGGTACGTATACTCCTTATCAAAAACCAAAATACGCTACTGATATCAGTTACAGTATGATAACACTTTCTAATCCCCGGTTTATAAGACACTAAGCAGTGAGATGCAGTTTATATAAATTATGTTGAATATAGCAAGTGTTGTGTTCTAATAGCGTGACTCCACCCTAACAGTTCTTTAGATACTAATCCTATCGAGATAATCGAAACCCCTTCCATAAGCCATGATGTAGTTAATAGTATAACACTTATTTATTTGACGTTTAATTACTCAATAACCACCAACGTTAATGTGTTATTTGAAAACGAATAGTGACTTATTGCTGAACAAAGATAGACAGACCTTCTGTAGTTTTTGATATAACTACTATCCTGTAACTCGAATTCCTACTTTGGGTTTCACTATGTGAACTACTCGCATTCTTATTAATAAGGCTATTGCCTGGCTCACAGTGTTGTTATCAACCGTTAGTTGGAATTTTTAACGTATATCAAGTGATATAATATCATAATCTAGTGTGTTCAGTCTATTACCCACCTAGATTTAACTTATCAAGCCGTATTGTCTATTATCAAGTGCGTGATTACAAAACAGGCTCTTTTAGAGTTATAAAAAATGTATTACCTCAATGCATCACGAATGGTATATCCTTGTCCAATTAAAATTTCTTCATTCATAAGTTCATCCAAAACTTGAAGAAATTCTAAACAGATATGAGAGTTTTAGACGGATCTGTAAAGAACCTGGTCTTCATAGCAAGAAACAAACTAGCAAAATAACTGAAATATGTATAGTTACTACAATGAATCTATATTAGACATAAAACTAAAACTGAACACATCCAATGATCATTATTTTTTAATGGCTTTCCCCAAATGACGTCAGTTTATTGTGAAAATCATTTGAGTGTTTAGTTTACAATTATTTTGAAAAGGGTGTTCACTAAAATCAATGTACTAATTCAGACCAATCGAGGTTAGGAAGGAATAATTAAGAACGATCCAGGTGGTCACTAGTAATCGTTTTAATTAAAGACAGTCAGCTCGAAATATGAATACCAATACCGTTGTTGAAGCATAAAAAATTCGACTCATTCATCATGATAAGATTTACGTGCCACTTTATGGGTCACGCTCATGATAAGTACCATAAAAATATTAAAAGACTAGATTGAAGCAGATGGAGGGAATTTTAAATAAATAACCTATCACCAAACGCTTATTGATCCATCCCTTCGGTCAACCATAAGCACTCATATGCATCGAACCAAGTTATCATAATTTATACTGAAACAGAGAGAAAGGACCAACAACATGCATATCATAAGAATTGTAAAAAATGGTACCTCAGTAAGCAGAGTAATAGATTAGCAAGCCAAGAATGCCTTACTTATGTTGTGGAACGGGAAATATTTTTTATACAGTAGTTATTTGCATGTGACATTCGATCTATTAATCACGATTATCTGAATCTGACTAATAAAGACAACATTCATGGAAACAACTTACTAGGACGAATTTCCTGTGCACTGAGAATATGACGAGCAGCAATAAAAAACTCCTTACGCATATTCGTTACTGAAGGAGGACAATTGACCAACAAATTCATCATGCCTTGAACAAGGCTGACCGAGTGTAGCTCAACCAAATCCTAAAATGAGTATTAAGTGAACAATACGTCGTAAGTCCTTAGCAGTTACTCCCATACGGATGAAGTAGATACGGGGACAGAAATAAAAGTAAAGATATAGTTAAAGTGGACGATTAACTAATAAAAATCCTGACCAGAGTATGAGTAATTTTATTGAAAACAAAACTAACATATGTGTTTTCTGTTTAGACCAGTTAGAACACAATGATAAACATACTTGGTATATTTTAATTACGTAGGCGAGGAACGATAAAGTTTTCACCTGAGCAGCCATAAAATCAATGAACACTTCTTGACAAAAGTTAGCATTTTTCCTGGAAAGCACAACAGAAAAAGATAATCGGCAAAATAGTGTGATCGGGAGTATATCTATAGAGAGAAAACCTCTTTGAATAGCGCTTAATCACTTGTGACATTGTATGGACAGATAAATTTGGTCAGTACCTCTAGCATGACGTGCTTAATACATACAACCACTGGACAAACAAACTAAGTAATGGACTTTATGTCTTAAATATGTCCATTATTCTCAGCTTATTTATTTCCCAACCTATTACTGATTTACTTTACTCTTCCAATTTTCCGTGATTTATTTTATGTTATTGTGAAGTATACTGACTTAAACTGATAACCACATTACAAGGCTCCACGCTCATATCTATTTCTAGGTTATGAATAAACTAACTGTTGTGACGCATTGTCTACACATGCACTGGCTGGCATACATTGAGAAAAAATTTGGGGAAGTCAGTCCGCCAGTCAGCTACAATGTAAGACCAGGTACACAAATGCATCGGTTCAAGTTGCCATACCTCCTTAGCACAACAAGACCAACACCAAATTCGTAGAAGCAGTTACTTCAATGATAATAAAAAAAGATTTTATATAATGATGTGATACAGGGTAAAACGTACAAAATTTTGATCGCACGGTTTGAGCGAAGACAAAGAGTGTATACACCTACGCCACTGTGATCGGTTCTGAGCCATATCACTCAGTCTCCAACCATTTATTACGACAGAGGAAAAGATAATCAAGAAATGGTGTGAAAATTATTGCTGAAGCTTCTCTGACTAATACCTTAGAAAAGGTTTTTTGTAATTGGCGCATGCTTATTTCGCCCTAACGTTAGTGTTACACACACTGACTACACGAAACAGCCTATAGCTCTTGAGATGAAAATAGATTTGTTGAAATAATTAACACTATTACACTTACTAGAACATAAAACGCCAGAAAATGAGTGTTGTGACAGATTTCAGGAGTTATTGTAAAACCAAAGCCCAATTAGAAAAGTGTACGGTAATAAGAAAATAGGTATAATTACAGTGACATACTTTTGTTCTTCTGTTGGTTTGAGGTTGATGAAATCCATTATTAATGGAATGAAATCAGAAACATCTTGGTGTATATGTTGCTTGAATAGCTGGTACATTAGGACCACTAAAATAGGAATCTCTTGCATGACTTTTAAAGAAAACCCAGATTTAGGGAGAATGTGGTACTGAAATCCAACAACAGTTAATTGGATTTGAATACTTACAACCATGAAAGTACCATCAGTTTTAAGCTCCTGTGTGTAAACACTTGTAACTGTGTATGCATTTAGAACTTCTGCTTCAAGATCAACATCGGAAATGGCAGGAACTTCCAACTTTAACCTTGGCTCAAAAATCTTGTTGGCTCGAAACCTTAGGTCACTGTACACCTCCTTCACAAAGTCCAAAAACCGTGAGACCTAATAATTAATAAAAACTCTAATCAAAACCCACATCATTTGAGAACGATGGTCGATAAAATTTATGGATGTCTATAATCAGCTTCACACAAACAAGAACGTTATCTTCATTTTCAACCTACAGGGTGAAATAGTAAGTAGAGGAATTCATACTTCCACTAATTTAAACAACATTTCAAGAAGAGATCGAGCAAAAGGTCTTAAATGATCACCATTTGGGATTTTCTGGATGATTTCAAGACATAAACGACGAAGCTGTTGAGTGTCAGACTCTTGTAAGTTATCTGGCATTGTTGACATCAGATAATATTGTATCTTATCGTGAATTACGAATGTTAGATCCTGAATTTCTCTCTCCGCGGCCGCATTCTAAACTTTTATCAACATTGAAAAAAACTTACCTCTAAACAATCACAGATTTCGTGACCAGTTCTTAACTGTTCATCCAAGTCTAAATATAATAACATTAGGCTGGAAGATGACTAACCTGTAGTTTCACAAAATAGCTTATTGATCTTCGCCGATATTTTGCCACAAAGACTGTCAGGTCTCATTTCAAAATGCGTTTATTATGATCAGGAATGAGAAGTAGCTCACCATCCGAATTGCCCTCGCTACAAAGCTAACAAGGATAACGTTGTGTAGAAGCCACTTCAAACTTTGTATTTCAGAAATCCAAATTTCAGGTTTGTGTCTTAAGAACCTAAGAGTGACCTTCTGAGTCATCTCTCTTTTAGTAAGTTTTTGTGAGTATCCGATATTCTAATAAAAATGTTAATCGCTGGACCTTTATCGATACTGTTTGACATGTCTCTGAGGCAGTCCAGACTGCCCAGGGACTGGAAAGAGGCAATAATAAGTCCGGTGTATAAGGCTAGGAATAAGGATCTAGTTAGCAACTATGGACCCGTTAGCTTAACTAGTGCGGTTGTAAAACTGATGGAAAAAAATCATTCGGATATCTGTTATAAACTATGTTGAAGGGCGTAATCTTTTCTTCAGGGAACAAAATGGTTTTCGGAGTAGCCTATCATGCTTGATAAATCTTCTCATTCCAAGGGAAGATTGAGCTGCGATAGAAGATCGGAATATTCCTGTTGATGTGATTTTCATAGATCTAAGTAAGGCCTTCGCTAAGGTCTCCCATTTTGGTCTTAAATTCAAACTGGGGCGTTTTGGAATCCGTTATACAGTAGTAGATTGGATAACTAACCTTCTCCATGACAGGAGACAAAGGGTAAGGGTTAATGTAGCTCTCACCTCATGAGTACCTGTAAAAAGTATAATTCCCAAAGGTACAATGAAACGAGCTACTCCGTTCACCCGGAAGCAGACGAGCTTTTACCAGTTGTCTCTATTCCAGAGGTGTTGGAGACTCCGTTGGTAAACAGTCATGATAATCGCAACTGCAACCATATGGATTATATAATAAAGTTGCAAGTTGACATGAACATTCTCAATCCGTTTAAGTATCTCATCAGCCCCAACATCACAGAGACTCCGGATCAAGTGTATGACATAGATAATTCCCTAGATCGTGTTGTATCAGAGGTATTTGAAAGAATAAGACGATCTAGCAATACAATTGTGTTTAATATACCGGACACATATGCCCTTAAAAATATCAAATCTAGTCTGCTTAGAGCCAGCAATATGACACACGTACCATGTGTATGCACAAGATTAAAAATAAGTCATCCTGATATTCACTCACCGATCTTGTTCAAATTCAACTCATCTGTAGACGCCAGTGAATTTCTAACTTTCGAAACTCTTACCAATCATAAGAGTATTCATGAAACTACCAATTGCAATTTTTACTCTAACCTGCTTCACCACGATAACGCTCAGTTGCTTATTCTTTTGTTCAAAGCCGCTTTCTGTCCAATAAAATTACTCATCTTAAAACCCTTTTATTCCTTGTAAATCCAACCATTGTACTTATTACGGAAACGGTGCAATTCAACTATATCGGATCACTCATTGAAGGTAGGTAACTATGTTTTCTCTAGAACCTATAGATGTTATGGATTAGGAGTATCGGTACAATTATCTATGTCCGTTCAGACATTCAGACGTGCGAATTTGAGGGTTAACCTCCTGGTACTATAGACGAATCCACTTTGGTTACTGTAAGCTTTAGATCTCAAAATTGTCTACTGGTGGGATGCATACACAGACCACCACATGCGGATACTAAGCTTGACGGATTACTAACAACCATCTTTTCCATTGCTTCGCACCAACCACATACTTTTAAAATCATCAGAGGTGATTTTAATCCGCCAAACATTACAAATTGTTCGACTCCGGTACCAGGTCGATATAACAAGCTAGTTTAAACAATAGAAATTTTTGGATGGGTCCAACAGGTCCGAAAACCTACTTGTGGGAATAATATACTTCACTTATTGTTTACAATCAACATACACTATCTCAGTGCATGTCAATCATGAGATTGTAGTGCGGCATCGAGTCGCGGTTGACTATGATCACCGCTACAGGAAGACTACGTACCAGTTAACCGATAAGATCCCCCGTAGGCCAAATATCAGAAGGCAGTTGATGGCTGTAGTCGAGATGTATTTGTTGGCGATCTCGTGGTATCAAAAGAATACCGGGATCGTGCCAAAAGAGTACAAGCGGAACTACTGAGCAAACGTAAGCTCGTGCAAGGTCACAATCCATAGAGAAGGTATGTATTTTGGTACAGTTAAACAAACAAGTACGGTAAAACAGTCCCTGGTGCAATTGGTTATGATAATAATTGTTCTCATCACACCAATCGTGTTCTCTTGATAAAAGTAGGTCACTACAGGAGCCCCTCGCTCGAAAAGGTTTACACTTTCGATAAGTAGCGGTTTCGTTCGTCGGACTGGTCAGCAAACATGCAACTCTAGGACGAAATGGTTGGCAAAACAGGAAGCGATCGCTGATCCTCGAGTCGCCACTGAAGGTCTTTTACATAGAACAGTACCAGGAGAAACAGGCTGCATTTGTTGCTCATGTTCATGTTATTTCATCCTATGCAAACCAAAGGGTGAAATAACAAAGAAAGACAAATCAAACATCATCTACAAAATAAATTGTGCCAAATGCGAAAAACACTACATCGGACAAAGCAGTCACCCCCTTCACCTTCGCCTACATGAACATCAGTTAGCAGTTAAACGCCATGGTACTTCCTCACTTATATCAATACACGTGGACAACTGTGGACACTCATTCGATTTGAAAAATGTGGGAATCTTGGACAGAGGAAATTCCCAAAACACCAGAGAATTTTTAGAGGCCTGGCACTCAGTTCAATCAACAAGCACATTGAAATCGATCCAATTTGTCAACCAATCAGGAAAATTATAAACATATATAGGGACAAAAATCAAACCAACGGGAGGCACAACCAAAAGAAGGAAGTAAACAACGACAAATTTAATTTCAATAAGAACCAATCAACGTCGAGGTGTACAGAACAAGCTGTGAAACGCATATGGAGAAATTCAAAGTTTGTGCTGATGACGTCGTTCAGAAGAACGATGAACGCTTCACGATACAACCAGCTCAGAGAACAAAACTCCATCAAAATCATCCACCTGAGCTAAAATCTTCTCCACCATCTTCACAGATGAACCAGAGCAGACATTTTGATCTACAAACCTGGAAGCGGACTGAAACTCTTACTCAATGTTTTTTATGGTAAACTTACCTTACCACAAATAATATTGACATTCCTTTTTCCAATCCATACCACAACCTGATATATTGCCTTGACTGCACAGCTCCAATTAATAACCATGTGGCTTATAATGCTAAGAGGGGCCAGAATACTGTTAAAATTTTCAAAAGAAAGATGAGGCAATTAAAACACCGCTACTACAGGCATAATGACGTGTATGCACTTCAGAGCATACTTAACATGCTCGACAGAAATGCTTCATCTAAACGCAAGCACTTTGTGAATATAGAAAATAAAGCCCTAGGTAGTAAGAGCCCAGAATTATCAATACTCCGGCTTTTTAAATCCCATGTGAAGTCAAGCATTTTTGATGACCCTGATATTATTTATGAATAATTCAGCCAGCATTTCTCACAATGCTAGAAAACGGGAACTGAAAGCTCTATCGATACATTTCCAATGATCACATCCAGACACCTATCGAAAATTGATTTTATACCCTCCAACATCAAGCAGGCCATAGATGCCCTGAAAAAGTCTTATCATGGTGGACCTGATGGGATCCCTTCATCATTTGTGAAATATGGTGGTAGAGAATTCCCACTACTTTGTTTGAAACTCCCCAACCTATCTATGGAATATGGAACCTATCCATCTGTATGGAAAACATCTCTTATAACCCCTAGATTCAAAACAGGATCACGTAGTGATATTGCTAACTATGGGTCAATTAATTTGACATCCGTGCTATCAAGAACCATGAAAAAATCATCCACAATTCACCGACCGCGCTTTTCGAACGGGAAGTTTAGTCCTAACGTGATTTGCATTTATCAAACTTTTGCTGTGTTCTTACGCAACAAAAGTACCATTTCAGTTCTAAAGAATCTATCCTGAGCTATACGTTCGGTAGATTACTTTTTTTTTGAGTTTCACTATATTTAATAGTTACCTGTGGTTTTGCCTCAGCTTACTATTCGGTTTTTTTTTGTTTTTCACGTATAGACTAGTTTCAGTTTATATCACTCGTTTTGTCCATTTTTGTCCGTTTTCAGTGTGCTTTTTAGTGTTTTTTTTTAAGAGGTCCTAGGCTCTTGCAAGCATCTATAACATAATTTGCTTCAACACCGTCATGAAAAACTCATGCAAACGTCCGGGATGCCGTTTTGCTGTCACAACTGGCATGCAGTGCGACAACTGCAAAGGTTGGTTCCACGAAGCATGCACAGATCTGACAGCAACTGCTTACAACAGACTCAGCAAGTCAGAGCAAAAGTGGGTGTGTGTCACGTGCAACACAGACTCCGTAGTCTTGCTGAGTAACATCATTGTCCTACTGACAAGTCTTCGGAACAAGTTGTCAGTTAACTTGGAATACGATAGTAAAAAAACTGATATACAAACAAGAGAGTGCAACGGACCCAAAAACAGGGATATCGATAGGTATTCCATCGATGGAACATCCATCCACACTAACGACGACGTGTTGAGGCTCAGTACCATCATTACGTCGACGGTACTGAACTCCCTAGGCAAACTCGGGTCTCCCAGCTCAGGGTCCCCGAACACAACAGTGGTTGCCAAAAACCCTGCATGTGATTCGACCCACGTTAAGAGAGCCCAAAAGAACCAGGCATCACCGCCTAAGCCGAGCAACCCAAGAGTTGCTGCACGGAAAATAACTGGTAATCTAGTCGCACAGTCTACCCCCAAGACTGTTCGTCCGGTCAATAAAGAGCCCATGATTCATAAACGCACACTGACCTCCAAACAACAAGTTACTAAACCTGAACCCATCGTGAAATCTGGTAAATTAACAACAGTTCGTGACGATTCTCTCATTATCATGAACCTCGTTGACAAGCCTGATCTTCCTCTCAGTCTGCAGGACAAAAACGACAGGATGCTCTGGGGTGAATTGAACAAGAAGCTCGAACTTCCTAGAATAGAGCCTTTGACGGTCACCCGGCTCACTCGAGGAAAGGATTCTAAGCATCTAAATCACCCGAGGCTTCTCCGAGTAACACTTAAGGCTGCTACCGACGTAGAGGACGTCTTGCTAGCAAGCCACTTGCTGAAATCAGATGGTAACGTAAGAATACTGCCCGACACACCGTACTCTGAGCGCAGTATCATACGAAACGTCCCTAAAGAATCTCGTGAGAAGTTTTTCCGCGGAAGAAACATAATTGTCCAAGGTATACCGGAAAATGCAGACCCTACTCAATCAAATTCTGACATCAGGGAATGGAAATTCATCAAACAGTCCTTGAGGCTCAAACACATACTGACTCAGCATGTGACGAGACTAGCCAAGAAGGACGGTGATCTTAGACCCCGTCTAATGAAGATAACCTTCCCATCTTCCCACATGGCGGCTGCAGTTCTGGAAGCATTTCGTGCTAATAGACGTCGATTGCCACCTGGAATCCACATGCACCCGGATAGGCCATACGAAGTTAGGACCAAGAACAAAGACAAGTTGGAGCTGACCATTCCACTTGTGGACTGTCTAAACGATAAAAAAACGTGTAAAGGACAGGGCCTACCACCTCGGCAAACCTCACATAGGTGGGCTACCTGTCCATTCACATAAGGTTCATACAGAAAAACAGGACGAAGCTCACGCGTTCCAAATTGAAAGCATAAACTGCTTATATATGAACGCCGCGAGTCTACCAAACAAACTGGATGTATTACGTGAACTAAGCAACGCTAATAAGGCCCATCTGATAGGAATATCTGAAACATGGATATCTTCTCAGTTCTCGGACCAAGAGTTAGCATTGCCTGGGATGACTTTGTTCCGCAACGACAGAAAAACAGGAATTGGGGGCGGAGTAGCCATATACATAAGCTCTTGCTTGGAGGTGCACCAAGTTCACAACCTCGAGTTTAACAATCTTGAGGAATCCATATGGTGCTCTGTAAGATTGTCTAGTACTTCCAGGTGTCTAGTCGGAGTCATTTACAGGAAGCCAACTGCCGACACCGAGTACGATAGTCGTATGCTGGAAGGACTATCCCGCTCTATCCGTCTCGGTTTCACACACATCCTGATTCTAGGGGACTTTAATCTCCCTAGAGTCAACTTCGCGGAACACACGTACACTGGAGGCGACAACTCAATTGAAGCTCGGTTCTTCAACCTCATCGATGACTTGGGCTTATATGAAAACGTGAGGTCGGCAACTCGTTGGAGAAACAGTCAGACACCATCGCGCTTAGACTGTGTATTCACTAACGAAGAATTCCTAGTCGACAACCTCTCAATCCTGGCTCCTCTGGGAAAAAGCGATCATGCCGTCATAGCCTTCAGTTTTGTCATCAAAACTAAGCTAAGGTATCCCAACAATAATTTGCGTTGGAATTTTAAACGGCTGAATGTGCCAGCTCTACATGACTATCTACAACAGGTGGTTTGGGATGTTCACCCTCAAATCGATGTGGATGGTCATTGGGACTTCTTACTGCACACGCTCTTATGTGCTACAGACCATTCAGTTCCTCAAACGGTTCCCAAAAGCTTCAAGCCACCTACAATAATCAAGAACCGTACCCTTCGCCTCCTAAGCCGCAAACGGCACTGTTGGGCGGAATACAAACGAACTAATAACGATGGAGCGTATAGGCAATACAAACATATCAGGAACACATGCACGAAGGCTATAAGAGAAGACAGGCTTCAGTACCAAACAAAGCTTATGGACAAATTCGCCTCTAACCCTAGAAGCCTATTCCGTTATGCAGCCTCTCTTCGTCAAGCCAAGACAGGAGTTTCTCAACTGCTAGGTCTTAACGGCCCGACCAACAACGATGGCGACGCCGCTAACCTTCTGGCGGCCCATTACTCTCAAACATTTCAACCGGCTGACATCAACTTTATTGACGACAGTCTCATCTCCAACTCCACAGGACTTTCTGAAGTAGACCTAAGCGCTGACTTGGTGTTCCGGAAATTGCAGCACTTAAGACTTGACACTTCTCCTGGCCCGGATATGGTTCATCCTGCCATACTGAGGGAGGCAGCCTCAATCCTGGCAACGCCGCTTAGCGTGATGTTTTCACACTCGCTTAGCCGAGGCAAATTACCGGAAAATTGGAAGTTGGCTCACATCACACCAATTTTCAAAGGTGGTCGACGCAATGAACCTTCAAGTTATCGGCCGGTGGCTCTTCTGTCATTACCTTCAAAACTCATGGAGTCCCTGATATGCGACGGTTTAAACGACTATCTACTGTCCTTAAATTTCTTCTCACCCCAACAGCATGGTTTCAGGAAGGGTTACTCTTGTATAACCAACCTGCTGACTGCGGTGGACAGATGGACAAGCATCCTCGATCGCAAGGGAAAGGTTGATATCATTTACCTTGATTTCTCAAAAGCTTTTGATAAGGTTAACCACTTGTGTCTTATCAACAAGCTCAAACGACTAGGTATCAAACCACCTCTAATTGATTGGCTTACTTCATACCTAATAAATCGACACTTTAAGGTCAGGGTTAATTTCACTTTATCTCAGGCTATGGAATGTCCTAGTGGGGTCCCCCAGGGCTCAGTACTAGGGCCTCTTCTCTTCTTGACCTACATAAATGATCTTCCTCAACAGGTAACGTCAGACTTATTACTTTTTGCCGACGACGTGAAACTTTGGAGAGAGATACGCAACCAAGACGATATACAGGCACTTCAGGAGGATCTGACTCAACTTCAAAGTTGGGCAGACGATAACGGACTTACCTTTAACACTTCAAAGTGTAAAGTAGTCCATCTGCGACATGTTGCAAACTACAGTTACAACTTAGGAAACTCCTCTCTAGTAGTATCCCAAGTCGAAAAAGATTTAGGAGTCCTTGTGCCCCATGATTTAAAGTCTTACGCTAACTGTGACAAAAATGCCTTCCGAGCAAACCTTGCACTGGTAACGTTGAAGCGCATTTTCGGACAGTTTGACGGACGAACTTTCCATACAATCTTCAATAGTTTCATCCGTCCCCATTTAGAGTACGGAAACATAGTACTCCCCCCTCACTCCTAAAGGACAAGGTCACTTTGGAGCGTATCCAACGGCGAGCCACGAAATCAGTTCGAGGACTCAAATCTAAGCCTTACGAAGAACGCCTCCGTTCACTAGACCTTTACCCACTAGAATATAGGCGTCTTAGAGGTGATTTACTAATGGCTTATAGTATTCTTAACACTTCTGGACATCCTCTTAAACACCTACTCAAGCTTAGTTCGAATAATAACCTAAGGGGTAACACCCAGAAACTGGAAACACAACATGGCAAGACGGAATGTAGACACAACTTCTACTCCTTAAGAGTTGTCAAAAGCTGGAATTCGCTGCCGGCCGAGCTAGTCCAAGCGACTTCTCAGGAGTCCTTCAAGAGGCAACTTGACCTATTCTTAAGGACCAAGGACAGCATCACATTATGATTTACCAATTTCTTTTCCTTTTTTATTGTTAACATACCTAGGTTCCTGCCTGGAGGATTTGGTGATCCCCTGCTACTAGACACGGAAGCCTGTTAAGCGAAAGCTTCTTCTATTCCGTCCACAACCATTTGAACCATTTGAACAAACAGCTATTGACATTTTTACTTTCGGATAGTTTGATTAGTCCATCCCAACACGGGTTTATGACTAATTGCTCATGCTTCACATCGCACCTGCAGTTTTTTGATCAAATTACCCAAATAAGAGATGTTGGTCAGTCAGTGATAATTCTTTACTTCGATTTGAGTAAAGCTTGTGACAGTGTCTCACACAAACTTCTTCTAAAACTCTCTTCATTTGGCATACAGAATCCCCTTTTATCTTGGCTCAATACTTTTTTGGAAGAACTTAGCCAAATCGATCGCTTTAGATCTTGCTACTCTAAACCTGTGAATGTAACTAGTGGGGTTATACAATGAAGTGTGATTAGTCCATTACTCTTTCTCCTTTTTATCAATGAAATGTGTTCCCTCATTCAGTATAGTAAGCCTTTCCTTTTCCCAAAAGTGGTTTGTTTATTCTCTTCTCCCACCAAAGAAAGCTATTTTTCAGCGTTAATCCAAGAAGAAATAAACAAGTTATACAAATGGACTGTTTCGTTGTATTTGCCACTTAATGTTGACGAAAGTGGATTTATTCATATTGACCGCTGCCTCAACCTAAATCTGGCTATACACCAACATACACTGAAACCTCTCAACACTGTTCGTTACTTGGGTTTAAGATATGGCAACAGTTTGAACTTTTCCGGGCACATTGCATTTCAAGTATCCAAAGCTATAAAGTTCATCGGAATCATAGTGATAAACTTCAATAATATCGAATCGAGATTATTATCACTATACAGAAAATGGATCTTACCCATTCTTGAATATGGTATTTTAGTTTACAGTAATTACAGGCATAATGACCTGATTAAAATTGAAGGTGTTCAAAGAAGGTTCAGCAAAGCTGTTTTGGGGTATTCCGACAATAAAGACTATCACCAACGATGTCAACAACTCAAATTAAAACCTCTCTGAATCAGGCGTATCAAATTAAACCTTATATTTATCTACCGGATTATTAACAAAATTTCTTACTCTTCGGTATCCACCCCTTCATACTCCATGATATCTTCCCACAATCTACGCAATAATGAAAATATTCTAGCGATTCCAAGAATCTATACAAACTTATGCCGGAATTTTTTCGCTATTCGCTACTCAACCATGTGGAACAGACTGCCAGTGAAACTGCAACGCGGTTCAGAAGTCCCCTTGGTGATTTTCTTTCCGAAAGTAAATTGTGTCACCTATTGAATGTGTTTAATAATGATTTATACAAACAAGGTACATCATCTATCTAACCGACTGAATTGCAAAGCGTAACCTTTGAAACTTTTAACGTTTATTTTACTTTATTTTCTTTTTATTCATCTTAATATATGAAGTCTGCTTATGTTCGTATTTATAACTATTACTGTTATTAATATCATTATTAGTCCCTCGACACATTAGATATTATTTTCATCTCTTCTATTCCTTCTAAACATAATTTATTTTTAAACATCCAAAGTCTATAATGACAAATTATCTTATGTTATACTTAGATAGATTAACTTCTCAGATTCATTTTGTCATCACTACATATATATATAACACATAAAAATTTATATTTGATTATCCATTGCAATTAATCGTGACTTTCATAGAATCATTCTTAATTATTATCGCACAAATGTTTATATTAATATCCGGTTTTACTCTCTATCCTATTACCTAAATCTATATGTATTTATCCGAGTGCACTAAAGGATTATTTTTTATCTTACTCTTTCACTAGGTGTTCATTTCTTTTCTCTCTTCCATCTGAATAAATATTATTCTTAATTTGCGAAGTTTGTAATTAGGACAATAACTTGTGTTGCACTTTAATTAACTTCTCAGACTCGTTTTTTCGACACCATGCATATATGACTCATACATATTGATATTTGGTTGTCCTTTTCACTTAATTGATACTTTCATAGTATCACTCCAAACTATGACTGCACAAACATTTATTCTAGTGTCATATCTTATTGCAATAATAAGTTACTTTTTTCTTAATTATTTTCTATTTTATTGTTGTTGCTAATTCGACGATACATACAGATAAGTTCATTCTTGTTCTGTGTTCATAAACACACCTATTAAACTATTTGCGTATTTCACGTCTCCTTTGTTTCTATTGCCTTACTTTCTCCCTTCCCTTCTTTAAAGTTAATTCAATATTCTTTTCAATTACACAGAACCTGATTTATTATTAATATCCTAGTATTAATACTCTCATTTTCAAATATGGCAAATATGATTCTTACATTATTGAAACCTGTGTATTATTACATTTTCGAAGATACCCGAAATGGTTTCTTCACAACATCTTATGTACCCATAAGATGTTGTGAACAATATAATATGTAATATAATATAAGAGTTACTGAATGGAAACATTCATAGTTGTAGGTTTAATTCTGATCATCAGAAGATTTTTGAAGTTCCGGTAATACCGCCTGTTTAACTTACAACTTCTGGGTTTCCTGGTCAGACGGAATAAGTGTGAACAAGGAAATTATTCTGAGAATGTGTTTACATAGTCAGTTCAATCATATAAATTCAAAGATTATTTCAGTCGCAGAACGCATATACCTTTATTAATGCGTATGAACGACTGAAAGTATGCACAAGCCTACATATTTACTCCTTTTAAATCAGTGTAGCTGAAGCGTTCTTAACAACGGTCTTGTTTGGTCATCGCCAAAATAAATCGAAATGTTAAACCAACTTAAGAAACAATGATATTTATCTATTATGTACTGTGAATGTTGATTACACTAGTGATACCACAGCAATAAGTTGTATTTGTTTTCGTTTATGTTTTGTTTCAGAATGACTATGATGATTGTGTTCTTAAAACATCCACATATAGGTATAAGCTGATCTTAACTAAACGACTAACAACCTGATCAATTAATTTGGTAGTTTGGTGATTAAATCTTTGAAGTGGATCATCAATTTACATAGTATTACTATTAACTGTGAACTGAAGAAAACACTGTCACACCAACTGCGACAACGACAACCGATCTCACTTATACAATTAAAATTAATTCCGAGTGACAACACTTGATTACATGTGATTATTAGAAGTATTTGAATTAATGTACGATTTAAGAAACTTATCAATAACGTAATCTAGACCAACGAAAACTAGGTGAGAACAAAATCAGGCAGCCATCAGGGACAAAAGAATCACTGGTTCATACAAACACCACAACCGCCACAGCTTTAATGAGACTCCAGATCTCGATAATTAATTGTACTACTTCTCCTTAGGTTAACCAAGTGTCTGTCTGTGTATTGAAAGTAAACTCTGTATGATCTAGAACGTGCTCATTAGTATTAGAATTGACAACTGAAATTGGAAAACACATCTGGGTCGTGGAATTGTATACAATCGCCATATCTGTCGTGTACTGAAACTACTAATATCTAGAATTTGAACCATAGAATTTCCAACGCCACCCTTCACCTATGAAATAATGTTGGGTCCTAATGTCGCGATATCATGACGAATTTCACGTTCCCAATTCGCATTATTTTCTCATATCTCACACTTCGATTATTATATGTCAGTATTTGGGAATACACACTTACATATAATTTGAGGCATTCCATCGTGTGACTTTGACTTGCACGAAATATCTGATACATATTCCTCTCGCTTTTCATATTTTAATACATAAAGCTATTGTTTGAGTTATCAGATAAACATGTATTGATATGTGTAATTAACACATGTGATTCATCTAGACTAGATTCACCTGCGAAAAAACAAAATGGAAAATATGCATCTGCTTCATACCCATTAGGATAATCTTAGACTCGATTTGAACTTTTTGTCCAAGCAAACTTCAATTATGGATAAACTGGTTCTCTGACTGCTTCAAGAAAACTTGTTATTTGATCTGATTCACCATACCACTGGCTGGGGATTCTACTCAACACAAAAACATGAGAAATGAGGCTATAATTCGACTCATTCGGAAAACATTTGTCACTTTCGTTAGAAATATCACCACAGATAAATCCATTGTGAGGAAAAATAACATCTGATGCGACACCATAAGGACTGTAATAACATGTTAACTCACTTAGAACCTGTTCCTCACATTTAATTAAAATCTCACCAGAAATAAATTGTAAGATCCATTTTGAGTGCTTTGTGTGTTTGTGAAAATCCCTCCATGTATATACTTACACTTTGTTCCTATTGATTCTTTTAGTTGTACATTGTTAACTTTTTGACTACATTTGAATTGTTAATATTTGTATTTTATTATAGTTTCGTTTTTACTACACCTTCACCAATTCCCCATGTTTCTTCCCGAACTGCACTTATGTTGTTTTACTTTATACTAAGTCTGGGCGGCAGCCATTTTGGTTTATCCCTGCTTTTGATTGCTTGACCTGTGTTGACTGGGTTTGTGCATTTTGGTTGTGAATCGAAGCACTCTTCCAGAATTGAAAACACTCTGTGTTATAGAGCGACCAATTATTACCTTTTGAACGAATCTGTACGTGATCTATCTAGACAGGATAGAATAACATTTATTTGTGGTGATTGGTAATTTTCTTGCATCTTCTATCAACTTCTTGATTTATTGTAATTTAGATTTAATTGATTGAACAATCATTGATTGAATAGCCGGGTGATAATATTTGTTTAGGTAATGATTTACATTAAATTTATTATGAATTATAGAACCGCTAGTTACCCGATTACTTGTTCTGATTTCGACGGGAAAGGGCGCGTGTCTAAAGTCACGGGAGGCTATTCTTCAACATCCAAACCGTAGTTTGGATCCTACATAAATAGATCATTAGGACAAACCACATATGATAAAATAAAATCACAGTTCTGATCAGGATTTGGTGCATTCGACATGCTTGTGAATAATTTCATCAGGTATACATGAATCATAAGAACAACACATGTCTTACTTACTTACTTACTTACGCCTGTTACTCCTCGTGAAGGAGCATAGGCCGCTCACCAGCATTCTCCATCCAACCCTGTCCTGGGCAATCCTTTCTAGCTCCGTCCAGTTGTAATTCATCGTTTTCATATCTGCTTCTATTATCCGACGCAATGTGTTCTTTGGCCTTCCTCTTTTTCGCTTCCCTTCAGGATTCCAAGTTAGGGCTTGCCTCGTGATGCAGTTTGACGATTTGCGTAATGTATGTCCTATCCATTTCCATCGTCTTTTCCTAATTTCTTCTTCAGCTGGAAGTTGGTTTGTTCTCTCCCACAGAAGGCTATTGCTGATGGTATCCGGCCAATGGATGTTGAGTATCTTGCGTAGACAGTTATTTATAAATACTTGTACTTTCTTGATTGTGGTTGTTGTAGTTCTCCAAGTTTCAGCTCCATACAGTAGAACTGCCTTGACGTTCGTATTGAAGATTCTCACTTTGATATTGGTCGACAGTTGTTTTGAGTTCCACATGTTCTTCAATTGTAGGAATGCGACCCTTGCTTTGCCGATCCTCGCCTTTACGTCTGCATCGGATCCTCCTTGTTCATCGGTGATGCTTCCCAGATATGTGAAGGACTCTACATCTTCCAGAGTTTCGCCATCAAGTGTGATTGAATTGCTGTTCTCCGCTTTGAATTTGAGGACCTTAGTTTTCCCTTTGTGTATGCTGAGGCCTACTGATGCAGAGACTGCTGCTACACTGGCTGTCTTCATCTGCATCTGTTCGTGTGTACGTGATAGGAGGGCTAGGTCATCTGCGAAGTCCAAATCGTCTAATTGATTCTGAGCTGTCCATTGTATTCCGTGTTTTCCTTCAGATGTTGAGGTCTTCATAATCCAGTCGACCACCAGAAGAAAGAGGAAGGGAGAGAGTAAACAGCCTTGTCTGACTCCGGTCCTTACTTGGAATGCATCTGTCAGCTGTCCTCCATGCACTACTTTGCACTGTAGTCCGTCGTATGAGTTCCGGATAATATTGACAATCTTCTCAGGAACTCCGTAGTGTCGAAGAAGTTTCCATAATGTCTTCCTATCTACACTGTCGAATGCCTTTTCATAATCAATGAAGTTGATGTATAGTGATGAGTTCCACTCAACTGATTGTTCGACGATGATCCGTAGTGTTGCAATTTGGTCTGTGCACGACCGATCCTTACGGAATCCAGCTTGTTGATCTCGAAGTTGGGCGTCTACTGCATCCTTCATCCGGTTCAGCAACAATCTGTTGAAGACTTTCCCTGGTATTGACAGTAGTGTTATGCCTCTGTAGTTTTCACATTTGCTCAGATCTCTTTTCTTTGGAATCTTGACGAGGTGTCCTTCTTTCCAGTCCATCGGCACTTGTTCCTCCTCCCAAATCTTTTTGAATAGAAGATAAAGCATGCTTGTGGTTGCTTCGATGTCTGATTTCAGTGCTTCAGCTGGTATGTTGTCGGGTCCCGCTGTTTTCCCGGTCTTGATTTGTCTGACGGCCATTCTAATTTCTTCCGTAGTTGGTGGATTGACATCTATAGGAAGATCTATGTGTGCTGCTTCGATGTTCGGTGGATTCATTGGAGCCGGCCTATTCAGGAGCTCTTCGAAGTATTCTACCCATCTGTTACGCTGTTGTTGAATTTCGGTGATTGGCTTGCCTTCTTTGTCTTTGACCGGCCTCTCTGGTTTACTGTATTTCCCTGCTAGTTTCTTCGTTGTATCGTGAAGCTGTTTCATATTTCGTTCTCTAGCAGCTTTTTCTGCCGTCGTTGCTAGTTCTTCCACGTATTTCTTCTTGTCGGCTCTAATGCTCCTCTTCACTTGTTTGTTTGCTTCTATGTATTTAGCTTGTGCTTGGACTTTCTCTGCTCGTGTTCGGCTGTTGTTTATTGCTGCCTTCTTGTTCTTCCTTTCTTTGATCTGGTCCAGTGTTTCCGTAGAGATCCATTCCTTATGATGGTATTTCTTTAGACCGAGAACCTCTTGACACGTTGAAGTTAATGCTTCCTTGATGCCTTTCCAGTTGTCCTCCATACTAGTTTCTTCTTCTTTCAGTAGATCTTGTAAGGCTTGGAACCTGTTGTTGAGAGCTATCTTGAATTCATTGAGTGTGTCAGTATCTCGAAGAAAGGCTGTATTGAACCTTTGTAGTACTGTTTGTCCAGTTGTCCAGTTCTTTTTCAGCTTCAGTTTCAAATTGGCTACAACTAGGTGGTGATCTGAAGCTATGTCAGCACCTCTCCTGGTTCTCACATCTTCCATTGTCCTTCGGAATTTTTTGTTGATGCAAATATGATCTATTTGGTTCTCTGTAGTGTGGTCCGGTGAGATCCATGTAGCCTTGTGTATACGCTTGTGTGGAAATATTGTGCCTCCTATGACCAATTTGTTGAATGCACATAGATTTGCAAATCTTTCTCCATTTTCGTTTCTTTCTCCCAGTCCATGTCGTCCCATAATATCTTCATATCCAGTGTTGTCTATTCCGACTTTGGCATTTAGATCTCCCATCAGAATAGTTAGGTCCTTTCTTCGGCATTTCTCAATAATTGACTGCAGCCACTCGTAGAATTGATCTTTAATTTCGTCGTTGCTATCATTGGTGGGTGCATAACATTGGATAATATTCATTGTGATCCCCTCCTTCTTTGTTTGGAATGATGCTTTGATGATTCTGGATCCGTGAGATTCCCATCCTACAAGTGCATTTCGTGCTACTTTGGACAGCATAAGAGCGACTCCCTGAGTGTGTGGAGCATTGTCCTCTTCGTGACCGGAGTATAGCAGCATCTCTCCCGTAGCTAGCCTTTTCTGTCCAGTTTGGGTCCAGTGGGTTTCGCTGATTCCCAGTACTGCTAAGTTGTATCTCCTCATTTCCATTGATATTTGACTGGTCTTCCCGGTTTCCCACATTGTTCGAACGTTCCATGTACCTATAAAAATTTTTGCTCAGGTTGTTAGAAGGGGCATCGGCCTTGTGGCTTCCGAAGGAACTCGGCTTTCACCATGAAGCGTCATAATTCTTCTAAATGAAGACCTTCTAACTCTCAGGGCAGAGTTAAAATGGTTTGGATTATTTTTTCTGGTAAGCGTTTTTTTAGCGAGTTAGTTTTCTACGGGATGGGGACGCTAACCCCATGCCCAACCCTCCTCCTTTACCCGGGCTTGGGACCGGCAGCAACCCTATAAGAGCTACAGGCGGAGTTACAACACATGTCTGGTCAAATAGTATCATGAATCTGATCAGAGTATGTTTCATTCGAAACATCCAACTAATTGGGATCGGAATTACAAAGTCTAGCACAACTTGCAGCGAAATAAACAGTCGTATTATAAGCAGCTTGTATGTGTCCAATTTAAAGCATTTAGCACTATAAAATCCACGTGAATTGCATGAGTAAAATTTGCCATAAAACAAACATTGGCTCAACTTGTGCTCATCATTTTGACCTGCTTTCCAACTCCTTAATTAATTGTTACCTGCACAACCTTGAGTACGAATTGGATTGAGATGATGTGGTAATGTACTCAAATTTTTGATGTCCTGATGAATCATTTTACGAAAATTTCTTCGTTCACGGTATTAAAAATTTGTACACTTTACATGGTCTAGTAGTAATGCCTTAAGAGTTGATTAAGGAAGTGAAATAGGATTTTCTGAAAATGAGTAAGTTCTCAATAAGCCATAGGCTTCATTTCCGATGAATGTGTAGTGACCTACTTTTACAAAGAGAACGCGATTGGTTTAATGGAAACAATCATTATTATAACCAATTGTACCGGTGATTGTTTTACTGTGCTAAAGACAGCAATATTACGGCCCCATTATCCCTCGATTGATTGTGACGCTCGGTAACCACTCTTGTACTCCTTTGGCACGATCTCGGTATCCTTTCGATACCACGAGATCACCAACAAATACATCTCGACTACAGCCATCAACTGCCTTCTGATATTTGGCTTACGGGGGATTTTATCGGTTAACTGGCTCGTAGTCTTCTTGTAGTGGTGTTAATAGTCAATCGCGACTCGACTCCACGCTACAAATGAAAGGAAATGAGCCAAAATATTAACATCCTCTATGTTCATAGTCCAGATTCATAGCCTTTCCATAAAATTCTCAAAAGAATCAAATTTTGAATGTATAACCAATTGTTCCATAACAGGCTCCATGGCGACGTCAATGTGGTGGTTGGGAGTATTTGAATTATCGTACTAACTAGAAATACCTAAAATAGGGCAATTTAGGCCAGAGAGAACTAGATGAGCACAAACGAACGTGTTCTATTTAGAACTTGAAAGCAGGCAGCTTTCAAGTACAAAGGAATCATTAGTTCATACAAAAATCACATTACAGCTAATGTTCTAACCGGTATATTCTAGTTTAATCATCGAAGTAATAGGCAACGCACGCTGTTTACTATCCTGTAAAGCTAAACTTCCAGTCGCAGACAAAATACACCAGCCTGATGTATTGCTGTTGTTCGTTTCTTTACGAAACAGGCTGTAACTCACTGAAAGCATAGTGACAATAAATCCGAAATTCTTGCTCTCTGTTTTTGATTGATCTTACAATTTTTCATCTTAATGGATGATTTGGCTGGAGCTAAGCGACATTTTAATTAGCCTATGTGGACACAATCATCACTGTTCAGTTCTACTTACTAACTGGCTTCATTAATACAAATTTATCTATTCTTCTGATAACTTGGTTGACAGGTTGGAGTGAGCCAGGCTGGCGAATTGTTTTCATGACTCTGTCGATGAATCAGTCACACTATTTTCTTATCAACTCAACTAAATGGAAACTGTTCACAGAACAAGGTAATTGATGGAATGTCTGATCTTTTTCGTGTATATGTGCATATCCGCATGTAAAGCACTTCATTTAAGAATTTTATGTAACATTAGTTTTTAAAGTCTGCCAATACATAACGCAACCTGCACAACTATGCTCACTAGCGTGTATCATGTTTTACTTAAAGTTCATTTATGTTTATGTCAGCTAGTTTACTTGCTGATTTCGCCCTATTGTTATCTCCTTAATGTTGCTTGGTTTTTTACTGACTGTAATAACTTTATTCTATTTTACTTTTTTACTTGATGTTTACCATTTCGATCCTTTGTGTTTTAGAGGTCACCATTGAGTTTTTGAACATAACTTATCTATTGTGGATGAAATCGCATCTTTTGCATGACAAAAACATTCTGTATTTGTTCCGAAGAAGAACTCAATTAAGATACGACTTTATACAAAACAAATAATAATACTAAAAATCAGTGTGAAAATAGAAGGGCGTTCAAAAATAACACTTGAAATAAAGCTGTGTTTATTGGATGATAAATTTATAATAACTATTGTACACTATATCTTATTTGAGCTTTCATTTTTAAGTAATCACACCAAATGGGATTTACTCGGTCATTAGATATCCCCTTGCTCATTTTCAACCAAAAAGCCTGAAGAGCAATATAAATCTGATAGCGTTATTGAGAAGTCAAGTAGACTAATAGTCTTATGTAGTGTTCAGTGGCACAAAAAATATTACAATTTGATCATACTCTTTAACCAAAAACGGTGGGAAACTAAACAGAAAACATAAAGATGTTGGTAATATCTGTTTTCATGTCAAAGCTAGCAGGAGTTTCGTACTTTAACAAACAAAGTCTATTGGAAGTTAATTCAAGTGAACGAAGGATATTGAATATAAATGTAATGGCATATACTATGTCATTCAAAGGGGGAAGATATAGTATTTCGTCGTGGTTATAAAACTTATTAAATCTAGGTATCGTTTTAGCTTCGCTCCCTTTGAACAGCAATCGGCATTGTCAAACATACTGGTCAGATAATCCATGTATGAAGTATGAGGTAAGGTTTATCAGTATCCACACGCAATATCCGAGATCTTTATGACAATTATCCAAAATCATAATCTACAGTGAGTGACATCAATAAAATTCAGAGGGTTTTAAGCTGTTATAGAATGATATATACAAAAACAAAACTCTTATCATAATCACGGATTAAATAACATTTTTTCGTACTTAAAACAACGATAGTAAAATTTCGTGTTTCCAGTTATTTATAATAGCATGACGTTATGAGATCAGCAGATTTAATTTCAATATGACAGTGAACACTATGGGATATCATGCTGTCCACTTAAGAATGACACATCTCAACTGCCACGTATACCCAAGCCCATTGTTACTTTACAGTGGATACACAAGAAATTAGAAAAATATAGAATTGTACTAGGAAAAATCCAGAAAATTATGTTGTATTTTTTACATAGTGGTTTTCAGCGATGTAGTTAAATAATGAATGATTCGATAATTTCTATAGAACGAATAGAATACTCATACGAAGTCCGGTAATATCTAGTGAAAGTCACGGAGTAAAAAAGTAGATCTCTATGTCAATAAACTTTAGTTAATTCAGAGATAACCTTTGCTTCTAATCATACCTTTCAGAATTTCACTCCATTTGCACAATTCTTACTACCGATTGCAAGATGTTATTTTAAATTGATGTATTGATATTCTTTTGAAAATATCTATGTTAACATAATATGCAATGCAAAGTATAGTACGCAAAAAAAAAATTAGCAGTATGCAAATAGAAAAACTGTGAGGGTAACGCTCAAAATAAAATTATATAGACGTATAGGTAAAAATAATGACAGCATATCACATAAAGAATATTGCCTGAAAATTCCTTTTGAATAACTACCACAAGTTGAGAATCAATCATAATGTTGAAGTACATTTATTATTTCTGACCCAACAGTCTGGTCTCCTAATTCTGGGATTGTTTTAGACATATGGAACACGAAGTCGACTAATATATGCAATATATGTACATATGCACAAACTTACTTCATCGTACGTTCTGGAATGGTAAAGAAGATTTGTAGCTCAGGAGGATGATTTGTGTGGAGCTTCATTCTCTGAGCTGAATGGATGATCATGAGGTTTTGATGTTTTGAATTATATGAATTATAGTACGAACTAAGAATCCCCGAAATAACGCAATTGAATCAAGAAGTACTAGATGAGCACAAACGAATGTATTGTATTTAGAATTCGAAATCGAGCATTCAACAATTACAATGGTATCATTACTTCATTCAAACACCACAGAGATCCTGACAGTTCTTCTGAACAATATCATTTGCACGAAATTCGGGTAGAACTGAGGTGTTCGAAGCTTTTCACACGTGAATAACAGCTTTACCTGCTGACAATAATCTTGACTGGTCATTTTTGAACAGGAATTTGATAATACGGTAGGATATGCACTGGAAACCTTTAACTAGCATCACAACGTACACTTTGTAATAAACTTGGATCTGTAAAAGGACATAGAACTAAATTTTTCCCCCAGCCTGAACCTTTCAAATCATTTAAACAGTGGGTATTGTTAGGTTTGATTCAACGAAGTTTCTTTAAAAATGAGTATAGAATCTCTCTGTTGAAGGTTTGTGTTAGACCAATCTTTAAATACTGCTCTTTCGCATTTAACAATCCACACCTATCTAATAAGCTAAAAGTGGAAGGAACACACTTAAAAAGGACACAGTAGCTAACTATATATCTGGGTGTGATACTCTAGGATTCAAATCCCTATTGGAAGAAGTCTTACGATAAACTCCATTCTTTTCTAAAAACTTACCCATTTGCTGTATAACCCTGCCTATAAATACACCTGACTGTAGCTTTTAAAAAGATAAACTTAATTATGTAGCATGTGGTAGATCCCAGCAAAAATTCTTATTCAATAAATAAAAATATACACGGTTACCAATGACATACTAAAAATATTAACACTACAAACCGAAATGTCTGTTTACGTGTAAAGCAAAATAGTAACAAATAGAACCTACAACAAAATAGTACATAAAATAACAAAACTGTAACAATTGTTATGGAGCGTATGTTACTTACAAGGTCATTTTGAGATAACCATCAATGAGGTCACTTGATTAACGAAGGTATCTCTGAATGTAGTGGCACCAACAGCGTGATGAAAAATATAAATTTGATAGTATTATTCAATAACAATCCGGGCCGAAACACCAACGTAGTGTAGAATGAACTAAAAGGATATTATAACACTACTATAACCTTCAGTCATAGGGTGTGGTCAATAAAGTAGAAGAATAGAGGACAGAAATAACACTTATTTGAATAATAGCGGTAGCGTCTATGCTAAAACAGTCAAAAAATGATGTCCGTTTTCATAAATAATACAGAGAAACAATGGATATTGAATGTAAAATGTGATTACACATAAAGTGTAGGAAATAAAGAAAAATTGTGGTCTTTATTTTGTTGTTACAAAAATCATTGAATATACATGTCGCTATAAGTAGCAGTATAGTTACGGTCCAATACAGTCAGTACTCCTAAATCATCTAGTAAAAACAAAATTTTTCTAAACAGCTGGAGACCAAGGGCCAGTTTTGATAATCATCTCTCTCTTTATTGCTTTGTTATGCAAGGCTCAAACTTCTAGTCTATAAAACTTCTCCTGAAAATTCATGTAAACAATCTCTCAATATCAATATTTTATTATTGAGGTTCTATCGATTGCAGATATTCTACTGTCTTCAATATATTATTGTACAGAACAAAGCGTCAATCAAAATGTGATGGACCAAGAATATATCTATTCCAAAAAATGATGATGAGGTTATTACATTCAAAAAATCCATGTATTATTATAATCTCTACTGGATGTTACTTAAACTGGAAGGAATTGGCGTGTTCGAGTTTCTTTTGGTCTAGTAATTCACAATTATAATTAGTTAATAATTCCAATCACAATTTTTATAGTTCGAGATGTATATCCAAATGAAGCAAATAGTGAGAATAGCACTGTGGTTTGTAAACATACATAGTAAATACATTAGATTTCTGTTATCATAACAACAGGTTATCGAGAACAAGAGGCATATGTGTGCAGCGGTGTATCTGTGAGCGGTAATCAGTGTGTCATGCCATGGGGGATTCAAAACGAAAACGGAAAGTCCAATATCATTCGTTTTTAGACAACTATTATACAACCACTCATAGTAAATGTACCAATTATGAGAATTAATGAAAGAAATGCTAATACTGGCAAAAACTAGTTACAAAATAGGTCTGTTCTAACTATCTCCACCAAAATCATAAAGAGAACCATCTACGAGGGAAACCTGTAATCCCACCAGCTTTTACACGCATATCAAACTGAATTTCGTATCTTGATTGAATTGTAAACATTTTGTGTTCAGAGAAGCCTGTTGGTACTAGACTCTAATTGATTCTGGAGCGTAACGATGGCACTGGGAAAAGCACATTCAGCTAATAGTATTTGCCAAATCATTAACGTCCGTGTTAATGTCAAATTGTTATAAAGTTTTTTTTTTATTTTACAGATGACTATGGTATTTAATACAGGCATGTTAAAGGAACATAATTGTCTATTAATTTTGGAATACGATGTCTGAGTGTGTGACTGTCAAATTCATTGGTTCAATTCTATTGGTTAGCTTGGTCTCAGTTTTAGGATTAATTCGAATGCCTTATACGTAAATCTTCCCAATATTTTTTTGTCTGATTGCCTACCTATCTATTTGTTAATTATATTCCATTACTACACTGATGTATAAACAACTGAGACATGCTGACTAATTTACATACTGGATGGCTTGTAGTCATACCAATACAATTCAGATTAGACTAGTTTAATTCAGTCCTGTACTTATTTCATTATGTAGCGGTAAATAAATCCCTAAAATAGATAGCTCTGTAAGTCTTCGACATTGGATGCTGACCACATTAGTTTTAACGAACTCACCTAGCTGAAGGCGCTCGGTCATGCATCCGCACCAGATCACGAGTTGGAACGCCATGCTCAACACCCCCTGCAATCGCTAGCCAGATTAGATAAGTCTATCCACAATATATTGACAACCTATCAGATATATCTTCGAACCTCCTCGCTTCTGTCTTTTGATTTCACTTGGTGGGTACGATTCATGTTAGTTGTTCCTGGTTAAAGCGTTGTCAAACTCTGAATACCGGTGTCATTTTCATTGGTGAGCCCAACGTGATCTGGTACACCAAATTTCAAACTGTGAGTCTGTTCCCTTTTGGAGTTCTGTATATCATTGCCTTATTTTAATTTTTATACATTATGATATTTTATTTTCGTGTTTTTGTATGTATATATATTTTTCACTCGTTCATTCTCGTACTTGATATTTCACCATGAAGAAACAGACAACCAAGGTACTTAAGTTAAAGACTATGTCTCCACCTTCGTTTCAACTAATGCCCTTCTAGCCAGACAACATCGAAGCATGGTTCTGCTACGCAGTAGGCGAATTCTACGAGAACGGAGTGAATGGCACACGTGCACAATTCCTCGCAGTAGTCAAGTCACTACCGCGCGAATTCAACAGGTACGTAACACCTAATATGTTTACAATTGCTGGATATTCTATTGTCACTGTTATTTGTATTCAAATACAATTACTAGTGATTCTATATGACAGTGTCAACATAAATCCAATTAAATTACTAAGAATTTTAAATCTGATGTTAATCTAATACTACTATTATTCCAGTGCAGTTGTATACAATTAGTCCAGTTATACTTTAATTGTTTATTACTGCTGTATGTATTGGTGAATTCAATTAACGAAATATATATTCAAGAACACGTTTTTTCTATTTCTGAATTCATTTGTCTTCGGCTATCATTTATAATGATAACAAACATAAAAATTAATTACGGAGATATTATTTAGCAGACAACTCTTTAACATTCAGAACACAAATTCCATTTATCATCCATTATTGAGTAAACTGAACTAAATCATAATTCATACATATTGTATAATTGGCTCTTCCAGTTGGTGTTTTAGTGCTGTAATCGATCACTCGCTTAGCATATGTTCATTCTGTGCAGATCGTGCTGAATTCCACTGCTAGTCACTATGTATTTCTGCTTAATGAATTAACTTTTTTTATGTTATGTCCTTATGGCCTGTTAATATATCACGTGACTAAATCGCCAATTAGAACATCGACTTATTGATCAGACCAATGATGTGTAAACCAGTACGAGCAGCCTAGAGTCAACTCTGAGTTTTTATTGGTCCTCTGAGATTGTAGCTCCTCTCCTAACCCAGCTGGTTCAATTCAGAACTCCAATATCAGCCTCCGTTATATGAATCATGTATTTCAGACATACTTATTTTCTATGCAAGCGAATCAGACCGCATCATACCATAAAATAGAAAATAACAATTACACAAGATCAGTTCATTATTCTTCTTCCGGATATAACATTTTACTTTACTATGCCGATAATATTACAAAAAAATCTTTCGCGGTACGAAAATCATCAAAATAAATAATTATGTAATTCATCGACACTGACGCTGACCTTATTGGTTTTACTGGACAAACTCTAGCTGAAGTGGCTTTATCAAGCATCTTCACCAGTTCAAGATTGGGTACATTTTGTTGTGTATCTCTTACAACATTTGGTCAACTTAGATCACATATTTCTCAACGCATCAACGATTTTTTTAAACACATATTTTAACCTCTTCGTTCCGTACTTCTGATGTGACTGACTTTGGGAATAAAAAGGTAATATGGAAAACAACGTTATCAAGCACTGAATATCCGCGACATCTTAAGATCCAACTATTCAAGTAAACGACATGACATTATATTGTTATGACTACTTAGCTATCGATGAACCTGAAGAATATTTTATTAGGATAGTAACTCCAACCAGTTCGTTAACCAATGTACATATACCGATGGAATAAACCAGACCAGATTAACACGTTTCAACGATATGAGTAAACAAGCATGTTTGAGAAAAATTGATTTAATAATTATTAATTAAATAACCAAGATAGTTTAGATGAACAAAATCTGAAATTACTCAGGTGAATGATAAAGGTAATAATAATGACCGTTCAAGTTGATGAGAGACCAGAATGTTATGAAGGACTTTCTTGCAAGAACTATATCATCATCAATTCTATCACAATGATTTATCAATTTAGTTTAATTGCTCAAATCATAATATCAGAATACTAATCAGAAATAATTATTGTAAAAACAGTTGGTAATAAGATCCTCACGTGGAGCGAATTGTTTATCTATTCCAGACAAGCATATGATTGATTGACTTCCTATATCATCTGATGTGAGGGAACAATAAAATCATGATACATGAAAAAATACAATTCGGAAAACTATTTTCAAATCAATAAGTAACTAAATTTACTTCACTTTTGTACAGCATAATATCACTTACTGATTCCTATATTAGCTCAAAGTCATTCAACTACTCTACTCTCAAGCTTTTTTCATTCACCTAATCCCTTAGTTATTAAATTCTAAAAGTTAAAAATAAAGAGTGAAATCGGTTCGTAATGCGCTCAAATATTCTCAGGGCATAAGTTGCCTGAAATTTCACCTTAATAAACTGGTGGATATAATTGATTACGCTCACACCATCCCCCACCTACATGAAGATGCAACTGAATTCTCAACATCCTCTTTATTACAGTCTTTCCCATAAAAATTATATAGTTTAATAATTTGTTGAAACTCTAACTGGTGACTTGACAATAAAAACTACTATTCTCTAATCTACACTATTGACTAAGATCTTTATATTAAAATATTTTTAGGTGACCTGTGAATTAATACAGCATTGTGTATTGTCATACTATTTTTCAAAAACTTGAAGCAGTTTGAATGTTCTTATTACTGGTTATTCATCATTAGTACAGTAATAAGTCCAAGTCAAGTATATGAATAATCAAACTTTAATATTTTCATACTTAGAGAATAATTCATATAGGGAAAAAGTTATCCGATGTTTTGTAGTTGACAATTTTAATTAGATGTTTGTAAATTTCGAGAATTCACTGTTACCACTTGTAGCATCATTTTTATTTCGAAAACCACGAGTGATACTCGTTAATACCAAACCTATGGACAAATATTTGCTTCTTCCAAGTTGATGCAAACACTGATTTGTTTAAGTTTCACTTGAGGAAAATTTCGAATGACAAGACATATAACTGGGTATATACAGGTACGAAAATGAAAAAGTTACATGTTCACAAGTTCTATGGATGAGATTGATCAATCTAGACTGATGAAGAAGACAAAATTTGCCCGTTGGTCTATTTTTCTCTTTTGTGAATCCCCTTTTACCTCATAAATGTACGTAGTGTGGATCATTTATACCGTTCTATATCTTAAATCAAGTTAGATAACACAACTCTATAAACAACTACAAATAAACTAAGTAGTCCGTTTTGTATTAATGCCCCTGATTTTACGCAGTAAGAGAATATAGATTGTGAAACAAAATCGACTGGATGATTTTTGACATAAAACTTAAAGCATTAAACTTAGATTTTAGGTAACTTAAATGTTTGATATTTTCCTTTGGGACTTTCGAAATAGAATATTTTAGTAAAAATTCAAAGTTATCCTTAATTGAATCAAATAACTGCACACAACCTACCACAAATTATGGAAATGAATTTGAATGCCAACACTGAAATCTCTTCACATAACTGCACTGATTCTGAAAGTAAGAGAACTGTATAAACACTGACACTTATGTGACTGGCACACAGAAAAAAACTGTAGGTGGAAGATGAATAGAAGTCAAGAAAATATTTATTAGAACGTTTCCGGTTCGGAGTTCAATCAGTTGAGACACGTATTACACAGGCACAACTAATCCCTACTCCTGAGACCCTGAGAGAAAGTTAGAGGCGGCAAAATATGACAGTATAAATCCATGGAGCCACTAAATGTTGGATTGAGCTGTGTTACATGATACACATTATCTAGTTGAGGTTTAAGTGGCAATCGAAATCTATGGTTGTATACTTTAAGTGAAGTGGATGGAGTTTCCAATGAATAATATATACTCGGTCTTTATACCCCACTAAATACTGAGTTTCTGTAATATCACACTACTATCTCCGTGATTACATTAGCCGTATCTTCGACATATACTTATTTATTTCAGATCCTGTGTTGTTAATGTGTGATTGACGCAACGAATTGTCAATTGAACTATAGAAGCAACGGTTCATCTAACAAATAATAATACACTCGAACTTTCATATAAATATATCCTCTGGAATAAATCGATTGAGATAATTACATCTACACAGAAACTCAATATCAAAGAAACAACACCGTTGATGGATCTTGATAAATCCCTGTATGGTGAATTTCCATGTGATTGGGTGGCCTAGAGATTAAGATATTGAGGTTTCAACCAACCAATGGGTTGGGGAGATGGTTCAGTTTCATTAGAATCATGAACCTGTTTCAGGTCTAAACCTCCAAAACAAAATATTTAACTCGATAATTTAGTTACACTTATTGGTTAGAACAGTCAAACTATTGATTTTGCAAATTATATGCATACAAAGAACGATTGATTAACTAGTGTCGGTTCAATACATTCACCTTGAAATTTTGACCGAACGTTTGAAACGACATAAGTAACACTGCAAGTTTTGTTGTGGTCTTGATCATTTGTGAATTAGAGGTTAGTGTATGAATAACTCTTCATCTACAGTCTTGTATTTTTCTTCGCATCGAGTTGTCATTTATGTCCCGTTGAAAGAGTAGTAAATGTAAGCTTATTGCGTAGTCATAACAAACATAAATACAATTAAGTGTCACAATTTTATTTAAATTATTACCATATCGCTTCACCTGCCTTGATTAACAGGGCTGGGTGGTATCACCAGCCGTCACACAGACAGTATGTTTGAAAACCACGTACACAACCACCTACTTGTGAATGAATTCTGATATTGCCAGATCTATAATATTTAAGAAATAAGTGTGTATGTGTTGTGTTCCCATTGAAAATGTTTAGTTTTATGAAATCATGGAGACACCAATCTGTATAAGTTAGTTTAATTTTGTCATCACTTTCAGTCCACTGTCTCATTTATGCTATTAAGTAATGTGGATTGAATAAAGTCGGAAGGCTGCTGTATTCGTCTGATGTACTATGAGAAAAAGTCTCATGAACATTTTAGTTCCAAACTAACTTGACCTTATCTTCCAACAAAGGGTATGAAGAAATCAGGTGTTGTAGTGAACACGAACACCAGTGAGAACAATCGAATGTATTCAACACAAAATTATAGGATTTGTTAGTAAATCTAACAATGAAAAAGTTAATGATTAATTTGCAAAATGTCCATCAGGTGTCTCATAATGACTCAGACTTCATTCTTCCTGCATTTTCATACAAATTACATTCTGTTTCCATTCTTTACTGTTCGATCCTCTTGTCTCTCTGCTGCCAGACATTCTGTTCACGAGTAACGTCATATACTACTTATGCCGATATAAGTAGCACACACCAGTGTAATTTTCAGAAAGAAAAAACAATGCTTTATATTGAGCATTAAAATTAATTGCTTGCTAGTTTTCGTAGGCCGGTTCAAGCTTCGATATCACATAAATCCGATATATGCAGGTTGTAGAAAGTATGAGAAACGATTTCGTCTTTCATACAGAACATTATAACACACAATTGAATTACGTATGTTAGTAAGTTATATACAGTATTCAGTTTTGGAATAAATAGACTTGATAAGAATGTCAGGATATTGAATTTAACAGTGAACTAATTCATATATAGTACATATTCAACGTTGTCAAAATACTAAACTATAACTGTTAGGTTTGTGTAACAGTTTCATTTTACTAAGAAGAACAACGAGAATATTGAAGGACTGATTATTGACTTGCTTATTTAGTTAGTATTCTATGAAATTCTGTTTCTTTTTCTCTTCAAGATTAATTTTACACTTCTATTTATTTATTTGTGGTGTAACAAATTTTCTAGAGAACTGTCCAACAATTCACTGTTTGAGATAAATACTGTAAAATGAATACTTGGCAAGAATTGAATCAAAAGAATTTAATAAACTAACCTATAGACTTTATTTATTGCTTGTTTTTATTCAATGAATATAATTCTGTAGAAATATACAATTAGAAAATTAAATAGTTGAAATCACGAATCAATTGAAGCTAGACCGCCATGGAAAACGTGAAAGCACTGGACGGCCGTTTCGTCCTAGTATGGGACTCCTCAGCAGTGCGCGTCCACGATCCTGCACTCCGCGGGACTCGAACCCAGGACCTACTGGTTTCGCGCGCGAGCACTTGACCACTGAGCCGGCATCCAACGGTGTTAATGACGAACTTCAACCAATCCCCGAAGTTGCGCCACCGTACACCATTGTTTTCAATGAGTTTATATCTCACAACAGTGGAGTTCAACCAGGTCTGATAGGTTCTGGGTTCGAATCTCGCGGAGGGCGGGATCATGGATGCTCACTGCTGAGTAGTCCCATACTAGGACGAAATGGCCGTCCAGTGTTTCCAGGTTTTCCATGGTGGTCTAGTTTCAATTGATTCATGATTTCAACTATTGAAATTTGTAAAAATCTTCACAAAACCCATTCTGATAATTAGAAAATTCCTTTTTATATCTGTTACTCTTCATGGAGCATTGGTTGTTTTGAAATTACATCTAGTCAACTATTTCTAAACTCATACTACAGTTGAGTATTTCAGTAGTTACAATATAATATCATGAGTAATTTTCTTTTCTTTTCTTTTTTTTCTTACTTCTCATCAGACATAATTAATAAATTTATTCCATAGAATTAGAAAATAATTATATTTTAGTTAGAAGAGGAGTTAATAAAGAGCAAAAAGCAATTATAAAATGTAAATTACTTTTAATAAAATGAAATAAAATATATTTTGATAAATGATATTCATACATGTGAAAGTGAAATTATTCAAGGAAACATATCATATTTAACCATGTATTATATGTATATAATTGCATCATAGCTAAAACTGTAAAAGAAGAAAGAAAGAAAGAAGGAAGGAAACAGAAACATGAATTCTTACTCATGCTGAAACATTGAACACATTCATATATACCTGTTCAATGAGATTTATTACATCGTTGAAAATAGATTTGGAGAAAGTAAAATAAGGTCTATGTATGTATGTGTGTGTGTGTGTAAAACAAGTAATAAAACAAAATAAAATAGAAATATTGACATTGTTTAATTTGCTAGAAAGAGATTGAGAGAGAGAAAGAAAGAAAGAAAGAAAGAAGAAGACAAAAGAATCATGTATATTTGAAGAATAACGAAAAAAGGACAATGAGATTCTGTGCTGAAACAATACAAGTTTCATAGAGTAATTATGAATAATTCATCATACACATGAAGAAATAAGTTAAGATGATTGATCTTATAATGTACACAGAAATAATAATAATAACAATAATAATAATAATAATAATAATAATCAAGAGGTAAATTTGATTCACATTATGTTGTTGTTAATGAGTAATACTGAACACCTTTATATAAAGACATGATGAAATTTCATTTACCTGGAATTTAAAGAGCAAAAAAGAGCAATTGGAAAACACAAGCATTACATATGAGTAGTTATTAGTGGTTAGATAAAAACTTTAAAAAATGCCCATTGACTAACTACATAGGATAGAAATAGTGGACACATTAGAAAATTTAAACTCTTAATTTTAACACTAGGTGATCACTAAATTATAGATGACTGAGTGGTGACTGGTCACGACGAGACTGAGTTATTGACTTAAACCTCAGAATGATTTGAAATCAAAGATAAAACAGAAAATAGGTTTTTACAGGTAATAAAATAACCTGCTTTTATACGAATCACTACCATAAAATAAATACAACAAATTGTCATAAGCAATTAGAGGGAGTCGGGTTGTTGATCACTTACTAAAATCAGTTAATGTTTAGATATTAGGATTAATTATAGACCGTCATATCAGATTGGTAATCAATATCCTATTTTTTTTAGTCAATAGAGCTAAACAAATTTTACCTCGATCGAGTTTGAATGTGGTTATAAATCCGAATGACTCGACATTGAGTGCATTGTGTCTTGATGCGTTAGAGTAATGAACTCTCGTCGTGACAGTCGGTGATGTGAGTCTGAATCCAATGAGAAATTAATTTATTCAATACTATAAATACGCCTTGCTGATTAGTACCCACCTACTACTAGGAAACCTCGGCTTAAGTCCATTTACTAATTTATTATTATTTTATGTAATAGCTACAGGAACTCTAAAAATATCAAGATAAAGTGACTTTATTGAATATTGTATTTATCCATCAAACGGTTAATTTAAGGAGTTTCTATCGAATTTTCAATAATACAAGCGATGAGAAATGAAGGATTGAAACAGTGTGATTACGATTATGAAGACAAGGTTTTTCGTATTAACCACAAGCAAGTATAGTATAGTTATTAAACAGATATATAACCAAGACTATATTCAAAAGCAATAATAAGGTGAATAAATAATGCAAATAACTGTCTAATTTGATCAGTAGTTTTATTCTTTAAGACAATGTTAATAAGGCGTAACTATTGTCTGTGAAGATCAGTTAAGCACATGAATCTCAACAACTGAGAAGTATTATTAGCTTTTATTCAAGTAACGGTTGTAGTTCAGATCTAACTAACTAAATATATATATATATATAATTAAGATCAGAGTACTATCAGGGCTATTGGATTAACTGAATATTCCAACAACAGAATATGTCAGAACAACATAACATAAAAACATTGATTTCCGATAAACAAACAGTTTTTTAACATATAAATTCTAGTCCTACTTACCTATCAATGTTCCATGGAATAAAAAACTTAATCAACTGGCATTCTACATTTTGTTTTGTCAATAATATTTTATAAAAGTCCAATCAGTCAAGTAAATAACGCTTCATTATAAATGACCTGATTGTGTTATGATAGTTCCAATTATCAATGCATTTTTTAAAATACTTAGACAATTTACTTTCCTCCCTCAAAAAGGATAATATACAGGTCTGATGTTTCTTAATCACTTTGTTTATATAATTAACTTTGAATATGTTGTCAACTTGAAGGTCAAAACATCGCCTTAATGTAGACTTTGCTCATATTGAATTTTTATTCAGCGAGGCTTACATTAAAGCTGTTAGAAACCTTAATGTTATACAGTCAATTCTTAAGAACATTGATCATATTTAAATGTGAAAATAAAAAGTACTAACCACTTGATAAGCATAATAAAGATGATCCAATGTAACGAAACTCGTTATTAAATGAAGGACGATACACTCAATAGACGTATCTTTATTTATTGGAAGAATGAAACACATAACAACGGTAATTATTGAATATAAATAAACTTCTTTGTTGTGCAATGGAGCTGGGACATGACATAATTGCGCGACGATCAAACGACACTAAGAAAAAACGAAAAAGAAAGTATAAGACATGAAAGTGACATATGTTAAAATATGTATGTATTCATTTATTTAAACACAGGAAAATTGGCACAAGGGGGCACCAAATACATATGAGCCACACAATAAAAAGTAGTACTTAATATTGATTCATGTGAGGGTTGTAATATTGCCCGGGTGCGCGAACCAAAGCAGGGCTAAAATATGCGAATTAAGATGAAATTAAAACTATAATAGGATTAATCAAACTATTAAAAGTTTCACTTGTATCTTCCCATTGTTATTTAAGACTGCAATTGATCAGTCTCATGTTGGAAGATACAAGTAAAACAACACCAAGTGAGTTTAAACTTCACCTTATTGCACAAGAAGGTGGCTATCAGGACTCAGTATCTGAGTGGATAACGCGATGGCGTTTGAAGCGAATGGTACTGGGTTCGAGTCCCGAGGTGAACATCAACTCTGGGATGCAGGTACATCCAGCTGACGAGTCGCGAATAGGACGAAACGCGCATCCTGGATTCCACTGCTAGCCACTATCCATCTTTGCTTATTAAAACGAGAGTTTAGATTTACCAAATCAATCACAAGGACGTTAATAAATAAAGATATATATCTGCATATCGAAAGTTATTCAACGATATTTCTAAGACACTACTCCTGATAGTGAGCATCATTTGTGAAAAATTACATTTTATTTATTGTGTTAACTTCTGGGGAAACAGGTTTATCATGATACACTACATCGACTGATCACTGAGTAGTATCCAATGTTATGCATGTTTATTACGCAGTGGAGATCAAACTTTACTGATGAAATTGAAATGTGGCCACTTGTTAGCGGGACATAGATTGGATTAAAGTATTTCCCGTGCAGGATTGTGTTGGGGCACGCTGAGTGGCTATTTCTTAACTAATCAGAGCTAGAGGGTACTTAGAGAAGATTCTAAGATTTTTCTTATTGCGATTCCTACCTCTATTCAACCTTGCTATTTAGAGTATAACTACGTTGCTGTTCAACGGTGTTCCGACTTGGGGATTTGTCGAATGAAATAGTGTCCAAGAATACTAAACAATAACAGTAGATGGGTCGTGATAAGAGAAACCATAACACTACTAGACCAAGTGATTCAAAATGGAGTATTTTAATTCAGTAGGAAACTATGCATCTAGATTTCGTGTCATCTGAAACTCTTCAGTAAAATGTACCTACAATCTTAAGGGAGCTAATGTTCCGAATAGCTCAATGGCGATGCTTCACACTATAAAGCTATGTGATGACTGTCGGAGTCTTACAGAAAGTAGTAGTTCACCCGATAATGCAGGTGTACCTTTTTGAAAAGGGACGAGAAGAATGAAACATGGATCGAGTATTCTCGCTGATTACTTTTAGCCACCCAACAAAATCTAGTTATTCTGTTTTAGGTCTGAAACTAGGACTAGTCCTTCACTTTATCCGGGAGTTGTGTTTGGTATTCAATAAGCAATGACCTGAAGATTTGAGAAATAATATTCAGGCTTATTTCTAGGCATGTGTTAAAATACTCATATATATGCATAAATATACTCGAAGAACAACATGATTTCTTGTTTAAAGCATTATTCAGATTGATTAGACGTAACACAGGCTTGCCGGCTCGATCACAAATAGGTCTAAAGTGTATTATATTTATTTCGGTTTCGGTAGTTGAATAGTACCATACAGGTAGAACTATAAAAAGGAGTTAAGAGCTCTAATAGATAAGTCCCTTCTTTGGTATGGCATTGCATTATAGCCTGATAAAAAAGCTTAGGTCATCCAAGACAATAGTAACAGTATAGAGATTTTTGAATAAAACAACTGATATAGTTGTGTGATAAACGTTGGATTACACGTGCATCAAAACACAATATTGTATGATGAATAAAACAATACTGAGCGTTAATAGAAAAACAGACTTCTAAACACAATTTAAATCCACGAAGTTGCGCCACTGTACACCATTGTCTTCAGTGAGCCGATATCTCACAACAGACCTGATTGAACTCCACTGGTAACAGCTTCTCTCTAGAACTCCAGGAGTATCTCCTGAAGTCAGTCACTAGTGACTGACCAGGTCTGTTGTGAGATATCAGCTCATTGAAGACAATGGTGTACGGTGGCGCAACTTCACGGATTGTTTGAAGTTAGACATTAACACTGTTGGATGCCGGCTCAGTGGTCTAGTGGTTAAGTGCTCGCGCGTGAAACCGGTAGGTCCTGGGTTCGAGTCCCGCGGGGTGTGGGATCGTGGATGCGCACAGCTGAGGAGTCCCATACTAGGACGAAACGGCCGTCCAGTGCTTTCACGTTTTCCATGGTGGTCTAGCTTCAATTGACTCATGATTTCGACCAGTGAAATTTCTAAATTCTCCACAAAACCCATTCTGACAATTTAAATCGTACATAAATCAAAGATGATGTTAGGCATATAAAAAAAATCAACAGTTAAAAACTGATATGTCATGATAAACAACACAACTCAAGATAATGACAACAACTACTACTGTGTAAAATTGAAAAAGAAAGTAGATATTATGCTTTACTTAAGTTAACTAAACGCCCAAAACTCCGACTTATGAGTTTGATCAGTAAAGTTTGTGTATGTATATCTATAAACATAGAGATGTGTATAAATGTTGTCTTATTTCATAAGAATAATATCAGTAGATGAGCAAAATTATAGTTCACATTATAAAAAAACATTAATTACGTAAATGTTAAATAATCAATCTAACCCCATAGTGATATATATTAAACGCGCGTTGTTGAAAAATCCCAGAAAGTCACTAAGTATATAGTCTGAATTTTAATACTATATTTTAACATCTTTTTTTCATCTACATAATTTAATGATCTTGACAACAATAAAATAAATGATCAACATTATGAAACCATTATACAAAAACAATAATACTTACTGTTACATTTGAAGCAATTGTTCCACAACAAAATAAAAATGTACGTGTATTTTTTTCCAATAAATTTGATGGTGAATAATAAGCCCATATATATGAACTAAATATAAGTAGTCCTGCAGGTATAAGAGGTCTAACTACACCCCATAATCCAAGACCACGATGCCATGGTTGTTTATTTGGACAAGTTCTTATAATATTCCATAATGTAATTGGTATATGAACAAAGTAAAGTGAAGCTATTCAAAATTCATTAATAAAAATAGAAATGAGAGTAAACTAATTTAAGGTTTATTATATTTAAAAATAGAATTACACTTTCTAAAAATATATGAATTTTACAATAGTAAACATTTATCACAATTGAAGAAAACATAGATTTCATTCTTTTTTTCTTTCAAGTTCATTGATTTTTCGAACTTTTCACAAATATGTTTTTAATTAGTAGTTTGGGGTTGTGGAGTCTGATAAACATCATTGAAATCATGCACAGATCAATGTTAGGCCACCATTAAAAATCAGGAAGTACTGAATGGCTGTTTCATTTTATTATGAGACTCTTCAACAATACGCACCCACAATTCAACACGCGGGATTTGGACAACAACGACTAACTACAGGAGAGCTCCTGTTATACTCCGGCCATGAAGAAGAAAATGCACCACATACACAAGGAGTTGCATTGATGGTGTCCAAACAAGCACAAAATGCACTTATAGGATGAGAATCTCATGGACCAAGGATCATCAAAGCCTCAGTCAAAACAAAGAAAGAAGGCATTTCAATGAACATCATCCAATGCTATGCGCCTACCAACGACTACAATGAAGACGCTAAAGATCAATTCTACAATAGGCTGCAGTCAATCGTCGGGAAGTGCCCAACAAAGGACCTGACCATTCTGATGGGAGATTTCAACGCCAAGGTTGGAACGGACAACACTGGATATGAAGACATCATGGGACGACAAGGACTGGGAGAAAGAAACGAAAATGGTGAGAGATTTGCAAATCTATGTGCCTTCAATAAGCTGGTCATAGGCGGCATCATATTTCCACATAAACGCATACACAAAACCAAATGGACTTCACCGGATCACTCTACACAAAACCAAATCGACCATATTTGCATCAACAAAACGTTCAGGAGGACTATAGAGGACGTGAGAACCAAGAGAGGAGCTGATATAGCATCAGATCATCACTTGCTGGTCGCCAAGATGAAGTTGAAATTCAAGAAACACTGGACAACGGGGCGGACAATATCACAAAAGTTCAATACGGCCTTTCTTCAGGATACTAACAAACTCAACAAATTCAAAATAGTCCTCAGCAACAAGTTCAAGGCCTTTCATGATCTACTCAATGGAGAAGGAACTACTGTGGAGAGCAACTGGGAGGGGATCAAAGAGACAATCACTTCAACATGTCATGAGGTCCTGGGCCACAAGAAGCACCATCACAAGGAATGGATCACTGTTGATACACTGGATAAGATTCAAGAAAGGAGGAACAAGAAAGCAGCAATCAATACCAGCCGAACAAGAGCAGAAAAAGCCAAGGCACAAGCTGAGTACACAGAAGTAAACAAACAGGTGAAGAGGAGCATCAGAACCGACAAACGTAAATATGTGGAAGATTTAGCAACGACGGCGGAAAATGCTGCAAGAGAAGGAAACATGAGACAATTGTATGACACGACAAAGAAACTCTCTGGAAATCGCCGCAAACCAGAACGACCAGTGAAAAGCAAAGAAGGCAAGGTAATCACCAACATTGAAGAGCAACAAAACAGGTGGGTAGAACACTTCAAAGAACTCTTGAATCGACCAGCTCCACTGAACCCACCCAACATCGAAGCAGCACCCACGGACTTCCCAATCAATGTTAGCCCACCGACAATTGAAGAAATCAGCATGGCCATCAGGCAAATCAAGAGTGGCAAAGCAGCAGGACCGGACAACATCCCAGCAGAGGCACTAAAAGCAGACGTAGCGGCAACTGCAAGGATACTCTACATTCTCTTCAGCAAGATTTGGGATGAAGAACAAGTACCAAAAGGCTGGAAAGAAGGACTTCTGATCAAAATACCGAAGAAAGGCGTTCTCAGCAAGTGTGATAACTACAGGGGCATCACTGTTCTCTCAATACCAGGAAAAGTCTTCAACAGGGTATTGTTAAACAGGATGAAGGACTGTGTGAACGCCCAACTTCGTGACCAACAGGCAGGATTCCGTAAGGATAGATCGTGTACAGACCAAATCTTAACTCTAAGTATCATAGTGGGACAATCAATTGAATGGAATTCATCACTACATCAACTTCATTGACTACGAAAAGGCATTTGATAGCGTGGACAGAACAACACTATGGAAACTTCTTCGACATTACGGCGTGCCTCAGAAGATAGTCAATATCATACAGAACTCATATGATGGATTACACTGCAAAATTGTGCATGGAGGACAGTTGACAAAGTCGTTCGAAGTGAAGACCGGTGTTAGGCAAGGTTGGCTACTCTCACCCTTTCTCTTTCTCCTGGTGATCGACTGGATCATGAAGACGTCAACGTCTGAAGGGAAGCGCGGGATACAATGGACATCTAAGATGCAGTTGGATGATCTAGACTTCGCAGACCATCTGGCCCTTCTATCCCAAACGCAACAACAGATGCAGGAGAAGACGAACAGTGTGGCAGCAGCCTCAACAACAGTAGGTCTCAATATACACAAAGGGAAAAGCAGGATTCTCCGATACAACACAGAATGCACCAATCCAATCACAATAGACGGAGAAGATTTGGAAGATGTAAAAACCTTTACGTATTTGGGCAGCATCAGTGACGAACAGGGTGGATCTGATGCAGATGTGAAGGCGCGGATTGGTAAAGCAAGAGCAGCATATTTACAACTGAGGAACATCTGGAACTCAAAGCAACTGTCAACCAACACCAAGGTCAGGATTTTCAATACAAATGTTAAGACAGTTCTACTATATGGGGCAGAAACCTGGAGAACTACGAAAGCCATCATCCAGAAAATACAGGTGTTCATTAACAATTGTCTACGCAAAATACTTCAGATCCATTGGCCGGACACTATTAGCAACAACCTACTGTGGGAGAGAACAAACCAGATCCCAACGGAGGAAGAAATCAGGAAGAAGCGCTGGAAGTGGATAGGACACACATTGAGGAAAGCACCCAACTGTGTCACAAGGCAAGCCCTCACATGGAATTCTGCAGGCCAAAGGAGAAGAGGAAGACCAAAGAACACATTACGCAGAGAAATGGAGATAGACATGAGAAAAATGAACAAGAATTGGATGGAATTAGAAAAGGCCCAGGACAGAGTGGATTGGAGAATGCTGGTCGGCGGCCTTTGCTCCTTTAGGAGTAATAGGCGTAAGTAAGTAAGTAAGTTTATTCAATTTTTTCAAGTTAAATGTAATTATGCTGTATTTCGTTGGTAGGTTCCGTAAACAGTTATTTCGTCCACTTGATTTTTCACTTATCAGATCTTCTAAACTTTGCGTATGTGTATTGATGTAACCCAGTTTCACAGTCTACCAGTTCTAGATAGTCCCTATCTTTATGTCTGCTCCCACCCTTACGTTCTCTGCACCACTCTTCAAATGACCTTATATGTAGGGGAGTGTTATATAAATAAGAAGCAACCACCAAGAAATAAAAACAAAAGAGTGATCAAAGTTATTGATTTTGATTACGCAATCTCATATTGTCTCTTAACCCGATTAATACGGATCTAAGCAGCTAATGAGAATCCAAGACGTCCAATTAGGCATGATTTATCGATCCACCATTTCGATGCGTAGAATTTTCTAACTTGAAACACAGGGATTTAGGTGAATAATTATTTACACGCATATGTAATGAATCACTTACATAGTAAATTCTTCATTGACTTGATATGTACCGAACATGCTTTCACCTCTGACCTTAAGTCTTACAATCACTACGTAGCCACGACATGAACACATTTTTGATTTATCATTAAGTTTACTTGAACCTAATAGCCTGAATAATTTCTACACAAAAGTAGAGGTTACTAGCAGAGTGATCCAGAAGGCAAGCTTCTTGATAGTACAAACCAATCAAACGAATGTAATCACGACCCATCTTATTAATATGTCCAATGGTAAACAAACTCAAAGCCCATTATTTGAAAAGTTGGAAAATTATTCGTTAGGTGATGATTATTACTTTTTACTTAATAACTGCTTGTTGTATTTGGAGCTCGTAAATTTCATTTGTTGATATTTTTAACGCTGAACCAAGCAGTCTTTTTAAGTATACAAGCACTTTATGCGAATGACGTTACATTAGATATTTCTTGGCTACGTCTCTGACTATCAAGCTCGATTACTGCACGGATCCTAAAAAGGAAGTCTGTACCATTAGACGTGAATTAAGCCAACATTTGATAACTTCGCAGACTGATTTCATGTTTTGGTTTGATCGTCTCTAGCTTTCAAATCAATCCTATTCCCATGAAATATGTTAGGCACATATCAATGACTACAGTTTGTGAAAATTTATGGCTTTTTCAATTGATTTATCATCTGTACCCAATACTTTTGCCTAACCTTATCAATCCAAGGCTGAATTTTAATAGTAAAAAAAAATACTAATCTTTCAAAAAGTAAGTTACATGTTTGAAAAATGATCTATTATATCGGTTAAGACAGCCAGATAGTATTAATAGCACTGAAATATACATTGTGATTCAAAGCTGGGTAAGAATATGCACTTGATTAACAAGTTACACAATAAAATTCACCATTTTTCAAAAAGCTACAAAAGCAAATAATTCAAGCATTTCTCGGTATTAAGGAGAAAGAATATATATGTAAAATCTCAGCGATTTTCAAATTTAAATGGAGGCTGTTATATATTACAAGTCATCCTAGAAACTAATCGTAAAATTTAGATATGGAATTTCGATTTTAATCACTCGGTCGTCGATTAGGAAACTAATTAACTGCCGTTTAAGTAATTCAAGACCATTTTAAAACTTAGTTATGGGAATAATACACGAACAAACAACTGACTACTCAATTACACTGGATATCACAAATATGCTGATTGATGATGAACATACCTTCTAATCAAAGAATCAACTAGCAAATAGAACTTATACATCATAACTAGAAATATTCTACTAGTAATAGGTCTCTGAAAACTTGAAACTAACTGTTCGATTAAGCCGAAATTCTATAAAATAGATACATAATTAGCTAAGTAAAATCAATTCGTAGAAATCAAGTTGCACGTTCAAAAAAATATATAAATTTTTACATTTGTGTGTAAACTTGGCCAAAATAAAATTCATCTATATCTAATGTAAAGTTTGCACAGAATGAACAATAAATAAAAAACAAGGTCATACACACAGATCAGTGAGTGTACATGAATATTGGAACTAGGCTATTAAGCTTGTTTACTACCGCATAAACATAAACCCGTGAGTGACCACGTTCCAATGTTGTGTACGATATTCATATTTATGAACAGCTGTCTTGAAATATATATATAAACGAAATTAATTTTTAACGCTACTTACAAAAGAGTGTGAACTTGAAAATAGCTGCACTTGACCAACCAAATAAAAGTGGCTTCATAAAAATAGTAGGTGATCGCCAATAGGCGAGTAAGAAGACCAGAGCAACCATCTAAAATTTGAAAAGACAATAATAATAACAACACGTAATAGAATATTCTTTTCCTGTCCTCAAATTTTACATGTGTATCATAGTTCTCTAACTAACTCAATTGAAATAAACAAATAAATCGATTAACTGAATAAATAGATATGATCTTAATTCAAACGAATATATACACAGCAACTATGCCGAACGTTTGTAAATTCAGGCTGAAATACCGATAAACAAATTCTGTTTTTAATTCAGTTTACTTATTGATAGCGTTCCAGAAATTTCAGTCTAGTTAGAGTGATAGGTGGTAAAAAGACTCGATTTCGAATTACAGTAACATATGACTTAGATTACTGAAGTATGGTTGTGAACACAATTAAACACTATATTTTTTAAAATGATCTTATGATCGATAAGACTGATCAGTCATGATAGTGGGACATTCACGAAAAAGATTGATCTAAAAAATTCATATTAATGTGAACAAGCAAAATTTAAAATGTTCACAATTATTACAATCACATGTAGTATATTCAAATTTAACTGGATCATTATGTCGATCAGAAAATATCCAAACCAACCAACTAGTAGAAGTCTTACTAACCATGTACAAGTACTCAGTTTGTAGCTCTATACTATGTATATGAGTTATAGATACCATGTGGTTACTATGATCGAATTAAGAGGACCACGGAACCAACTTGTGACATGCTGGTTAGAAATCAAGTGTTTAAGGCACTGTAACTAAACGAACAAACATATCTATGATTACATAACCCATAACCAGTTGAATAATCTATAAACGTACATAATACAATTTAAAATGATATAAAATAGATGTACAAAAGGTTTAGCTAACGAAAATTTCAAGTTCACCGGGAAAACTTTTAATTTAGCAAAGAAGAATAAGGGCAATTTTAGTGAAGAAAATTTTCACTTCGATGACATCATTGTACAGTTGAATTTATAGTTTATTTATTTACTAAAATAGTAGTCTACAGTGATATAAGTGTTATGTAGTCCTATAAAATTAAAGTTATATCTTGTCATAGATTGTTCATACAGATCAAATCATTGAAAGTAATTCACGTAATAACCCATCAAATAATTAAAAATATATATATTAAGATGAAGATGGTCTATGAATGAGTGATAATTGTTCACTCAATAAATATCAAGAACACAATAACTAAATGTAATAATAACTAATTAATGTTTGCCAAGAAAATAATTTAAAAGGAGCCAAAAAAAAGATAAAAAGGAAGATTAAGACCACGGTAAAATAGGGGACTGAATACACTGTTTTTGTATACAAAAATTACATTTGAATTTGTGGATATCTAAACCCTTTGCCAAAAGCATAAGTTTTCAATATGTATTCCCATCAAATCAATCCTTTTAAATATATGGATGATTATGAAAGAAGGTTCTGGTGAACCAGTATGGTCAGAATTAACTAGAAGTTTTGAGATTGATTTTTTCTGTCCTTTCAATAGCCAAAAATGTGTTTCAAAAGAGCTTGTTTTATGTGGTCAATATGATCTGCTTCAAAATAGGAAATAAATTGATGAATGTACATTGGTTTGGTTCAAAACAGAAGCTTGTCTTTCACACAAGTGCGAATCGAAGGCCGACTAGAAAGAGACAAAGTCTACCTGAATAGAATGTTTTTTTTTCAGAGATCTCGAAAGTCTGTTGCCCAGAATCTCTGGTGTATGATCTTCAAACTGAATATTCATGAAGAGGATCTTTCTTAGTGTTAGAGACACGCTTTCATATTTTTGTTTTTGCTTCGGATTTTTCTCAATGAATCTGGATAGATATCTGTTTTTGGCAAGTATGTGCCGTAGTCTATCAAGTTTGATGTCAATTATATCATTTGCATAGACTTGTCTAACTTTCGTAAATAGAAAGTGGACCAGGTTTCTGTTTTGATTTAATGGGATCGAACTTTGAAAATTCGTGTACGAGCTACTCCAGGTAAACTTTTCATATAGATTTTTGTAATAGACTATCTAGTCTCTTTTTCTAACAAAGCAACCAGGTAGTGGAACTTTGGATTAAACTCGGATTCCACTTTGAAAATAAATAACTGACGACAACGATTGAACTTTTCTAGGATGTTGAAATCAACATTTTTGTCACAAGTAATGAAAGCACCATATAAATATCTTTTTTATGGACAGAAACTGTTGTCTGTTGTTTTGAGTATGTTTTCAGGATTAGGAACAAAACAGTCAGCTAGATGTGAGCAGTTGTGACCTCATCATTACGCTGTTGGTTTTGCATATAAAGCTCATAACTAAATGTCAACTGGACGTTGAAAGTGAATCAGAGTAGTAATTCCTTCAAATGGCATGTTGGAACACTGATATCGAGGCTTTTGTTTCCAATATAATTACATAGTAGGCAGATTGTTTCCGTGAGAGGCCCATTTGTAATAATAGAAGAAATATCCAATAAAATTACTTTTTTTTAGTTTCGTTGACATCGGGCATTGAATAAGTAAAGTCAAACAGATCAGCAGTGATTTGTTTGTTGAGTTAATTTTTGACTGATCATACAATCCCAGTCAGCCATTTAGCAATAGTATTAAATAGTGAGTTATTCATATTTAATGTAGGACGTTAAAGAATATCTTTCTTACGAACTTTAAAAGTCATACAATCGTAGAATAACGGACTCAAATGGTTTACGTTATTCATAGAGGTTTCCACAGATAACTGATTTACTTTTCATCCTAAGGATTTCGGTTAATTTTTGCTCTACTTGCTCCGCAAAATCTTCTTGAATATTTTTTCTTTAAGAAATTCGTTGGTATCAGTTTAAATGAAAGGGTGCCTCTCAAGTTTAGTCTATTCGATTCGTGATGAAATGCCAGTATCCTTATTCACATTTAATTGGTTCTTTGAATAAGTTAATACATACATTTGTGCATGGGCATGCATGATTCTACTCAAAAACACATGGATTAATACCATAAGGAAATTACAATTATATAGGTATGAGAATTATGCGTTACCATTATTAAAGTTCAAATTTTGAACAGATATATTTATATTTTAAGGCTGTTCCTTTTAAAATCCAGTAATAATAACTAATCAGTATATTACTTCGCTGTTTTAAGAAGTAAACAGATAACGATTTTGAGGGTAGAAAATTTTACGTAAACAAATTTGCTTAGCGCACTTACCCATGAAAATGTACTTTTAGAATATTATTATTTTGTCACCAAACATCAAATTATTGTAATTAAATAATTAGTACATGTATACTTGGATTTATGAGTCGATTAAAGCTAGACCACCATGGAAAACCTGGAAGCACTGGACGGCCGTTTCGTCCTGGTATGGAACTCCTCAACAGTGCGCATCCACGATCCCGCACGAATGATTCAACCCAGGACCTATCGGTCTCGCGCGCGAACGCTTAACCTATAGACCACTGAGCCGGCATCCAACCGTGTTAATATCTAACTTCAACCAACCCACCATAGTCTTCAGTGAGTAACTTCCTCACAACAAAAACGGTTTAACTCCATTGTTCACGGCTTCTCATTAGAACTCCAAGAAACACCTCTTGAAGCCAGTCACTAGTGAGCACATGATGATTATGATCAGATTAAGGGTTTCTTGGAGATTGTAGTAATTTAATAGTTGAATTCACGAGTCACAATAGAAAACCTGGAAGTGGTCTAGAGGTTAGGCGCTCGCGCGTGAGACTGATAGATCCTGGGTTGAACCACGCATGCGGGATCGTGAATACGCATTATTGAAGAGTTCCATACCAGAACGAAACGGCCGTCCAGTGCTTCCAGGTTTTCCATGGTGGTCTAGCTTTAATCGACTCATGGATTCAACTACTAAATCACAATCTCCAGTCAGTCAGTTGGCTACAACGAAGGACCAGGCACATATGTGCATCGGTCCACGTTTCCATACCTCATTAGCATAAGATGAACACCGGATTCATAGAAGTAGTTGATTCAGTGGTGATAATATATAAAAACCACAATCTCCACAAACCCTTAATATTTGATCAAGGTCTACGACTACATGACTTAAATGAAAAATGAAATAAAAAACAAACATTAGAAACAATTATTGACAGCACGATCAATATTACGGTATGGTATTTTATTAATTGTGAATTTACACAACAGACCGGTAGGTATGCACATGAAGTATCTACTGTAGACTCAGTTCATACCGTTTACTTAGCTGTTAGTTTTTGAGAATATGCTATCTTAAATTACAACTTACAAAAATCAAATCAATGTTGATTAGGTTAAAATTCTTTTACAGTAAATTATCATTTCGTGTGAACATTATTTCTGGAATTTTAATAGATTTTTAAGATAGTTCGAGTTAATGATAAATACTCAGTTTAAATATTTTAATCATTTTTTTCACCGATATATAATCGAGGAAATTTTATGTCTTTCTGAGTGGTTACACAAAATCAACATCAAATAGCTTCATCTACAAAACTGGTGTTTTTACCCTAATGAGGAAGGGAAAAGAACTACAAGGAGTTAGTTTTTATTTCATGGTATTAAAATTGAAGTAACGCGAATGATTACCACAGTGGACGAACGTATCATATTTAATGACTAAACCATGTTGCAAAATAAATTGAGTTTACTCAAAGCTTTTCATTTTAATGTATCGTTATTGGAGAGAAAGTGATAACAATTTAACCGATGCTTTAACTTGTTAGTTGTAAAACACCCAGTAATTAAAAATCTATTAAATAGAGTGATGGGAGCTTACAAGTTGAAGCATTTTACTCCCAATGATCTGGTAGTAAAATCGAACTGCATTTCATCAACTTCAGCCTCAGTACCCAGCCAATACATATAAAAATGTAAATTAATGAGTACCCGGTAAATCAGAGACACGGTAAATAGATAAACATATGAAAACATATAGATTACTTACTATTTGACTTGTATCGAACGTCCAAGGTAGAAATAAGGTGCCCGTGATGTATTTTTCCCAATGGGATAGAAGAAAAGTGATAATTAATACCCACTGCCCCATAAACATTTCTCTCACAGTATAAATATTACCTAGCAATGAGAACATTGATCCAGCAAGAAAAAGACACACCCACGAATCGCATCCATGGTCAAATAATTCGCCAAGAGCCGATGATGACCTAGTTCGACGAGCCTGTTTTCCATCTGTACCATCTAAAGTGAAAAATTATTTTTCAGTTTACAATGTGAGGCGAACCTAAAGTATGGGCAATGAATACAAGGAAAGCGGTAACGAGCCAAACCCAAGTAGGAACATTGACTGTTGAGAAGAAAGTGGGATTATAGCAGCACAATAGGAGATAATGGGCCACAGTCAGAAGGAAACCAGTGAATGTTATGAGGTTTGGAGCTAGCCAAACAGGGTAAAACTACAAGCAAATATATGGACTTGTTAATGAATAGATAAACCATACATTTGCCAACCAATTCCAGAAGGGATGCATAACATATATTGAAAAAGGTGAATTGTCCACACACGAGTATTTATAATTTTTCAATCCGGATACCATTTGATCAGTTAGTTGGTGCATTTTTTTCAATTTTGTAATTTGTATCCCAGTGACTTAATCGATAACAAAGACTAAAATACATAACATTAAAAGAGCTTATTACGTATGTATACATAATAAAAAGATTTCTTACAACTAACAAAACAGAAAGCAACATACTAATCAAGAGAGGATAAACCTTTTTATTCTTTATTGGATTCTAACAATATCACAAGATGCAAAATAGAAGGTAACAAGAAAGGAGTGCCACACTTGTTTGTGACACAACTTGTAGTCCATATGAACTTACTACTTAATTACACCTGTTACCCCGAATGGAGGACCATAGGTCACCCATCAGCATTCTCCATTCAACCCTGTCCTCGGCAATCCTTTCCCGTTACTATTCATTCTTTTTACGTCTGCTTCGAATTCTCGACGCACTGTGTTTCTTGGTCTTCCTCTTTGCCACGCATTCATTGACTTCAGGATTCCAAGTTGGCGCTTGCCTTGTGGTGCAGTTTAATGATTTCCTCAATGAATGTCCTATCCACCTCCAGCGTATTTACCTAATTTCTTTTTCAACTGAAAGCTGGTTAGTTCTACCCAATGTACTCTGTTGCTGATGGTATCCGGTCAACGGACACTCGATATTTCGCATGGACAATTATTTATAAATACTTGTACAAATTCGATGATGGTTGTTGTAGTTTCCCAAGTTTTAGCCTCATTCAGCAGAATTATCTTGATGTTTGTACTGAATATTGTGACTTTGTTGTTGGCTGACAGTTGTTTTGAGTTCCACATGTTGTTCAACTGTAAGAATGCTGTACTTACTTTGCCGATCCTCGCCTTCACGTCTTCATCAGATCCTCCTTATTCATCGATGACGTTGTTATCCAGGTACATGGAACTTTCCACCTCCAGAGTTTCACCATAAAGTGTGATTGCGTTAATTTTCTGTGTTGCATTTGAGGATCTTGGTTCCTCTTCTGTGTATGTTGAGGCCAGCTGTTGCAGAAGCTCCTGCCACACTAATTGTCTTCATCTGCATTTCTTGGTATGTATGGGATAAAAGAGCTAAGTCATTTGTGAGGTTCACATTGTTTAGCTGCATCCAAACTGTCCATAATATTTCGTGCTTCCCCTAAGATGTGGAGGTTTTATTCATTCACTATTAGGTGGACTCCAAAAGAACGTTAAAAAAGTGGATTTTGTGGCATCCCAGTGAATGTTCACAAGTACAACCTAATTTTCAAGTTGTTGTCTAAGGTGATGAATACGAGTAGCCCCTTTCAGAAATATTGAGCTAACTGTTTTCATAACTTAACATCAGAAATGGTGCACGCACCATGGCCATGTAGACTAACGGCTACATTTGGACATCATTGATGGAATTACGTCAGTAGGAAGAACTAAATAGTGACGATGATTATTACCTAGTGATCAACTAATGTATTTCTGACGTTACCAGTGACCTGAATAGCTAAATGGAAGCATTTTAGCTGAAATCTCACATCTCTTCAAAACTCCGTGCACCTTTCATCGTTAAGTGCCAACTACAATGAAATCTAGGTTCAGGGTTTTCTCCTAACCCCCGGTTACCACCCGATACACGTTATTATTTTATATAAAGCCGATGTATATTACGTCTTATTCAGAAATGCAGGCAAAAGTATCAAACGGGTTGCAAAAAGAGGTTTGATAAGTGTTAGTCGTAAACAAGTAATCAGGATTTTCACATTATAGATGTCTGATTACTCCATAAAGTTATCGACTATTGAACTGGATCGTAAGTTGAAATTAAGACTTTTGAGTACTCAGGTTGACCAAAACTAGCAGTAATAAACCTTGAGAAGGACGTGTTTCGAAATCTACAGAAATGACGCTAATGAACTTACTACCATTTATGCTATTATGAGTAATATATCTTCGCAACACCTATCTTATATGGTCATTTTTCTGATCCCGAGTAGTGTGATGACTAGGACTTATAAATACTTAGTATCCCGCGACGAGACTATAATTTATGAACAAACAAATCACGTATATAACAGGCCTTGGACTTTGGCGCGAAATCCACTTACTCATTTGGATAAATAGAGTTTTGGCTTTATAGCTGATGTCAGTTCGTGAAAACCCGAAATTTAATACCTAAGCTTAATTTTCAACTGTAAACTATAACTCTAATTTCTCACACAGGTTAATAACCATCATTTGCCCCTGGTTATTAAGTGAACACTCCCAAAATCAGTCTAGCGTTGCTCAAAGGTCGTCCATGAATAGTCTCACTGGGAAATCCCCAAAATGTTCGGGGGATATTCGGGTTTTCCTCAATATCTTCACAGAATCTTATAACTTCGAGGGAAACTACACATTTTTACAACTTTTGGGAAAATCCCGAAACTTACTCGAAGTTCTCCGGAATTTTCTCAAGACATTGAGATTGGGATATTTGAATCACAAAACTAGATACGTTTCACAAACAGTTGCATGGCATGCTATAAGGGTCAGTAAGGCAGTTAGATTTATAAGTTAAATGTCGCCTAATAATATGAACCAAAAACTGACCAAGTAATATTGGAAAGTCTTTACTGGTATATTTAAATTCAGTTGACGCACTCGGTTAGCGTAAAGCTTTCAGTTGTATGCCAACTTAGTTGCGAGATATAATTGATGAAGAAAACTTGAAATGAGCTTACAAATAAGCGAGAATCCGGCGAAACCCAACCTATTACAACTGCACGGACACTAGCACGTTCCGGCAACACTGAAACTGCGCACTCCTACTGTGACCTTGACTCGCAGTATTAAAAATAATTCGAATATTTTCACTGAACAGTGATGAAAAGAAACTTGTTTTCATATTAATATATCACTATTGGAACTATAACTTCTATATTTTTATATGAGAAGACGGTACCACAATGTTCAAATAATTTTTATACCTGAAGTCGTAGTCATTGTTTATGCCAACAGTACTGCTTCTATGCACCAGGCGAGTCATGAGAAGCTATTGTAATGTTGAACTTGGCTCTAAAGCATATTGGCAAGCTCAACTCCACTGGACCATTTGGAGGAAACTGATGATGCTTTGTCGGTCCATCCACAAATCCATATCTATTCGACTTTATCAAGATTAAAGATGATTGACTCATGTAGATTGAAAGCATACGGACTTACTGCAAGATGGTATGTTGAATATGAGTACCTCAGGAAGCAGATATCGAGGGATTCCTCTGTACCTCACTATCTAAATAACGACTGTCAGAAAACAGTTAGCAATCCTATTTGTAATACTTGGTCTCTTCTTAGAAAGCAGAGTAATGGTAGGTAGTCTAACCAAGTAAGACATTTAGCATTCTCTAGAATTTCGGAATAAGTGTCGCACAATAATATTTGAGCAAATGAGCGTCTACTCAACTAACTAGTTCTTCAAGATATCTCTGCGGTCACTACCAAATGTTTAAAGACAAAGTCAACATAGGACCAGACACACATATGTATCGGTCCAAGTTGCCACACCTCATCAGCGCAACAAGATAAACACCAAATTCATAGAAGTAGTCACTTCAATCGTAGTAATATATAAAAAAAGTTTGTGTATAAGGATATAATACAAGAAAGAATTAGTTCGTAGAAAGAAAGATATGAAATAATTTTAATCTCATAGTTAAGGGAAGACAGTGTATACACCTACGCCATTGTGATCGATTCTGAGCCATGTCACCAAGAGTCGCCAAACATTGGTTAAGATAGTAATGCGGACCCCAACCATGTTGTCTGCATCTACCAACATGGCTCAGACTAGAAGTTAGTGACTTCAAGCACTGATGACATGTTTTGATTTGGCCGTCCTTAAATTTCTTCCAACCATTCCCAACATTAGTCAGCATTGCGCGTCGTGGTAATCGGTGTTCAGGCATACGCAACACGTGGCCCAACCATTTCAGTCGATGAAGATTCACAACCTCATCAACCGATTTACCATCATTCGCTAATACCCTGTGTCTGACCTCACTATTACTTACCTGATGATCCTACCGGATGCGTGAAATATTTTTAAAGCATCTGTGATCAAGTACTGGTAACCTACGTATATCTTCGTCTCTTGATGTCCACTTTTCACAGCCATAAAGTAGAACAGAACAAACTGCCGCATAGTATACTCGCCCCTTAATTGATAGACAGATATCTCGCCTTCTCCATATGTGACGTAAGTTGGCGAAAGTCAAACGAGCTTTCTGAGTCCGCGCAATGTTTTCGTCGGATATCAACCCTTTAGGGTTGATCAGACTTCCAAGATAAGTGAAGCTGTCGACACATTCGACTACTTCAGACGATTAGAACGATATTTCCAGCAGTAAGTCTATGATGAAGCTGAACAAAGATAAAGATGGTAACCAGCCTCTTAGAATATCATTTGAGGTTGTTAAACCAGATGACAGTTCACCATAAGCTCTGACTCGACTAGTAGTGTTCGAGTAAACAGCCTTTACAAGATTTGTCTATTTTTAAGGTGCACCTCTCAATGACAGATACTGCCACAGAACTTCTCGTTCATCAGTGACAAATGTTGCCTGTATGTCAGGAAAAACTATCATTGTCTGACGTCGGTAAACACTTCTGTGTTTTAATACCTGATGAACAGTGAATGTGTGGTCTATGCAGCCACGACCAGGTCTGAAGCCGGCCTGATTTTCTCGTTTTTGATGTTCACGAGTCTTAGTTAGGCGTCTGATAATTATTGATGATAGTATTTTAGATGCCATGTCAGTCAAACTAATCCCTCTGTGGTTATCACAGGATGATTTCGACCCCTTCTTATATATTGAAACAATAAGTGATTGTGACCAGTCAGATGGGATTACGTCCAACTCTCAGATTTTAGCTAAAATATTAGTCAACCTAATCTCTTAAATTGGAATATCATCCTTAAAGACCTCTGGAGCCAATCAATGTGAACTAGCTGCCCTTCCTCTTTTCAGATTAACCGTAGCCTTTTGAACTTCAGGTAGAGTCGTGGGGCTTACTTCAACGTTCCATTCACGCTGTCTGGGAATGGGGGTAGTTGTGGTGTGGATGAAGACCATCTGAACTGTTCGTTAAAATGTTCCACCCATCGTTTTAAATGTCTGGGCTGAGAGCAGATAAGAGTCTCGTCTTTTTCAGAGATAGTCTTACTTACGACTGACTTATTAATCCCGGTTTTTTCCATGAGCCTGAAGAGCTGTCTTGTGTTACCTACAGCCGCCGCTTTTTCCATCACTTTTGCTTTTGTTGCCCACCACTGCCCACGGTCGTTCCTTAGACTTTTGCTTAACCTAGATCTGATATGTTTACGCTCTTCGTCGTGTTCAGAGCCTGATAGGATGAGTTTAGGAGAATCAATCAGCTCAATAGACTTAAAAGAAATCCATCGGTTTTTTGTAATCCTCTGGTTTAAATTACCAACAGATATCACTGCTGTTTACACAGCTATTCGTATATGTTTCCAAGCAACATCTGTGTCAGCCTGTTCTCGGAACTACCTAAGTGTGACCTCAGTTGTTCCTGGAATCTACTTTTCGCTTTCTCGTCGCTGAGTTCAACTCTAATTGGTCTTCTTAATAAGGCTTCTCTGTGTATAGCAGCGGACAATCACTATTATCTGTTCGCTGTGCCGGAATACTAAAATACCTACTTAAATGTATTTCAGTTTGGTTTAAGCTACCCACTTGGGTATTAAAGTCACCTACTACGAGACTATATCTGAGTGTTTGGCTATATGAAGATGTTCAGAGATCTTTCTGCAGAATTCATCTTTCACTTCATCCGAGCCGCAGTCAATGGAGCGTAGGCAGAAACGACGAATCGGTAACGATATGTGCCCCTATCCTTTCAAGTTCTTACGGAGCTGTTTAGTTGAACAACACATGGGCGACTGTTTTCAAGTATCCATTCCATAATCGTTTGTCCTGCCCTCATACATAATGCTGCGCCTACACCCATCAGATCACGGGAAACTGCCGTCGAATCAGCAGGAAAACGGAGAGCATATCTCATCAGCTTCCTGTTTCGGCAAGGTGAGGTGAATTGAATGACAACACTTGGATCCTGTATGCGTGTTCCGGAGACACAGAATACATCAGTGGTACGAGATTCTAGAGTTTTAGCCAGGGAGGCCTGCTGATCGATTTGATATACAGTGCGTACGTTGAATGCTCCAATGTGTAGTTTCGAGCGAGGTTTCAGTAAACCTGGAACAATGTTTCGCGTACTAGATTTGTTGGCCATGGTGACACGTGAGGAGAGAGTTAAAAGAGTAAGCTTGGAGTTGAAAGTGGATGTAAAATGAATCACAGGAGTTGAAGAAGGATATTGATTATGAATACAGTGATCTTGAGTGCTGTTAGAAGTATGAGGGTGGTTATCACTTCCGGGTTGCTTACACCAAAGAAGGGTTCCTTTGGAAGTATCTGAGAAGGAAATTGGTTTGGGAGTAGTCTTGGTGACCTGAGGGCGTGACCGCAGTGCCCAAGGGACATTTATTCGATGCCGATCATGCATGACCTTTTTGTGAGTGTTCAGTTAAATTATCTGGGAAAAATCAAATCAGTATTCTAAGGGGACTATTTGAAACTTAAAATAGAATAGACCTAATACTTTATAGTGAGCATGAACTAAAGACAAAGTGAGTTTTGTCTGAAAAATCTTGTCGGTCTCTGATCGTAAGGAGACTTGGAAGCTAAAAACGGATCAAAACTAAGATTTTGTGCTGGTGAAAAGGACCTTAGGGTTGTAAATTTTTTTTAGATAGGTTTCAAAATGGAAACATGTTGGAGACATTTCAATGATTTTTGGGTCTATTACATAAATGTCTTGAGTTTGATAACGAGCTGCGCTTTCACAGGCCGGTTGTAATCACCACCACGGAACATGGCTGACCAAGACTATAGATAATATGGAACTTGAGTTTCAAATTGATTGATCACTGGGTGGTGATCAATCTCATGCTTGTCTAGTCCCTATTAGTGCAGATCGAATGCTATCGATCATGTTGCAATGTGGCCACCAGTCTAGGTGACTCGACACTGCGGGCACTATGTATTGAGATTAGATGGTGGTTGGAGGTAGTCAACAGGAAACCCTGGACCCGGGTTTCGTGCTACTTGGCACTCGTCAGCAAGGTGTACCTGTAATCTTGAGGGAACTGGTGCTCCCTGGCGGATTCGATCTCGTGTCACCCAGCTTCACAGTCAGAGACGTTACCACTGAGCTATCCGAGCCGTGACTAACCTCCTGTAGGACTGAGAAGTAATCACAATTGATCGATCATTGGGTGGTGATCAATCTCTTCTTTGTCTAGACCCTATAAATGCAGATTACATCTCAGTCCTACAGGAGGTTAGTCACGGCTCGTATATCTCAGTGGTAACGTCTCTGACTGTGAAGCTGGGTGACACGAGATCGAATCCGCCAGGGAGCACCAGTTCCCTCAAGATTACAGGTACACCTTGCTGACGAGTGCCAAGTAGCACGAAACCCGGGTCCAGGGTTTCCTGTTGACTACCTCCAACCACCATCTAATCTCAATACATAGTGCCCGCAGTGTCGAGTCACCTAGACTGGTGGCCACATTGCAACATGATCGATAGCATTCGATCTGCACTAATAGGGACTAGACAAGCATGAGATTGATCACCACCCAGTGATCAATCAATTGTGATTACTTCTCAGTCCTACAGGAGGTTAGTCACGGCTCGGATAGCTCAGTGGTAACGTCTCTGACTGTGAAGCTGGGTGACACGAGATCGAATCCGCCAGGGAGCACCAGTTCCCTCAAGATTACAGGTACACCTTGCTGACGAGTGCCAAGTAGCACGAAACCCGGGTCCAGGGTTTCCTGTTGACTACCTCCAACCACCATCTAACTTGAGTTTGAAACGGTCGTATTGTTAAGCCCCGACAAAGCTATAAGTGTAAAGGGAGAACGGCAATTTTATGAATTAGAAATAAAATCCCACTTGCCATTTTCAAAACCATATTTGATGGAGGCGCGGTATAAGGAGTAGTTAGCTGATGCTTGGAAATCAAAAGACGAGAGCTAGTGATTGATGTAGTCTACCGATTTCAATACTTCATCTTCAAATGGTCGATATTTATCGCACTTGCTTTAGACTTGAAAAGTCTGAAATCTTAGTTGCTAGAAAACTGGTTGTAGAGATTATGGCCTCTACCCCAGTGTAAAATGTTAAAAAAAACAACTGGGTAGGAACCGGACCCTGAATCATCTTTATCAGATACCATATTGACCCATTGTGAGAATAATGGCATAAACCTAGATCGCATCACACACTACGCGAATGTGACTATGCAATTTGAACTTTCGACTTCTTTGTTGTTCTGAACAGTGGCTTGTTAGTTCGAGGCAGAACAAAATTTGGAAGGTAGATCTACGAGAAATTATGCACTCAGCGTTTTCGGCAGATTAAATAATTAAAACAAAATCTACCATAAAAACGGCTTGTAAGATCTTCAGGAGATTGTGTTCCTTTAAATACACCTAGAGATAAATAAGTTCTCCGCCATATTTGAGTGAGGAGGGTCGTACTCTTTATTATAAAAGAAAGAGATTGTGGGAGAGTGTAATAACTATAAGTATTCGTCCTCAACCTAATTTAATATTTAAAGTACTACGTTCCATTAATATACTATACAGACTACAAAATACGAAAAACCCAACCTAATAAATCCCAGTCATAAAAATATAGTAAGGATTGATCAAGTTATGAGTTAATTATACGGGTCATCATAAATAGTGTGTTCTTAGGGGATAAGTGAGAGAATATTTTACGGGCCAAAAATTACACACAGAGTCTCCAACAATAGCATAAGCATTGTTAATTCTTTATATTGTCCCCGAAACTTTATAAATATAACCGATGTGCATGTTTGTATTCAAAACAAAGCCTTACATGAACCTAGACTTAAAACGCTGAATAATTTTATATTATTATAAAATGCCATGAGAACATTTCTTACATGTCTGCATTACTTATTTACTTGCTCACGTCTGTTACCCCTTCTGGAAGAGCATACGTTGCCCATCAGCACTCTCCATCGAACCCTGTCCCGGGTAATCCTTTTCAGTTCTTTCCAGTTGCTATTCATCTTTCTGATATATGCTTCCGATTCTCGATACACTGTGTTCTTTTACCTTCCTCTTTTCCGCTTTCCTTCAAAATTCCAAGTTAGGGCTTGCCTCGTGATGCAGTTTGATGATTTCCCTAATGTATGTCCTATCCATTTCCATCGTCTTTTCCTAATTTCCTCTTCATCTGAAACCTGGTTTGTTCTCTCCCACAGAAGACTGTTGCTGATGGTATCCGGTCAATGAATGTAGAGTATTTTGCCTGAACAACTATTTAGAAATACTTTCACCCTCTTGATGATGGTTGTAGTAGTTCTCCAAGTTTCAGCTCTGTACAGTAGAACTGTCTTGACGTTCATATTGAAGATTCTGACTTTGATATTAGTATATATATAACATCATCAAATGATATTTTTAGCTGTTAGCGTAGTTGCACGGATTGCATATCTTGTAACAGCTTATTCCCATTTATTTTATTAAACATTGATAAAACGTCATCTAATTTATAGTTATTATATTATATCATTTAGAGCTTGAATATATACAAAAATGATTTGAAAGCCCTTAGGGTAATTTACTTCAATAACTTAACATATATTTCTTTATCATGAATTCCTCTAAGGAAACGACAATAAAATCGATTTTTCTGGAAAAAAAACAAAAAAATGAAAGCCGAACAAGTATAACAAATAGATCAATAAGTAAATAAGAAAACTCTATAATAAACAATAAACTTCTGACAAAATACTCAATTTCCCTTCACAAATAAAAAAGAAAACTTCATCAAGAGAGAAAAACAGAAAGAGAATAACATGGAATTCATGTAAATAGCTAAGTGGATTGATTTAAAGAAAACACCATTATTCTATCCATCTTACTGACCTTATTTACTATTTATGAACTATGTGTATTGAAATGATAATCTGTTGTTTATAATCAATAATTTTGATGATTTCCATTAGGATCAGTAAATAGCATGACAGAAAATCATGAGATATATAAACTTTATATATTTAAATAAAATTATTTTCAATTAGAATTATCAAACATTAATATAGTAGATTCACTTGTTATTGTTTGACTTGTATCTTCCCATTAAGGTTTAAGACTGCAGTTGATTAGGCTGTTATTGGCATATGTGCATAGTGTGAGTATGCCTCAGTATTGCCTTAGTTCACAAGCCTCTATAAGCAAAGATGGATAGTGACTAGCAGTGGAATCTAGGATGCGCGTTTCGTCTTATTTGGGACTCGTCAGCTGGATGTACCTGCATTTCAGAGTTGATGTTCACTCTGAGACTAGAACCCAATACCATTCGCTTCAAACGCCACCACCATAATAGTATTTATATCATTCAACCTCACTTATAATGTCAACTTCTATGTTGGAATGAAATGAATTGGCATTGTTGTTATTGTTTGTTTTTATTGCTACAAATCCGAGTTATTTAACAAAACAGAATTTGAATAAGAAAAAGAGAATTCAGTGAAGAAATTTTTCTTTTCGACGAAATCATTTATTTAAAGCTGTACATTCGTATATATAGTTATATGGAAAATGTATGTCTATAGGACGATAGAAAAAATTGCATCACCAAAATGGACTCGAGGATAAATAACAAATGAGGTTACGTACTAATCAAGAAATAAGGAAGATGGATAGTGACTAGCAGTGGAATCCAGGATGCGCGTTTCGTTCTATTCGCGACTCGTCAGCTGGATGTACCTGCATCTCAGAGTTCATGTTCACTCTGGGACTCGAATTCATTACCATTTTCTTCAAACGCCATCGCGTTATCTACTTAGCTACTGAATCCTGATAGCCACCTGCTTGTGCAATGAGGTGAAGTTTTAAATTCACTTGATGTGATCTAAGGCAATATTAAGACAGTTCGCACACGATGCACATACACCAGTATGAGACTGATCAGTTGCAGTCCTAAATAACAATGGGAAGATACAAGTAAACAACATCATGTGAATTTAGGAATATTATTATTTTGGCATATCATTTACTCGTACATTTTGTGAAAAAAACTCACTAATTTTCGTCTGGTTGTCAGCAGAATTTTCGTAGACAATAAGTTCATTTGACATCTATTTAAATGAAACTATGCATTTAATTTTAAAAAATGTTAGTGCCTGTAAGAAACTCTACTAGTTTCGGTAATGCTGAATTCTCTGAATACTATGAATAATAGAGCATTTAAATGATGTAGTCATAGCAAATAAGTAAATAATAATCAATGAATGAAAACTCTGTATGCTATTTTCTCTAAGATCAGAATAAAATCTTTATCATGTATTTATTAGTGAGATCATAATTTATGGACAATCTTTGAGTGACTTTAAAGTGGCTTTGATGATATCCACCTACTGAATGAGAGTTATAAACCTGTGTGAAGAATAAGGATTATGATTTACAGTTGATGGTTAGGGTTATGAATTAGATTTAAAATTTTCATCACGAACTGACATCAGCTAAAATCCCAAATCGCTCTTTAACCGAATGAATGAATGAATTTCGCGCCAAAATCCAAGACTTGTTATCTTATATCTTATTGGTTCGTCCATAAATTATAGTCTCGCCGTATTTATTGAACACTTGTTTCATGAGATTTTCGTGTTCTCCTAATTATATGTTTATATTTGACTCATTATATGTTGTTTTATCTTCATCTGTTTCTAGATCGTTAGAAATTCATTATAAGCTTGTTGCTCAGATTTGTACGGTTAATGTCTTGATAAGATACATGATATGATAACTTAGTTATGGTTTTTTTGTAGCCCTTAATTTATATTTAAAATCATATGATGTTTTGAGAAAAGAAACAGAAAGTACTTCAGCTACTTTTCTCGTGTTCTGACTTGGCCTTGGGGATAGAAATTAATTGTAACCTAGTGGGTGCTAACATATCAGGTAACTGGGTCGGGATATGAGTATTATTAGTTCAAGCATACTAAACCAAGACCATAATTTTACTGCTATCGGCTTATACTTTGTTATACATTCTAAGAAGTTTCCTTCAGTAATACCCGAACAACATACGCCTGTCTTAGTAATAGCTGATATTTATTGGCCGTAAATATCAAGGTTCTGCTTTGTTTGTACTCAATTCGACACTCCTTTTCTAAAAGGGAATATTTGAAACTGGAAAATTATGTTGTATTTCTTTCGACCAATTTCAACCACTTAGTTTTATGCAAATTCTTATCACTTGATATCAAGCCTAAACTATGATTCTTTGGATATATTCTATTAAGTGAGCTATCACTAAAAGAATATTTATGCTTAAATTATTCTTTACATGAAGTGAGGTAAATAGTGAACATTATTTATTTAGTTTGGTGAAGTAAACGTTTTCTAATTATAGTTGTTATATGGTATGAATAACCCTGAAGGAACAAATGGCCTATGAACCAATCGTTGTTAGCCGGTTACCATGGGACTGAATCTCCTGGCGTTGCTTCACAGCCTTATGGATCAGACCTTTGTGTCGAATGCTCCGGGTGTGGCTCCCTAAGAAAACCACCTGTTTTGGTTTGGATACCCGGGCAGTATCATAGCTCACACATAAACCAAGTGACTTGTGTGGCGCATATGTATTCAGTGTCCCTTTGTAGCAATATTTATGTGTTCAAATAAATAAATAAATAAATAAAATAAACACATAAGTATTCAATTTATTCCGACAGAAAGTGAATGACCAGAAAAAACTTCCAGTGAACACGACGACGGATGCCTTAAAAATATTGTTCTCATCCGGTGGGATCATCAGGTAAGTAATAGTGAGGTCAGACACAGGGTATTAGCGAATGATGGTAAATCGGTTGATGAGGTTGTGAATCTTCATCGACTGAAATGGTTGGGCCACGTGTTGCGTATGCCTGAACACCGATTACCACGACGCGCAATGCTGACTAATGTTGGGAATGGTTGGAAGAAATTTAAGGACGGCCAAATCAAAACATGTCATCAGTGCTTGAAGTCACTAACTTCTAGTCTGAGCCATGTTGGTAGATGCAGACAACATGGTTGGGGTCCGCATTACTATCTTAACCAATGTTTGGCGACTCTTGGTGACATGGCTCAGAATCGATCACAATGGCGTAGGTGTATACACTGTTTGTCTTCCCTTAAACTAATTCTTTCCTTCTGTACTATATCCTTACATAAAATCTTTTCTTCATATTTTACACCATTGAGTTAACTGCTTCTGTAAATCCGGTATTCGTCTCGCTGTGCTAATGAGGTGTGGCAACTTGCACCGATGCATGTATGTGCCTGGTCCTACGTTGTAGCTGACTAACTGATTTCAAATGTCTTATTATTTCCAATGCTACTTCATTTATAAAATAGTTTTCTGTTATCATTAGATCGAAAGTTTGGATTTTTAAGTATATTTAGTAGAAAGAATCTAATCAAATGCCCAGCAGTACAGTACTCTTAATATATATGAACTTAAACAATTAAATTATCTAAACTAAAGGTTATCTAATGTCCTTAATATCCTGTTTTCCTAGAGCAATTGAACTTATATCGATTTGTTATTAAAACCGATTTCAAATCTGATTAAATTTGTCTTATGTTAACAAGTATAAAAGTATACTTGCTTAAAATAGTCAGCTATTTAGCTTCTACTATTAGCTTCTAGAAAAGCCACCTTACATTTATTGGTTCACATTAAAAAGGGCTGAGAAAAAGGGTCTATTGAAAAAGAGCTAACATTAACAGGGGCGAGCATTAATAAAGTTGATCATCAAAATGGCGGGCATTAATGAAAGTGGGCATTGAAAGTAAGAATAACATTTTTAATGGTGTGAAATATATCCGATTCACTCTTTGTCTCTTAGCCCTACAACAAATTTAAAAAAGTGGTTTCCTAAGCGTTTGATGAAGAGTCTGCTTTCAACAAATACTGTAATCCTTAGCATCCAATATCAAATTGATATTTTTATTACCCATGTTATTTTGTATATCTGTTTCGAAGAGCCAGGGGATAGTCCGTTTAAGAGAAACGTTTCGAAAAGCTTTGAGAAAGGTTTGTTGGCGTCACCATTAAAAACATTATTCTTTCTTTAAATCCTCACCGTTTTGATGTACGCCGTTTTTCGATCCCCTTGAAATAGTCACTCTTTTGTTCTCACCCTTTCGAATGGAAACCTATTTATTAGTTTTCATTAGCAAGTAAAAAGCTTATACTATTAAGTAAGCTCGTAACGGATGACTGAATCAATAACCGTTCAAACCCCTAATCTCTATTTTAAATGACTTGGACTTAGATACAAGAGTGGTGCAGTTAATTATAGGAAGTTTCATGCTTTTTATCCACATAATATTCTGATCTAGTACTCAGTAGTAGTGTGGTGTATGCTACAAATATGAGTAAACAGATATAAGCAGTATGAAGCAGCAATCTGATGTGGAATGCCTGTCAGCAGAAAATTGAATTGAAGAAAACAGAAAGGGATACAGAGAGCGATTGTAATGACATCAGAATTGAAAGAATCATGAAGCATGTAGGGGAAAACTTAAGGAAGATGTGCCAATAATGTATCTATTTTATGGTTTTCATATTTTATGAAGGCATTCAATAATACTTCTTGGTTATGTGTGGACATTATCTTTTCTAGATAAGCATAAATCATGCATAAGTTCATAAGTTCACTAGTAAGAAACCTAGATTGCTAGATATAGATAAAATGAATGAGAACATCGGTAAGATAACACGATTAAAATAAGTGATAATCTCTATAAAAACTAATTACATTTTCCAAACTACGTATCAGATATCTTTCTTTCTTCATCTATCAGTTTCTTATTTTCTTAATGCGTTCATTTCTCATCCAAACTATTGTACAATGACATTGATTATCTAAAAAACTGATTCAGAATGACAAATTTCTCATCTAAATTTTAGGGAAAACCTTTCAAACATGAAATGTTACCGTGTTTAAAATTAAATTTTTGTTTCCATTAGCGATTATTTTCTTGATCGTAGTATATATGTGTAACTCTTTTCTTTATTCACTTTTTACGAAAGTATTTTATGAGAAGATTTGCATGGTCCAAAGATGATTTTCACTATGAATTAATAGGATATAGAGAAAAATTTAAAAAAAAAACCAGAAATCACTAGACAAGCTTTTATTCTTAGTTCGGTTCTTCTAATCAATGCCCATTAATGTCGTCACGCAGCATTTAGTTCAGAACAATCAGATGTTCCACTCAATAAATATTAGAAATTCAGATCATAATGCACATTCCCATTTTTAGTCAATTGGTAATTCAATACTATGATAAGTCTGTGTGATTGATGAGTTATTGTTACACTTCCAACTTTAAGTAATCTATTCTAAAGCCAGTCACTACTGGGTATCCAATTACTATTCTCTAGAGCACTTTAAAGACATATATCCAGTTGATATAAAGGAATGTTATCAATTCGAACTTTTAACTTCAGTCAGTTTCTAATGGTTTTTAACTTATTGTCAGTTTATAATAAAAATCATTGCCAAAGCGTCATTTCAACTTCCTTTCTTCGATCAATTTATTTCAAATAACAAATAATATTTAATATGCGGAAATGTTCACAATAGATAATTAGATAGTATCAAATGGATGTAAAAAGAATGACAGTGAAAAGATAGTATTGAATTGTACTTTTAAACTGATGTGACCACTAAAGTTCAGAATGAGAGTTTATCGAAAGATCGTTTTTTAAACTTCCAATTAGAACCAATATAACACAACTGATCGAATTCAGTTCTAAAACATATGCGAATGCAAAACAAGCCGATACGAATAATAACGATAATAATAAATTTTAGTTATATATTAATCTCTATAAAACTATATTCTTCAGCTTATTAAGAAAGGAATATTTCAGTGGTTAAGATCATGAGTCAGTTGAAGCTAGACCACCATAGAAAACTTGAAAGCACTGGATGGCCATTTCGTCCTATTGTGGGACTCTTCAGCAGTGCGCATCCACGACCTCGCTCCCTGCGAGATTGGAACCCAGGACTATATTTGTTAATTAAAGTCATGGAGAGTCATAGGGAAGATTTATAGTTCAGGGAGAAATGTTCAAAGTGACGAGCCAGCAAATAATGACGTTAGAATTGATTGATTGCTCATTAGCAAACGACGTCATGTTTGTCTAGCCCTTAGTTGTGATTTTATTCAGTTGATGAAATATAATGTGATCACTTATTTAAGTAGACCGACAATTTGTACACTATGCTTTCAATTTAGGTGATGAGTTATAATTGACAGGGAACCTTGAACTCTAGATTTATATTATATGGCGCTTATCAACAGAGAGTACTCGTAAAACACAACACTGGTTATTACTCAGTGATCATTTAGTGATAAACTACCACAATCTTACAAAGGGAGTCAGTTAACACTCGAACAGTTTATTAGAGAGGTTATAAACTGTAAAGCTATTTGACTGGAACTAGAATCTCACAGACGACACCGATTCACTCAAGACTTTAGGTACATCTTGCCAACTAGTCCCAACCAGTATGAAACCCAGACTAAGTTTTCTACCCGTTACTCAGAACTGCGCAAAATCAATCACAAAACGATAATGAATAATAATCAATCGAATCTCATATCTACTGGACAAACCGCTATTAATTGTTAGATTAATTTCTACAATCTACATTTTATGTAGCATGTGCTGATATTGTCCATAAAGACATTGAAAATCTTAAGATTGAACCACATCACTTACAACGTACAATGTTTTTGGGATTCTGTGGCTTTCTTTACCAGTAAGTGTAGCTGAAAAATTTTTGATTTCATGGATTTTTTTGGCATTTATTTGTAAGCTATTAACTAACATTCATAAAAATGACAGTTATCATTAGTGTTATGAGAAAATACGTACAATAAAAAATCAGCTATCTACAATTTCACTATCGTTTTAGAATGGTAGATACTGTGTAAAACTCAGCAGTTGGGACCAGTATATTTTCAGTTAGAGGATTGAGACTTCATAGTTGAGAACAAATAGTGTAATAAACAGTTATTACAGATCTTCTCAACGTATGTTCAGGAAATATAAAGTAAGTCTTGATTGCGATTCTACAATTATTATCATAAAAGTTGCCCTTATAATTCGTGCCTATTTTTTAAGATCTATTTCATTTAAATTGTTTAAAACAGTAGGCATACCATTATATGCAAAGATGGATCGTGTCTAGCAGCGGAATCTAGGACTCGCGTTTCGTTCTATTTGAGACTCGGCAGCTGGATCTGCCTGCATCTCACAGATGATGTTCACTCTGGGACTCGAACCTAGTACCGTTCACCTCAAACGCCATTGCGTGCTCAACATCAATGGGAAGATTCAAGTAAACAATACCAAGTGAATAGGCGTACCGGTTATTTCATAGACTAAGTATACATTATATATACATAAGAAATACGTTTCATACATATTGGTCTGTGTCTCTATCTTTACTCATTTTCGTTATTATTTTCATTCCTTATATATTTGTATTTAAAAATATCCTCATTCAATAAATTACTTTGATATTTTACTGATATTTCCTTTCATAACTATTTCCGATTTCATTTCATTTCATTCTTTTTTTTTCTTCAATGCCTTCAGTTATTTTTAGCTATAAGACCGAAAAAAAATTGTCTAAATTAATTCGCTATATTTTTATTACATAACATTTTTATCAGAAGAGGTTATGTGGAGATTTTTAGATATTGCACTGATTGAAATCATGAGTCCATTGAAGCCAGACCACCATGGAAAACGTGGAAGCACTGGACGGCCGTTTCGTCCTAGTATTATTAGTTATGCATTCACTTAATTATGTATATCCTGTGAACCATATACAGCCTTGATTATGATCATTTCCATCAAATGACAGTATTAAAATCAATATTATTAAGTTGATGATTATTTGTTTGCACTTCTTTACAGAATTAGTTCATATATATGTATATGAAGGTTTAGACTAATTATAAATTTACGGAAGTAAGGAGGACTGTGAAGATTAATTTTAGTACGAAGGGAATTTTCATTATAAGCAGTTACTAACTTACTTCACTTACGCCTATTACTCCTAAAGGAGCAAAGGCCGCCGACCAGCATTCTCCAATCCACTCTGTCCTGGGCCTTCTTTTCTAATTCCATCCAATTCTTGTTCATTTTTCTCATGTCTATCTCCATTTCTCTGCGTAATGTGTTCTTTGGTCTTCCTCTTCTCCTTTGGCCTGCAGAATTCCATGTGAGGGCTTGCCTTGTGACACAGTTGGGTGCTTTCCTCAATGTGTGTCCTATCCACTTCCAGCGCTTCTTCCTGATTTCTTCCTCCGTTGGGATCTGGTTTGTTCTATCCCACAGTAGGTTGTTGCTAATAGTATCCGGCCAACGGATCCGACGTATTTTGCGTAGACAACTGTTAATAAACACTTGTATTTTCTGGATGATGGCTTTCGTAGTTCTCCAGGTTTCTGCCCCAGTAAACAGTAGAACTGTCTTGACATTTGTATTGAAAATCCTGACCTTGGTGTTGGTTGACAGTTGCTTTGAGTTCCAGATGTTCTTCAGTAGTAGATATGCTGCTCTTGCTTTGCCAATCCGCGCCTTCATATCTGCATCAGATCCACCGTGCTCATCAATGATTATGCCCAGATATGTAAAGGTTTTTACATCTTCCAAATCTTCTCCGTCAATTGTGATTGGATTGGTGCATGCTGTGTTGTATCGAAGGATCTTGCTTTTCCCTTTGTGTATATTGAGACCTATTGCTGCTGCTACACTGATCGTCTTCTCCTGCATTTGTTGTTGCGCGTGCGATAGAAGAGCCAGATCATTTGCGAAGTCCAGACCATCCAACTGCATCCTAGATGTCCACTGTATTCCGTGCTTCCCTTCAGATGTTGACGTCTTCATGATCCAGTCGATCACCAGGAGAAAGAGAAAGGGTGAGAGTAAGCAACCTTACCTAACACCGGTCTTTACCTCGAACGAGTCTGTCAATTGTCCTCCATGCACGATTTTGCAGTTTAATCCATCATATGAGTTCTGTATGATATTGACTATCTTCTGATACACATCGTAGTGTCGAAGAAGCTTCCATAGTGTTGTTCTGTCCACGCTGTCAAATGCTTTTTCGTAGTCAATGAAGTTGATGTAGTGGTGAATTCCAATCAACTGATTGTCCCACTATGATACTTAGAGTTAAGATTTGGTCTGTACACGATCTATCCTTACGGAATCCTGCCTGTTGGTCACGAAGTTGGGCGTCTACGGAGTTCTTCATTCTGTTTAATAATACCCTGTTGAAGACTTTTCCTGGTATTGAGAGAACAGTGATGCCCATGTGGTTGTCACAGCTGCTGAGATCGCCTTTCTTTGGTATTTTGATCAGAAGTCCTTCTTTCCAGTCTGTTGGTACTTGTTCTTCATCCCAAATCTTGCTGAAGAGAATGTGGAGTGTCCTTGCAGTTGCCGCTACGTCTACTTTTAGTGTCTCTGCTGGAATGTTGTCTGGTCCTGCTGCTTTGCCACTCTTGATTTGCCTGATGGCCATGCTGATTTCTTCAATTGTTGGTGGGCCAACATTGATTGGGAGGTTCGTGGTTGATGCTTCGATAGTGGGTGGGTTCAATGGGGCTGGTATTATAAGCAGTTATTGGCTGGAAAATCACTAAAACTCAGTAAGATTTAGATAGCCGTTCTATCCTCATTTGGAACTTTTCAACAGGTCTCACTAACAATCCTACCAGAAATAAAATTCAGGAATTTCAGGTTTATCCATGAACTCTTTACTCATGGAAGGATGATTCCCAATCTAGTAATTGACATTTCTAAACTTAGTCGGGTAACTCTAATTAAACTTACAGTACACCAAAAGAGAAAAACCTGAAGTTACAAATGTTGTATTCAGATGGTTATCACGCAAAAAAATGTATGAGACACACAATATTCTAAAAAAACACTGATTCCTGGAAAAAAATGTGAAGCATGTGAACATTATTTGTAATTATAATTATACACTGCATGTTCAAGAGAAAAATTGAGATGAAGCTAGATGTAAGCCAAGTAGTAAAACATGACCTTTTCAAAAAAGGAGTCTTATGGTCAGTACAATGTTTAACCTTTAAGAAAATAATCACTACCATATAGAAACTACCAAATACAGCGTTTCAAAATTAATATAACTTATCAAATTTACTATCAAGAGTCCATCAAAATGTTATAACAAAAATGATTAACGACGAATGGACTACTGTTTTAGTCAATTTTCTAACTTTACGCTTATTTTATTTGAATGATTTTAAAAGATTTACAAATGCGGATGAGATTTTATGGACAGCAATTTGTGCACAGCGATTCATCCATACTTACTTACCTATGCCTGTTACTCCCAGTGGAGCATAGGCTGCCGACCAGCATCCTCCAACCCGCTCTGCCGTGGACCTTCCTTTTTAGTCTTATCCAATTAATGTTCATTCTTCTCATGTCTGTCTCCATTTCCCGGCGTAATGTGTTTTTTGGTCTTCCTCTCCTCGTTTGGCCTTGAGGATTCCAAGTGAAGACTTGTCTTGTGACACAGTTGGGTTTATTTATTTATTTTAACACATAGATATTGGTACAAGGAGGCACCAAATAAATATGCGCCACACAAATCTCATTCGATATGTGTGAGGGCTGTGATACTGCCCGGGTGCCCAAACCGAAGCAGGTGATTTTCTTAAGAGGGCACTCCCCGAGCCTTCGACCTGAAGGTCTGATCCACAAAGCAGTGAAGCAACGTAAGGAGATGTAGTCCCATGGTAGCCGGTGACCAGCAGTTGGTTCATACGCCATTTGTTCCTTCGGGATACTGGAGCCCATGTGCACCATTGGTTTGAAGTCAGGGTTTTCCAACTCCCGTAGGTGGACTCTCCATGTCCACTAACCTGGTTAAAGCGCCGAACATTTGCTTTTCGTCCTCTCGTTTTCGTAAACAACACCCTCGCCACGATAAGGCAGTGAGTAGGACTTCCCTGGCAGAGGCTATATACGCGTGGCCATGTGAGAGCATTTTGCGAGGGAGAGCGGTCTTTCCCAACTTTCGGCCGTACCAGGGCATTTGGAGGCTTTCCTCAAAGTGTGTCCTATCCACTTCCAGCGCTTCTTCATGATTTCTTCCTCCCCTGGGATCTGGTTTGTTCTTTCCCACAATAGATTGTTGCTGATAGTGTCTGGCCAACGGATCCGACGTATTTTGCGTAGACAACTGTTAATAAACACTTGTATTTTCTGGATGATGGCTTTCGTAGTTCTCCAGGTTTCCGCCTCATACAGCAGAACTGATTTGACATTTGTATTGAAAATTCTGACCTTGGTGTTGGTTGACAGATGTTTTGAGTATCAATTAGATCAATAGTGAGATAGAAGGGATCCCCTTTCGGTATTACGAGTATTGTACAACTAGATATAATCTGAACAGTTAATCCTAAATACTTGAAAAGATTGCAACTTATGAAAAATCATTTGTTCATCTTACAGGGAATCTCAGTTAATTTTCACTTACTGTTTATATCACCGACTAAGTTTAATTAGACAATTATTAAAAAATTCAAAGCAGACATGTTTTTTCCCTAGTATATGATCTCATAACAATGTAGCCCGTATCAGAAATCGAACCCCAGATTCTCAAGTACCCCTACGAGTACTCAATCTATATATTAAATTTTAGAACAAAGTAACCATCTATTCCCCTATTGATTTTAAATAGTTGTCTACTTCAAATCAGTGTATCATACAAAGTGTAAATTGATCAAAACTCTATATATCTACTCTAATTCAATTAAATTTTTATTTATTTCATTCTATCTTCCTAAATTTAATGTAAAACAAGATTCAATAGGTTTGACTAGAAATAAAAATGATTTACTCAAATAAAAATTGTTAATTAATTATTCCAAAATACTTTTTTTTCAAGAACAAAAACTAAGCATCGAATACAGAACTGATCACGTTTATGTACTAAAATTTTGTTATTAAGTTGTTAAGTTGTTTAAGATAGACTTTGATTTATTATTTTAAACACGGATAACATATTATATTACATGCCAAAATATCTACACTGTTCAAAGAATTCGGCACTCGAAGACGATACATATATACATATATATGTTTCAACAGTTGGGATCATGAGTCATTTGAAGCTAGACCGCCATGAAGAACCTGAAAGCACTGAACGGCCGTTCCGTCCTATTGTGGGACTCCTCAGCAGTGCTAATCCACGACTTCGCCTTGCGGGACTCGAACTCAGGATCTATCAGTCTCACGTCAGACGCTTAACCAACTAGACCAATGAGCCGGCATCCAACGGTGTTAATGTCCAACTTCAACTAATCCACGAAATTGAGTGACACATCCACCATTGTCATCAGTGAGTTACTATCTCACAACTGACCAGGTTGAACTCCAATGGTCACTGCTTTTCACTAGAAACTGATAGATCCTAAGTTCGAAGCCCGCAAGGCGGGGTCGTGGATGAGTTTTGCTGACGAGTCCCACAATAGGACGGAACGGCCGTCCAGTGCTTTCAGGTTCTTCATGGTGGTCTAGCTTCAACTGACTCATGATCTCGTCTGTTGAAATTACTACAATCTCCACAAAACCCCTTCTGATATATATATGAGTTAATTTTCACTAGAAAATTGAAGTACGCTAAAAAATTACTTGAATTAGGCAGGATTTTTCCATTTGTTTCATTGATTTTTGAAAAACTTCGAAAATGCTTATTTACAATCTAATATTGAGTTCTTAACATAAAATTTAAATAACTAGAGATAAATGTACTAGATATTAAGGAGTGAAGTCAATTTTCGATTGCTCATATTCCTTAATTTTAGTTTATTTAAGTTAGAACAAATACAGTATTCGGTTTTATTCATTAGGTCATTGTTATACTTATTCACTTTCTTGAATAAAATAATTCTACTAAAAAAGAAATTGAGAAATTAGGAGACTGAGTTCTATGGTCAAATAAAATCATGATTGTACATTACCATAGATTTCAAGTTTAAAACTTATAGTGACCTACTTTTATGAAGAGAATGCGATTGATATAATGGAAACAATTATTATTATAACCAACTCTACCGGTGATTGTTTTACTGTACCTGTTTGTTCAAGTGCATTAAAAACACACTCTTTCGTCGTTTGTGACCTTGCACGCTCAGTAGTCTCGCTTGTAGATTTTGGCACGATCTCGGTATTATTTCGATACCACGAGATCGCCAACAAATATATCCTAAATACAACCTTCAACCACCTGATATTTGGCCTACCGATAGATCTAACCTGGTAACTGGCACGTAGTCGATCTGTAGTGGTGATCATAGTCAACCGCGACTCGACAACTACTACAAATTAAACAAATGTTTAGTGTTTTTTAATTGTTGTTCATATCCATTTGAAATGAAAATTCCCATTCAAATTACAATAAGGTTTATAACGTTGATTGAAACAAACAAAGAAATGATATTGTAGTGAACAAGAACACGAGTAGGGGACGATCGATTGTATTTGAATATGAACTTACAGAATATCTCACTAAAATCTGAGAACCAAACAGTAAATAGTTGATTTGCAAAATATTAATCAGTTGTTTCAAACTTGGCTGTTGTTTTTGCACCTTTCAGTCCATCGTCTCAGATTTCACTGTTCATGCATTTTCATACCGATCGCTTTCCGTTCCCGTTGTTTCCTTCTGGATATTCTACTGACCATCGTTATATACTACTTATGTGGATATAAGTAGCTCGCACCCAAATATGATTAATAGTTTATGATCCATTTTCCATTCTAATGAAACAAATGAATTGATTCAATCCATCTATCATATTAATGCTATTGAATAACTAATGAATCATTTCATATAAGATAACTAATTTCAAGTTGGATATATATTCATTTTGTTTAATTTTCAATAATTATTACCCGAATCAATAATGATTAATCTGTGTATAATTTAAGAAATATTTGATTGAATCAATTCTATAGGATAAAGTAGGTTGATACAGGTTCGTTTTAATCTATGACTATTGTTAGTGCATTACATAAAATACATTTATGTAATAACAATATTATATATGAATTATCTAAACTATTAATAACTTTACTTTGTCGGATATCTAGGAAAATTGATTATAAACGAATGCATAGATTGCCAAAAATTACTGATTTCCTTCATTAGAATTAAATGGATTTATTAGATTGACCAGATAAAAACAATCCTAGACATACATTTTGGTATGTTTTTGTTTTGTTTATGTAATAGGTTTGTCTTTTAAGATGGTGGAGATAGTTTGTCTTCTAAAATAAACTTTTGATTTTGTTCCCCACCTCCCTCCCTCCCTCTCTCTCTCTCTCTCCCACACACACACACACTTCATCTGTAATCTCTATAGCCTATTTAGACAATATCAGTGGCAAATTTAGAAATAAATAGCCTGTTAATATCATTATCAAAACATTTTTTAATGAATGCCAAAATAAGTTACCTTTATGATCTTAAGTAGATTTAATTGTTTCGGAATGTTTTTTTTTGTTAAGTATTTATTAGTTATCTTGCTTGTTTTTATGGTTTACTATGTGAACATTTATTTCGTAATTTTTCAATAAGGTTTATATGGACTTGTTTATTGATTATAGTTCCATGTGAATCTAGAGATGTAGATTTTCTTGAAGAATTTTTTCAGTTTTTTTTTTTTTCAGACGAATATCTGTGCATTTTTCTCATTTCTTTTTATGCATGTAGTTTCGAATACATTTTTATAGAATAGAATGTAGTTTAATAGACAATGTGCAATTGTTAGTACAAATATTAAGTTATAATATAATGTAATATCTTTTTTAATTACAACAGGATTCTCAGAACAAGTATGTAATATTACAACAAATTCCTCATTAACTGTGTAGATTTGTAATATTTTTTTATTATTATGAAGATATCCCATTCATCCTCTATCACATTTTTTCTCCGAGCATTATTCTTAATATCTCTCGTTTCTATAAATGATAGACCAGAAGGGAAATATAGCAATCATTACTTGAGATATATACTATTTAGCATTACGATAGTTTCTAAGTCAATCACAATGACGTGTGTATAAACTGTGATTTTGACATCCATGTGTAATTACTCAAAACAAATCTGAAATTGCAAATGGCTATATATATAATAGATGGCTCAGAAGAATTAAAATTTTCGCTCTTCATATCTATGTAACGCCATTCAACTCAAAACAGTGAATACTACAGAAATCATATACCGAAGCTAGTCATTTAATATATAGTTAAGAAATAATAAAATGTAATAACATTAAAATTAACAGATCACATAACACAATAAGTGCGTTAAGTTAAACACATACCTTTTGAATGACTTAACTGAATTCTTATGATTTATGGAAAATTTGTGAAACTAGTAACTAAAAGTACTCAATCCATATTAGAATTTCTTAATAACTTAAATGGACTTTTAACATTTAATTTATGATATCTACTTAAAAACTATGATATAAGCATGTTGAATAATACATTTATAATATACATTTATTGTATAAATAATCTGGAGATAGATTTATTATTGTTAGTAAAACCTATTCGTAATGTTTATATTGATATCATGAATGGATCAATGTTAAACCATCATTGAAAACTTGAAAACAATGGACGGTCGTTTCTTCACCTCAGCAGTGCGCATCCACAATCCCATACACGGGACGCGAACCCAGAACCTTTGATCTCGCGTGCGAAAGCCTAATCTCTAAACCACTGAACCGGTATCCAAAGGTTTTAATATCTAACTTCAACCAATCCAAGATATTGTGCGACCGTCCATCATTGTCTTCAGAGATATGCTAATAAAATCTCACTACTATTATTATTCATTCATCTAGTCTGTAATTAATTTAATTCGAATGATTATTCTAATGTAATATAACAACAAATAAACTGACCTTGTTATTATAATAAATTGTGCAGATGTGTATAAATACTGTTATTAATTAGGTTTTCATTATAAATAATTAGAGCGACACTAATTAATAATTGCTAAAGCTATTTTAATTAAAACCTAGTGACGTTTAGAGTAGTTAATTTGTCGGTTACCGTTCTGCCAAATTTTATAACAGATTTTTTTGTTCTTTCATATTTTCAGGTTTATCTCAGTTTGTTTTTTTGGTGTTTGTTTATAAATTATCTTAATCGTGAAATGATATCATTAAGAAAACTATTAAAATGATAGTAACCATGGCGAGTTGATTTTTGTATTGTTCATGAAGTCGGAATAATATATACACCCAATTTTATATAAGATTGTAACGAAGACTTTTGGATTATGAAGGTCTAATGAAAAAAAACATTGGTGACAAATAATTTTAATCAAGTTTAAATGAAGATATAGATCAATAATGACCCCAAAGGATGGTCATAATCTAATATGAATATTTAATTTTATCTCAATTATTCAACTATTTATATATATATATATATATATATATATATATATATATATATATATTTCTGAGTCTGATGAAATCATGGAAACTTGTCAATTATTTATTGCTTTTAGATGAACAGGATTTATGCTCAATATGCACATATGCCAATAAGAGACTGATCAATTGAAGTTCTAAACACCATGGGGAAGATTCAAGTAAATAATACCAAGTGAATTTAAACTTTACTCCATTGCACAATCAAGTGGCTATCAAGACTCAGTAGTTAAGTAGATAACGAGATAGCGTTTGAAGAGAATGGTACTGGGTTCGTGTCCCAGAGTGAACCTGAACTCTGAGATGCAAGTACATCTAGATGACGAGTCCCAAATATGACAAAACGTGCATCGTGAATTCCACTATTAGCCACTATCCATCTTTGTTTATAATACTCGTAAATTAAGATAATATTGAGGCACAATACCCATAGTATGCATTTATGTCAATAAGAGACCGATCAATTGCAGTCCTAAACATCAAAGGAAAGATTCAAGTAAAACAATACCAAGTGAATGATCAAAATTGTCAATCCTTATTTTTCATCAATTAGACATGTATACCAATCTTCTATCAGTAAAATCAGAACATATTTAACAGATATCTAGAGAGTCTATTCAAATAAAATTTATTGAACTGACAAATACAGATAACCTCATTTTACTCAATTCAATTTTAAGTTAATTCAACACAATACACTAAAATACGATTGATGATATTGGTTTTTTTGTTTTCTTTTTGTTTCTTTCAACTGAAATCTAATTTCTTTTCTTTAATTATATAGAATATTTATCCTGTCACATTGTTCACACACACATATATATATATATATACACATACATAAATATACATTTATGAAAATTGATTGAAGCGTTAATGAACTATATATAATCATTCTTATTTATAATTAAAATAAATTTTGTTTCTATCATGAATATATGCTTATATATACTACTCATTTCATGTAAATTACATAGTTCATTTATTCATGATATAATAAAGTAAAATAAAGAATCGAGTAAATAAATATTTTCTAGTGAGTATAACGTTTTGTAAGGAGAATGCGATACAGACATAAAGGCAAAGATTGGTGAATCAAGGATAGCATTCATACAGTTGAATAACATTTTGAACTGAAAACAACTATCAGCTAACTACAAAGTCACAATCTTCAATACGAATATCAAGACAGTTCTACTGTATGGAACATCAACGTAGAGAACTACTACAATCATCATTCAAATGATTCAAGTATTTATAAACAATTGTCTATGCGAGATACTCAATGTCCATTGACCGGATACCAACAGTAACAGACTAATGTATGAAAGGACAAACCAGCTTACATCTGTAGAAAAAATTAAGACAAGACATAAGGAGGATGGGTAGAACATCCACTGAGGAAATCATCAAAGTGAATCACAAAGCGAAAGCTAACTTGGAATCTTGAAGGGAAATGGAAAAGTGGAATGCCAAAGAACACAATACGTCGAAAATCGGAAGTAAATATGAAAAGGATGAATAACAACTGATATCAACTGGGAAAAATTGCCCAGGAGAGATTCGGATGGAGAATATCTATGATGCACCATGAAGGATAATAGGCATAAGTAAGTGAGTAAGTAATAAAAACTTTTAAAAATGACTGATGTTTTATATTAATGCAAAACAAACATATACATTGTATTTTTTCTGATTAAAATCATGAGTCAATTGAAGCTAGACCACCATGGAAAACCTGAAAGCACTGGACGGCCGTTTCGACCTATTGTAAGACTCCTCAGCAGTGCGCTCCCACGATCCCGCACCCTGCGAGCTTCAATTGACTCATGATTTCAATCAGTGAAATCTCTAAAATCTCCACAAAACCCCTTCTGATAATATACATTGTGTGTAAAAATATAATAATCCTATTGTAAGATTGACGACTATATTTTAAAAATTGTAAACTAATTTACTAAATCATTAATTAATGATGTAAAGTTATTTGAAATTTATTTTGAAAAACATACATGCAGTTGAAATTCAAGAAATGTAAAAAGGTATACTTACTTACGGCAGTTACTCCTCGTGAAGAAGTATAGGCCGCTCATCAGCATTCTCCATCCAACCCTATCCTGGCCAATACTTTCCAGCTCCTTCCAGTTGTTATCCATCCTTTTTATATCTGCTTCTATTTCCCGACGTAATGTGTTCTTTAGCCTTCCTCTTTTCCGCTTCCCTTCAAGATTCCAAGTCAGGGCTTGCCTCGTGATGCAGTTTGATGATTTACGTAATGTATGTCCCATCCATTTCCATCGTCTTTTCCTAATTATCTCTTCATCTTCCAGCTGAAGAAGAAATTAGGTATAATATTCATGAACGAAGTAGATCTCTTTGTAGAAAATAATAAAAGTTTATTTTTGAATTATCATAGCAACTTTAAATGTAAAGATGATATTCTTCATTGATTCCTATATCAACTAAAGAATCATTAAATCCTGTAAATGTTGAATAATCGTTTTTATCGAAAATTGAGACTTCTTAAAATTTGCTACATTTAATAATGTATGATTTAATAACAATATATTTCACTGATAAAGAGTGGTATTAATTAGTGGATACAAAAGTGTTACAAATACATTTTGTGTTTTTTTTAAAATCTTCCATTGATGTTTAGGACCCAGTAGCTGAATGAATAATGCAATGGCGTTTGAAGAGAACGATATTGGGTTCGAGTTCCTGATTGAACATCAGTTCTGGGATACAGGTACATCCAACTGATGAGTCGCGAGTAGAACAAAACGCGCATCTTGGATTCCACTGCTGCCTGCTATCCATCTTTGCTTATAAAAATGTCAGTTGAATATTCTTACATAAGTAAACATCAAAAATCTAGTAATCCTTCTTTCAGAGTTGTTAATGAATTATGGAGACAATTTGCATTTCATATGGATAATTTTGTAGGTATTGTGTTTTTTAAAATGAATAGTGTATCTGTGAAGAGATCTTTATTTTTCTGGAAATCATCAATATCGTTTACTTTAAAAATAGGTGTAATTACAAAATAATTCCACAAGTGGTAAAGAAGTCCATTGTAATGTTATTTTGATTGGTTGTCTTTACAGATGTTATTCTATAAAGGAACTTGTGAAAAGTCATTTATAGATAAGATGATGAATATTCCGTAAATGAAAACCAATAATTCATTTCTCTGTACATGTAAACAAAATTTTTCTATAGTGCAAAATTACAAAGTGTCTTCACAGAATATGAAAATCATACATTAAATACATCATTTGTAAATCATTCTTCAATTATCCTTTACACAATCTATTATTTCTCTAATTCTGTTGTTATTTCAATTCTTCTCCGATTTTCTTTCTATTCTCTTCAAATCAATGTTTTGTTGCTAGGCATTCTTTTTTAGACTGCCGCTAGATACTACTTATATCTGTCAGCATAAGTAGTATATACCAAATTTATACTGGGAAAAACTTTATCTATATTTGCCAACTGGTTCAATTGAGTCCGTTTTTGCATTTTTTTTAAAAAATATTTAATTATCCTTTGTTACTTTTCTGTTCTCTTATAATTTACTAATTATTCAATCTTCTTCTTTATATCCCTTTTGTAATATCATCATAATTTTTTCTTACATTAATTAGGCATTTTTATCCAAACTGTATTATTTGAAATATGCCGATATCTTCTATATAACAGACATTGAAAAATAAGGATTATCTTCTTTTATGATGAAATGAATGTTTTATTTTAATGTTAAATGCATTGAATATCTTTTCCACTACGACACCATAAGAATAAATTTCCTTGAAAGAGATTCATGCATCGAACTATCGGTTAGTCTTTTTTTTTTAAATGTGTAAATGAACATTTAGGATGGATATTTGATATTAAAGAATACAGAGGTTCATTGTTGTACCACTGCCTTCTTTATTATTATTATTATTCGAAATAATTAATTTGTTTTTCTTTTTTAATCCCTTTAATCAATTTCAATAATTTAAACATAAATATTTAATTTGCAACAAGTGTATACTACTGAAATAGAATGTCAGAATATGATTTTTTTTTCAATTATGATCAAGTAACCAGATTACCTTCTAGTGAATATATTATTTAAAACACTTTAAGTTTTTATATGCAAAGATGGATGGTGGCTAGCACTAGAATTCAGGATGTACGTTTCGTCCCATTCGTGAATCGTCAACTGGATATATCTGAATCCGAGTGGTCATGTTCACTATGGGATATGAACCAGTATTGTTCTCTTCAAACACTATCTCATCATCCACTTAACTACTGAGTCCTGATAGCCAATAGCTTGTGCGATGGGTTAAATTTTAGATTCATTTGGTATTGTTGGCTCAAATTGAACATATAAATAAAATAAACAAAATAGTGATAATAATAATAATAATACTATCGGTTTAGGGGTTGTGAAGATTGTTAAGTTTTTGATTGAGATCATGAACCGATTGATGTTAGACCACCACTGAAAACTTGAAAGCACTGGACGGCCGGTTCGTCCTAATGTGGGACTCCTCAGCAGTGTACATCCACGATCCCGCTCGCGGGATTCGAACCCATGGCTTTTAGTCTCGCTAGTTTGTTTAACAGTGATCCATACAGTCAAATAACAAACATTTTTCTTAAATCTTAACAATACTATCTAAGAGTTTATTATTACTATTTCATTGATCTTTTATCATACTGTATCTATAAATACTTCAACTTTTGTTACTTTTACACAATCACGACATTAAATTATGCAATCTGATAGTAATATAGTCCTTGAAAAAATAATAATAAATACCTAAAATGTATGTCTCCATAGAGCATATAATTCAATTGTGATGGAAACAAATAAAATAAATAGGATAGCATAAATGAACAACGAGTAGAATTACTTCTTCGTAAGAAGATAACATCTGGTCTGTGATGGTAAACATTAATCCTTTCATAAAATGTACAAATATTTATATGTATATTTATTTAATACAAAATTACAATGAGAAAATATATCGATATGTATAGAAATCTGAAGTAGATAATGCTTATTTCAACTTATATCTGTACCTAATTAAGCCTTTTTCTATGAATTCAAATGTATTCAAGAATTATTGAAAGAATTTACACCAAATAAATATCGATAATTTTTACTATTGAACATGAGACGAATTAATATTTGTCAATATAAAAGTTGATATGTGACCACTGTATCACAACTAAATGATATATACAAAGTATACAAAATGTTTGTTCGATTTCTAGATAACTTATTTATGACTGGTTTCAAGAGGTATTTCTTGGAGTTCTAGTGAGAAGCAGTGAACAGTGAAGTTCAACCGGATCTGTTGTGGAGACAGTGTGCAGACAATGATGGATGTGTCGCTTAATTTTGTAGATTAGTTAATGTTAGACATTAACACCGTTTGATGCCTGTTGGCTTAGTGATCTAAAGGTTAAGCGTTCACTCACGAGACCGATAGGTCCTGGGTTCGAATCTCGCAAGGTGAAATAGTGGATGTGCACTTTTGAGGAGTCCCACAGTGAGACGAAACAGCCGTTTAGTGCTTCCAGGTTTTTCATTGTGATCTTAATTTTAATTGGCTCATGAATTCAACTAATAAATTATTATAATATCCACAAAACCCCTCTCTGATTATTTATGATTATGATAAATTCAAGAAATATTTTAGTAAATGAAAAGTAGTGACTCGAAACTTTCAAACAATTTCAATGCATTGTGTTATACTGGATTCGTTAATACATTGAAATTTATGAGTATCATGATTTTTGTGATTATCAGTTTTCTAATAGTCAGTTAAATAAAACTAATCTAGTCATACATAATATTTACTTCAATATGAAATATAATCGTATTTTCTAGTGGCTTTTAAAACCTGGCTGATGAATAAATGTGTTGCTTGATAGATTACGTTGCTCCACCAGGGTGCATGGTACCTGTGTGGTTGCGCCACAGGATTGAGCTGTACTATTCAGATTGTAGCGTTAAAGCCTATACGGTGTCTGGTTCTCCTGCTAAACAGGGTTGAGCTGTACTGTTTGGATTGTCACGTGAAAGTCCGGATGGTGTCTGGTTCTCCTGCAAACCGATGTAAAAATTACCCTGGCCCACAAGGTTATATTATATAACTGTGAATAACTTGATAGATTACGTAATATTAGAGTTATAATTGAATCGCATGAATTCGATTTATGACATTTGGTAGGAAAAACAAACAATAGTACTAATAAATACTACTTATTATATTCATTCATTCTATGTCATTATTTTTTTCTAAACTGATTAATATTTCAATAGTTGAGATCATGAGTCAGTTGAAGCTAAACCATCATGGAAGACCTGGAAGCATCGGATGGACGTTTTGTCCTATTGTCGGATTAATATTTATTTAGTAGATTGATATAACATTTGAAGTCTTTCTGAATATCAGTTACTACATATTACTACCTCATATAAAATCTCAAGGTTTTAGTTTAGACTAACAACTGTTGATATAAAAATAATTAAGACTGAAATTGGAAACATAAATAATCAATATCATTTATAATGACCGATGACACTTAGTTATCAGTTAAAACTAGATCCCTTGCAATTTAATTCCGAAATACAATTGGCTACTCTATTATTAAATGAACATCGATACATATTCATACGTTTGAACTAACATTTTACTTTAGCAAAAAAATAATGAACAAAACCAACATGGTATTTAGTTATTTATACAAATCTCATGCTAAAAATGAATAGATATAAAAAACTATTATATAACTTTGATGAGCTACTATTTGATTATTTGACTGGGTTCGAATCTCGCGAGGCGGGATTGTGGATGTTCATTGTTGAGGAGCTCCGTGCTGGGACGAAACGACTATCCAGTGCTTCCAAGTTTTCCATGGTAGTCTAGTTTCAAACAACTCATGAATTCAACAATTAAATTATTATTTGATTAACAAGGCATGAAAATAACTTTCAGACCTCACTTCATTACTAATAGAATAACTAATGATTAAACACATGGATAGAATTCAGTATTTAACTCATATTCATTTTTAATCTATTGTCATCTTGTTGTTGTATATTTTATAAGAAAGATTAGTTCAGCAAAGAGTTCTATTTTCGGCGAATTCATTTTCAAAGCTGTACAATCGCAAATATTTGCCGAAAAGAGAACTCTTCGCTGAACTAATCTTTCTTATTTAATGTCTTAATGGTTGTATGTTTCGACCTATTGTGCTGCTGAACAATGTTCCCCTGTTATTATGAATAAATTAATGATTTAATCAGTAATTATTTTTGTTTGTTTGTTTGTTATATGATGGTCAATGTAATCATTTCAAAAACTTCAGATAAATTACTGGGATACATGATGAGAGAATAAAGATTAACCTAAAATTTGATAAACAATTTCTAAATTTTAAAATAGCTATACTTGAAAGATTTATGTCCCAATTAAACTGAAGTATTCAGTCATTCATAATATCACGGTAGTGTCATTAATGAGTATTTCATTTGTATTAGAAGGATTATTGTGGATATTATTAGTAATTTTAATAGTTGAGATCATGAGCCAATTGACACTAGACCACCATGGAAAACATGGAAAACACTGGGCGGCCGTTTCGTCATGATATAGCAGAGACAATTAATGATGTGTTATTAATTCAATAATAAACATATTTAACTATAGTAAATCATCTATTGTTTGATATGTATCACATAGTTATGCTGTTTTGACTAAAGATATTTTAAATATATTCTAGTTTTATAATTGATTGATTACTGGGTGGTGATCAATGTCCTGTGCGTCAAGTCCTTATTTAGTTCAGATCGAATGCTATCGACCATGTTGCAATGTGGCCACCAGTCTAGGTGACTCGACACCGCGGGCACTATATTGAGATTAGATGGTGGTTGGAGGTAGTCGACAAGAAACCTTAGACCCGGGTTTCGTGCTACTTGGCACGCGTCAGCAAGGTGTGCCTGTAATCTTGAGGGAACTGGTGCTCCCTGGCGGATTCGATCCCGTGTCACCCAGCTTCACAGTCAGAGACTTTGCCACTGAGCATGGTCGATAGAGTTCGATCTGCACTAAATAAGGACTTGACACACATGACATTGATCACCACTCAGTGATTAATTAATTGTGATAACATCTCAGTCCTACAGGAGCTTGGTCGCGGTCCGGATAGCCCACTGGTCTCTGACTGTGAAGCTGGGTGACACGGGATCGAATCCGCCAGGGAGCACCAGTTCCCTCAAGATTACAGGTACACCTTGCTGACGCGTGCCAAGTAGCACGAAACCCGGGTCTAAGGTTTCCTGTCGACTACCTCCAACCACCATCTAATCTCTATATTCTCGTTTAAATCAAGCCAGAATGAACATGAATGCAGAATAATATGAATTCATTATATTTCATAGTTTCTCTTATCAGCTGCATACAACCAAATATGTAATAAAATTTTACATCGACGTAAGATATAATGTGAAACCATTGACATAAGTGAATGTAAAGAGTTGGAATGACAAAGGTTATCAATAATAACTATATATATATTTGTGTGCAAGAATAGGTCGGAGGTCATTCGGTGTTAGAATCAATAAACATGAGGGATGGGTGATGTAATAATTGAGTGAAGTTCAGAGATAGATAAAATAAATTATGTAGTAATTTTAGAGGTAATGAAGTGAGTTTGTACAAGATTCTTAGAATTAAAAAAAAAACTGATAAGATGGGTTGCGTAATAATTAAACAAGATTTGATGAGTTCACATAATTTAAGTGAATTGAATAAGTGAAAATGTATGAGTGAAGTGGGGTGATTGTAAGCAGCTGATGAAAGAAAATATAAAATATAATAAATTCATATTATTCTGCATCCATGTTCATTCTGACTTTATTTTAATTCATAAAGAGAATTAATTGCATGAAATAATAGTTTGGCAGTACTGTTCTCAATGACATGTATGGTTTCATTGGGAAGTATTCATTACCATTCTGGACAATTCAATAAGCGTCTACTCATAAAAAAGTTTTTCAGTTCAGTCAATAAATTCACAGAATACGTATACATTATAGAAATAGTCCTATTGAACTAAAACTTCTTTTATTCTATTTCAACAATTCATTTGTTCAATTATATCAGTTATTCTGTTAAAATAAACCCTCACATTCAAATTCATATGTTGGACGAATTACAATAAACAAACAGAATTCTTCAAATATTCATTTTCTGAAATAATTTATATACTACTATCACTACTGCTACTACTACTACTACTACTACTACTACTACTACTACTATTACTACTACTACTACTATTACTACCACTACTACTACTGTTACTACTATTACCACTACTACTACTGTTACTACTATTACCACTACTACTACTGTTACTACTATTACTACTAGTAAATATATCGTAAGGATTTTGATAAGTCAATAAATCATATGAATATTTCAACATTCACGTGTACTAAAATTGTAATATAAACAGATTATTCACTATTAGATATTTTCAATTTCCGTTGAAAAAAATACATTCGACATTACATGAATCAATACAAGTTACTATGACCTATAATTGAAGTGTTACTAATTAAATAAAACGAATTTATCCTATAATATTCTGCTCATCTATGCATGACATTAAAAAACTAAACCTTTTTCAAACCCATTTTTTTACAGATGAAAACATAATTATGTAATACATATATACCGGAAAAGTTGAATCAAAGTTATATCAAAGAAAATTTCTATATTCATTTGAATATTCTAGAGGTGACAACTGAATAGTGAGATAGATTGTTTTTTAAGAAAAACTTCTTGTCAATAATTATTTTCAGAAGGAGTTTTGTGTAGGTTGTACTAGTTTCAATAGTTGAGATCATGAGTCAATTGAAACTAGATCACTATGGAAAACCTGGAAGCACTGGATGGTTATTTGGTCCTAGTATGGAGCCCCTCAGTAGTGAGTAACCACGGTCGCACTTCATGAGATTCGAACCCAGGACCTATCGGTGTCGTGCTCAAACGCCTAACATTTAGACCACTGAGCCGACCGTCATTCAATGGTGTTAATGTCTAATTCCGAACAATTCACAAAATTGCGTCACTGTCCACCATTGTCTTCAGTAATTTTCTATCTCACAACAGACCCGGTTGAACTTCACTAATCACTGCTTCTCACTAGATTTCCAGGAAATACCTCACAATAGGACGAAACGGCCGTCCATTGCTTCCAGGAATTCCATGGTGGTCTAGGTTCAAATGACTCATAATTTTAACCATTAAAATTGATAATTATATCTTCAAAAATATTGAAAATTTTATAGTTAAGATTCTTAAAATTTTCAACATTAAACAGTCGTAGAGTTATTTAGACATTTAATTTGGTTAATAATTTATCATTTACTATTGTGGTATGTGCTGCTGATGTCGACAGATATAAGTAGTATGCATCATCAATTGAAAGTGAACTACCTGGCAACCGAAGGTTAAGAAGATCATAGAAAATAGAACAAAAACAAAGAATAATTAGTGTGAAGGCGAAAGAACAATGAAATCTGAGACGATGAATGACATGTTGCAAATGAATTATTTACTGTATGGTTCTCAGATTTTACTAAGATGTTCTGTAATGTTGTGTTCATATACATTCGATTGTCCACGCTTGTGTTCCCATTCACTACAATATGACTACAGATTACTGAAATCTTTCTAGATGTTTGCTTACTGAATTAAACTGAATAAATGTAAATTGTACAATTGAATCCAAGTGAATCAAGATAAGTTCATTTCAGTTGTATCTTTAATGAAATTTAATCCACTCGTGTACTTTTATTGAATTATTGAGACTAAGTAGCCTAAAACTTGTCAAGTGTTTTAGTTGGGCTAGATAAATGTTCAAATTTATATGAATAATACTTAACTATTAAGTTTTTTCTGCATATTCGGATTATTTCTCCCGCGAAATAGAAAATAATACATATACCACCGAAGACATTAGTCAGAGAATAAGGAAAAAAATGGTTCATGGAGAACAATAATTCCATCACTAAACCCTAGGACAAACATTGTTTGGTTTTCAGGAAGAACATCTGGTTTAGACAACTGATGTCAAACATCATTATAATTAATGATATTATAATAAACAAGAAATCCCAAAGGGAAAACCAATTTATGCTCTAATGCAAAATTGTAGAGTATTTTCCTAAATTATAAAAACCATACATCAAAAATATATCATTTGCACAACTTTTTCCAATTTTTCTCGAAAACTTTATTGTCCATTCATTTCTTTTGTTATCTTGACTGCTTTTATTGTCCTTCTCTCTTTGGTTCATTTGAAACTTCTCAACCTTATGTTCGCAGACATTCCACTTCCGATCGCTGTTACTTATTACTCATACCTGTACACATAAGTAGCATACACCACAATATCATCAATGAGATATTTGTGATTAAATTAATCCCAGTGAAGTTAGAGCTGGTAGGGTTATCTATCACTGGTTAGGGTCAAACTCCCGACTTTCAACTTTGATAAAATATTATTGATCTAGTTTTTTATATGATCTTCAGTTTAAGTCACTGAAGCTATAGCATAAGGCATCATCATGATATTTGTATAATTTGCGTTGTATCTGTAAGTGTAATCCATAAGAAGCTGCATACACTGATGTTGATGTTGTTGTTAATACACATCACCAAAATCTATTCAGATACACATGCAAGTTTTTATCTCTTTAGAAATTCAGACAAAACCCAGCTAATCGCCCAGCTACATCAAACATTTTTGTTAATTACAAACATTCCGAAAGATCAGCTTTTCACGACATTGGAACCAAACGTTTTCTGTAGATAGTAAAGATAGTTAAACTTTCTGTTGTTTTAAATGTATCTTTCTGTAAAGCACGAAGTAAATTAATCTCAAATTAATATGACGCCGATAACCTGACATTCAGTTTACTTCAATGTTTTATCACAAATATTTACAAAAACAAGGAATATAACCTTCTTAAAGAGGTGACGAATGGTTTCAGTACTATTTGAAATGACATTCATCTGTTTAGATTTAAAGGTAGATTGTATACTTAAATTAGTAAGGGTATATTTTTCCCATTGATTAAACGAACTAATAACTTCTTATTTAAGTCATACTGGATTCATTATACAAGTTTAGTACTTTTATAGCACAAAAACGTTTATGCTATTTTCGAGAAGCATTTTCGAATAAAGAAATTATCCAGTTAGTGTCGTTTAAAGGCTATTTTCATTCTATAGTGATGTTGTGCAATTGAGCAAATGTTTGAACCTAAATATCTATGTGTTCATCAATTTTCTTTACCAAAATAAGAATCCAAACTGCTTCAAAAATTCTACAAATGTGCAGTATAATTTTGATAACATCTTAGAGCATCGAATTAATGGATTTCTCTTAATAAGCCTTTGTAGTTCTACTGTCATAGATTTTTATCAAAGGCAAGTGAATATGAACTTTGTTGTAACAGAGCGAATACTGAGAATACCGTGACTCTAAAAACTATTTCTCCAAATATCATTGTTTATATATTTATAGTGTAATTATTAGATAATTAGATAATTATATTTCAGTATTCCCAATATTGTGAGCTTTCGTTGGACATATCAATTATTGTTGTATGTTTTATAATCGAATAGTCATTATTAATTCACCATACACCGTTTGGTCCATTCTCTGCCATTTTGGCATGACTGTGTGTAGAGGTTGGCTTTTTGAGAAGTTGATCGTGATCTGATTATTCATATATTTAAACTGATGAGGGTCCGCAGTAAATATACTAGGCGTCTGAAACATGGTGACAGCAGCTTGTTTACTGTTTTTGCTTATCGGACTCAAGACTGACGATAGAAAAAGGCCTGCGCAATCGTAAATCAATAGGAGTTAAGATTGTTTGGGCCTCTGCTAGAGAATAAGTCCAGTCAGTCTGATCGTATCACTGACCTAAACGTAGAATATTAAACTCCAGAGAAATACTACAATATTGTTATCAGAGAATCTCTTCTCCAAATCAATTAACATATCGCAGTAATAAATCCATTCATCAGTTGAACTTTACACGACAATAAGAATATTGACGTGGAAAATGCGATTGTTTGACACATCACTTTTAGGATTGCCAGTAATATCAACCAACTTGTCAATTCAGAATTCAAACAAAAGTATTCGACGAGTAATCTACTAGGCTTATAAGGATAGACAAATTACTTCTTAGCTAAAACAGTCGAAGAAGGTTTTATCTCTTATTTTACTGTTAACTGTATCCATCAATTATTTACCTATACTAATGGAAGTCTCTAAATCCCGAAAGAACATAAGGGAGGTTATTTTCATATTATCAACTGTATTCAAAAGAATTTATGACTAATAAATGTACATGCCTTCAATGCTAAGAATCTTCACTACTTATATAATGAATAAACATTACGTCAATGTCATAAAATTATTTATGTTGAATAACAATACAAACTGAATAGATTACTCGATTGTTATTTAAGGATTAAAATTAGATTCTTATCGTTTCATCAGTAAAGTGATTTCTTTTTTAGCCAACATTTCATCTACATTAAGCATAATTTAAAAGAAAATATTGAATACAAACTAACGTGTTTCAAAGCTGAATAATGAGTTTTCATATTATAATTTATACTTGATCTTTTTATCTTTAACAAATACATCATTCAACTTATGAACAACTATATAATTTTTCACTCATAATTCAACTAAACTAACGTTCTATGACGTATTTAATTATTATTAGATAACAAGTTATACTTAGATTTTGGATATTGATCCGAAAGTATAAATGCTAAGAAATACATAGATATATAGATGAAACACTAACAGAAATTGTTCTTGATTGAGATCATGAACCGATTGATGTTAGACCACCACTGAAAACCCGGAAGCACTGGAAGGCCGTTTCGTCCTATTGTGAGACTCCTCAGCAGTGCGCATCCACGATCCCACTCGCGGGATTCCAACCCAAGGCCTTCAGTCTCACGCGCGAACGTTTAACCTACTGGACTACTGAGCCGGCATCCAATGATGTTAATGTCTAACCCAAACCAATCCACAAAGTTGCGCGACCATCTTCCATTGTACTGAGGTAGACACCTATTTCTACCCGACACGGATTAGCTCCACTGGTCACGGCTTCTCACCAGAACTCTGAGAATTTTCTCACGAAGCTCTTCACTAGTGAGCACATGGTAATTATCAGTTTAGGGGTTGTGGAGATTGTTAAGTTTTTGATTGAGATCACAATAGAACAAAACGGCCGTCCAGTGCTTCCAAGTTAGTTCATGATCTCATTCAAAAACGTTACAATCTCCACAACCCCTAAACTGAGAAATTGTTCAGTAAAACAAAGATCAAAACTTATATTGTGATACTAGTTTAAAACATAATCTACAATTACATACTTCATATTTTAAAAAAAAACCAAACAAAATATGACATTAATTATTCTACTAATCGAATTTTGTTTACAGTTTATTTACCAATCTAATATGTTGGCTTCAATTGAAAGTTAAGCATATCCATAGTAGAGTGAGTCAGTAAATAGAAGTAAACAAACATAAGTTTATTTATGTATTTAGTTATAAGAATGTTTTCATTAGAGAAAATAATTATATAAAATTCTTATCACGAAAATCATTTTGACTATAATTTATATAATGAAATGACATGAAATTATCAAAAACTAGAAATAGTTAAATATCTGTTTCATTTTTGTATAAGACTTCTCAAGAAAAGATGTAAGCAGAAGCTAACCAAGTTATCGATTTCCGATATTATTTGACTAGTAGTTAATAATAATGATAATAATAATAACAGTTTTCAAATTATAGATGAGATGAAATTTCACTATTTATGGATTATCAGTAAAACCTCAAATGTTATTCTTAAAACTAGTTAATTTTGAGTGCGTAAATATCATTAAGATGAAAGATTTGTGAGAATTTTCAACTTTCCACAATGTGACTTATAGTCATTAATTATGCCGGAAGTAAGATAGATATCATTGATGACAGAGGGTGATGGTCGTGTAATAAAGATAATTGATGGGAGTTGGAATATCAATTCAATAATAACAAATTTCTTGTTTACTGTAAAATGCGATATTATTGGTATAAATCTAGTTAAAACTAGTGAGTGCTCACTTATGCAAAGTTTCATATTCATATGAAACATACAGTTCTTACTCGATGTATTTCAGTGACTCTCCATCATATACCGATCAATATTGGAAACCACTTACAAATTGAATATAATCTCAATAAATAATCTAAGTAGGTAATTTCACTAAGATCATGTTATACCTGTTTTCAACTTATCAGACTTAACTATACAAATTTTATGGGATAACTCAAGGAATATTCTAATCAAACGATACCATCTGAGATTGTATCTATCAATTCAACTGCTCCTGGGGAACAAGTTGTGTTGGCAGATGTTCTAGGAATTTGTACATTCGGGCTCATGAGCACCTCCCCGTGTGGTTAGGCAAAGGTGTAGTCAAAACCGTAAACAGCTCCATCTTAGACCATCTAGTTCAAACAGAACATACAACCAACATGGAGCAATCTTTTGCAATAATATATCGTGTTAACAGCAATCTACCTACTTATTATTATTATTGTTGCTATTGTTATTATTATTATTATCATTATCTTTACACTTGATAACCTTTTGAGGGATTTGCTCAATATCCACCCCTAAATCTACTATATCTGATTTAATTCATATTATTCTACATATTACGTAATTTGATTTTATATAACAAACAACAATTCTCAATTCACATATTACAATTTCCAAATGATGTACTCTGCCTCAGGTCTGGCCAATTTTATGGTTTATTAATTTCGATTTACAACTGTAGAACCTGATGAGAAATTATTGAAAAGAATATTCTTCGTCCATCTGGGATTGTTTGATATTACTCTCAAGAAGTGTTAGCTGTAATATTGACAAAAAAATATTCATGATCATCCTTCACAAGTATTATTAATCGTACTCATACTTACTGGGATCAAACGAGGATTAAAAAATAGCGTGAAAAATTAGGATTAGGAGTTAGAGTTGTAATTTAGATTTAGGGATTAGAGTTATTGTTTTCATCACAAACTGAAATCAGCTATAAAGCCAAAATTTTATTAAACCAAATGGATGAAAGCATTTCGCGCCAAAATCCAAGACTTTTATCTTAAATCTGACTGGTTCTCTCAGAACCTATACTCTCATCTAAAATTAATCGTATAATTTTATTATTTTTTACAATCAGTAATAAGCTAAGAATGTATAATATGTCTAGCAGTTTTCATAATTTGTAATTTAAGTATCAAGAATTGAATAAGTGGTTTATTGCGTTTTAGTATGACATTAATAGAAGGTATTATGAGGTACAATGTTTATAATTTTGGTATCCAGTATTCTATAGGAAGCCCAAATTTGTTATTTTTCTAAGCATAATGGTTAACATTCATAGTTCAACCATTACCGATAGTAGGAAAGCATTTCGTTCTTGAGTTGATAGCCAGTTTCATTAGTTTTCGATGATTTTTGGTTGAAATCCTACCAGAAAAATAAACAGTTATCAAAATCGCACATTGCATATATCTGAAATTAAATTTCAGTTAATAGTCTTCCTGTTAACATAATCACATTAAAAGAAATCCAAATTTTGCTATAATAGCGAATGTCGATTTTATTTCAGGAACACAGGTTTATGAAGCACAGGATTATAGATTGAAATAAGGATTTTGTTAATAGAAATGAGACACTGATTACATAGCATATTATGTAACAATCATTGTTCACCCCTTTTTTTCCGTTGAAAATATTATAGATGTCTATAAGTTAAATATGAAGTATATATTGATATGTAGTTGACATGATGTAAACTGTTTATTTAGCAGAGGTTTAATTAATTGCATTATGCTGAATAAAATCTCTTAATGAAAAACTATGAGTCCTTTTTTTCTACTAATTATCAAGGTATTTGTTTACAGTCATATAAAGTATAAAGTTTTAATTGTTTGACTGTCAAGCAAAAAAGGGAAATCATTACTGGCAAATAGTTGCAATTTACATATTTCTATCTTAAATCATGTCACTTCAAAATCTTTGAATAATCAATATATCCAGTCACTTTATTGAAGCCGTATATGAGTACAAGTATTTGTGAAGGGTGATCATGAATGTTTTTTTTGCCAATATTACAGCTAACACTTCTTAAGAGTAACATCAAAGAAGAATCTCAGATGGTGTTGTTTGATTAGAATATTCCTTGAGTTATCCCATAAAATTTGTATAGTTAAGTCTGATAAGTTGAAAACAGGTATAACATGATCTTAGTGAAATTACCTACTTAGATTATTTATTGAGATTATATTCAATTTGTAAGTGGTTTCCAATATTGATCGGTATATGATGGAGAGTCACTGAAATACATCGAGTAAGAACTGTATGTTTCATATGAATATGAAACTTTGCATAAGTGAGCACTCATAAATTATAGTATCACCGTTTAATACTCTTAATACATATAATAACAAACATTCTCCATGATGATTATTCAGTTCAAGAGTAGATTTCCATGTATCAATAATTTTCTATAATGAAGTGTTCAAATTTCGCCAACAAGATAAATGAATTTGAGGGCTTTTTGTCTGCGACCAGTTTTAAGAACTATACACTGACATAAATTTCAATCAGGGAAAGCAAAATTAATATTGTGTAAGAAACTGAATAAAACCATTCCTGTTGAATATCGATAAGTACATAAATTAACTTAGCGACATTTAAACAATCACTTTAGCTGGATGCATAATCCGTTTACTAAAGCTACACAATAATCATATCCAGTTGACAGTGACAGTTTGAAACAATGCGAGTTTCTCCCACTTTTTCTTTGTTTATTGAATTTGAAGTGTTTACTTATGAATTACAAGTTGTAAGGTTTCAGTAAACAAGTTATTTTGTTCATAGTGTTATCAAACAGGCTTATACTTAGTAGTTACATGTTAATCAGTTGGATAAGGCAAAAAGCATCAAGATACTGACAATTTATTAATTTCTATATGAATATTTCTGTTTATAGCTAAATATAAATAAACAAAAATGAATTCAGAATTCACTTTATTTTTGAAACCTTTATAGTTTACTGTTTGTTATATGATAATAATGGAATTCTCATGTCAAGTTACAAACATTTTAAGGTGTTTTCTTTTCATTATATATATATATGGGCTCGACTCGTGATGCAGTTTGATGATTTCAGTAATTTATGTCCATATCGACTCAATCGTCTTTCCTAATTTCGTTTCTAACTGAAAGCTAGTTTGTTCTCTCCCACAATACACTGCCACTGATGGCATCCAGTTAGCGAATATTGAGTATTTTGTGTAAACAACTGTTTATAAATACTTTTACCATTTGGATGATGGTTGTGGAAGTTCTACAAGTTTCAGCTCCATTCAGTTGAACTATCTTGATGTTCGTATTGAAGATTGTGACTTTGTAGTTAGATGATGGTTGTTTTGAAATTCATATGTTGTTCAACTGTAGGAGTGTTGTCTTTGCTTTGTCGCTCCTCGCCTTTACGTCTGCAACTGATCAAGTAAATTTGCACCGAAAAATGTAATATCACTATTTGAACATAATGTTTAACAATCAGTTATGAAAACACCCAAATCGGATGAGATTTATAAAATGGCAATACTGTCAACGTTCGTATTGAATGCTATAACTTTGTTGTTGTTTGACAATTGTCTTGATTTCCATATGTTGTTCAGCTGCAGGAATGCTGTCCTTAACTGGTCGCTTTGGTTCGCCACTAAGTGATGATGTGAAGCTATATCAGATTTTCTCCTGGTTCTCACATTTTCCATTGACCTTGTGATTTTTTTCATACAAATAAGACCTATCCAATTCTCTGTTGTCTGGTCCAGTGAGACCCATGTAGCTCGTTGTATATGTTTGTGGGGGAATAGTGATCCACCTATAACCATCTTGTTAAGTGAATATAAATTTATAAACTTCTCATTATTCTCGTTCTGTTCTCCCGGTCAGTCCATGTTGTCCCATGATATATTCATACCCAGTGTCGTTTCTCCCGACCTTGGTGTCTAGATCTACCAACAGGATGTTTAGATTCTTTCTTGTGCACTTCAGTGTGATTGACTGCAGTCTCATAAAATTGACCTTTATCGTCTTCCGTGCTGTCATTGGTAGGCACATTTCACTGGATAACAATCATTATGATCCCTTTCCTCTATATTTTTAAGAATGCCTTGATGATTTTGGATCCATGAGAATAGTACTCTTCTTGCTTCTTTGGATGGCACCATTGCAACTTCTTGTGTATCCGAAGCATTCCCTCCCTGATTACCAGAGTGAAACAGCATCTCTCCCGAATCTAATCTTTTCTGTTCAGTTTGCGCCCTATTGTTTTCACTTATTTTGAGCACCACCATGTCGCATCTCTTTTCTGTAACCATTTGATTCGTTCTCCCGGCACCCCACATTTTCCGGACATTCAGTGTACCTATATTAATTGTTATTCTGGTTGTAAGAAGGGACATCGACCTCGTGACTTCCGAAGTATCTCGGCTTTCACCGTAAGGCGCCATAATTCTTCTGAATAAAAATCCTTCAACTAAGACAGCAGAGTTTAAATGGCTAAAATGATTTTTCTCGTCAACGTCTTTTTAGCAAGGTTACCTTCTACGGGATGGGATTGTGACTGCACGTCCAACTGTCCTTCTTTATCCGTGCTTGGGATCAGCATTAACGCTAGAAGAGCAACAGACGGAGTTGGAAAGATTATTGTAGATGTCAATTACCAAAGTAAACATGAGTTGGTATGCTAACTACGAGACGTGAAGGTTTTAGATTTATCCCTGATGTACAATGTGAACTCAGTTTAAAAATTTATTGTGTTCATGAGCATTTTCAGTAGTTACTTCTCTATTTACTGTAATTTTTCCATAAACACTGTTTAGGATTCATGTAATCTTTTAAAAACAGTACACATAATGATTTGTGTTTCGTTTCTTGTCTTATTCTAAAATATATGCATACAGTAATAAACTATTTACTGAAGTTATATTTTTCATGTTATTTTATATCTTACTTTGTGTTTTTCACCAATTCATAATAAATTATTTGTTCAGTCGAATTAACAATAATTTTTCCAAGATCATTGACTTATCAACATATTCTTGCATAGTTCATTGCACAATAAACTATATATGGTTGATAAACTATATGATTGATTAACTTGTCAAACTTTATAACCATCTTTTATCTAGAAAATTACTTCATGAGTCTCCAGATATCAGCATTGATAGATATATAACGTTTGACAAGTTAATAATAAAAGCTTCTAATTTCAATGCTGTTGGTATACATTCAGGAACTAAATGATAAACTGTATCAGTAAATCATGAAGTAGATATATTCAGGAAGAGTTAACTAATATCAACGTCAATAGTTGAAATCATGAGTCAATTGAAGCTAGACCACAATGGAAAACCTGGAAGCGCTGAAAGGCCGTTCCGTCCTATCATGGGACTCCTCAGCTCACCCACGACCCTCTCTTGCGGGATTCAAACCCAGGGTCTATCACTCTTGCGCCAGGCGCTTAACCAACTAGACCAATGAACCGGCATCCAATGGTGTTAATGTCTAAATCCAACTAATTCACGAAATTAAGCGATACATCCACCATTGTCTTCAATGAGTTGATATCTCACAACAGACCTGGTTGAACTCCACTGTTCATTGCTTCTCACTAGAACTCCAGGAAAGGCCTCTTGAAGTCAGTCACTAGTGAGAAGATGATTGGCAAACTGATCTCTTAAAAAAAAGAGTGTTCAACAGCTCTTCATATTCATTTTGATAATCTTAAGTATTACTTGAAGTTAGAGTAATGAAAGTTAAGCTGTAGTCCGATGAGATTCTTCTTCTTAGTCCACGTCATCATTTGCTATATGATGCCACCTTGATAGAAAAACTTTTGTAGCCCCAATGTATATAATACTTGACTTATCAAAGATTTTGATACAGAGAACTGTTTGCCGAGGCTGACTTCTGGTAAAAAAATTTGAAGGGTGATCTACTTTAACGTAGAGTTTAGGAATGAAATTTTTTTGCATTGATAATGGGTCTATTGATAAGTCACGATTCTCTGTAGTGAGTGTCAGAGATAATCTATCTGGATCACATCGAACCCTACCATTTATGTCGTAGAAAATAGACCTCCTTCTGTGCTTTACATCTTTTTATAAGCAGTGATGTGCAATTTGATGGAGATAGAATTTATTTTTGTTTTTAGATATTATTACCAAGGTTTGACTTAATAATTTCAGATAAATTGATCATTGGTTAGACTGTTATAAATCAAAATGTTCAAAACTATCCTGAAGATCTCTCCAGAATTCTCAACGTACATCATGAATACTTTTGCGAGAACGCATTCACATATATACATACTTAAAAAATATCGTGAACGCATCAAAAACCTAGATGATCTAAAAAAGGACATTTATTCGTTCAGTTCTGTTTTTGATTGATCGCAGCTAATATTCTTGCTTTGTTCCTTTGTACTATTTAAACTTGGATAAATTTTAATTTGATAATTTGTTCTCTGAAGAAATGGCTTACATTGAGTCACGAAACGTCAGAAAGTCCAATTTTTCTATTCCTTGGGATATTACAAATATATTATTTGTATTTATTTTCGTTTGGTTTATCAACTGAGATATATTAATAATTACATTTTTTTGTAGGTATCTCCATTTTATTTTTCTTCACATTACTTAGTTCCCCTTGGTGCGTTCCATGTTATCACACTGTCCAAAGTAAAAATCCTAATGTAGTTCATTTGCTAAGCACAGGTTTCTTTACACATTTTGATACATATATTTTATATGATGATCAGTGATACTACCTGCTTACCTTGATCGAACTAAGTGAAATAGAGACAATTTTCTTCTCAATTGTTGAAAATCGAAAACTTTAACCACTATATTGTAGCTCCATCAATTGAACTAAACGGTTTAGTGAATGTTTAAGAAAAAAGTAATCACTTCGACTAATCGACTCTAGATTGGGTGGATTTTAGCAAACATATTTATAAACCATAGATCACAAAATGATAATGGAACTTTAAAAAGTTCCTTATTTCGACTGAATTGCAAAATTTCCTCATCTTTACAATCAAAATCCAATTATATAATAAATGTAAAAAACTACTATACAAAATACACAAAGCATACTTCCTATTTGACCTCGAAATTTCCAACAAATTTACAGACCATATCAAACCATATTAGAATTCTAAATTAAATAGTTAATCATAATAATAAGAAAAAAACTATTCGGTCAATTGGTCAATGATCATAAAAATAATAAAATAAGATCGTTTCATGAAAAAAATATACAACTGAAACTGATACTCATATGTAAACACAATTTGACTGGAATTCAAACTACCCATGTTTACCTATTTTATATGTAAATACTTCAAATGTGACCCAGATACGTTATTATTTCTTTTTTCCCACTACTTGACAAATTCAAAATAATTCACACGGAAAACCTTGAACTAATTCAGTTATTTATATACTTTGTTATAATGAATTATGATTAACTATTACTTTGATGAGAAAAATCGGTGGAATGAAACACAATATTTTGATTTCCATCTCTTGCAAATACAAACAACAATATATTGAGTGTTACTGACTGATATATATATATATATATATATATATATATATATATATATATATATAAGTATCAATTTGAAGTAACAGTATATAGTTATGGTGATTAATAGAGAATAGTCGTTAGTTAAGAAACAAACAAACGGTGGAACCTATAAAAAGAAAAATGAAAGACCATTGATCACATTCAATGTGATTTATAGCTATTTTCATTTTGTCTTTTTGTTTGCCTTTTTTAAGAAAGAAACAACTAGGAAAAACACGATTGTATCATAAAAATAACTGACCTTACGAGTATGGATGGATAATTATTAGTGTTGTGCAAATCTCAGTGGAGGTGAGAATAATATCATAAATAATAAATTCAAGGTTATGATATAGAAATCATTATATTACATACCGACTAAAAATAAATATATGAGATCATTGATCTAAAGAGGTTGAAACTAACTACTATGATAGAGGACAAACCAACTTCCAACTAAGGAGAAAATTAAGAAAAGACGTTGGAAGTGGATAGGTTATATATTGGGGAAATCATCAAACTGTATCACGAAGTAAGCGTTAACTTGGAATCCTGAAGGGAAGCGGTAAAAAGGAAGGCCGAAGAACACATTTCATCGAGAATTGGAAGCAGACATGAGTGGGATGAATAGTAACTGGAAAGGATTGTCCAGTGTTAGATGGAGAGTGCTGGTGGGCGGCCTATGGTCCTCCACGAGGGTTAACAGGCGTAAGCAAGTGAGTAAGTAGGTAAGTAAGTAAGTAAGTAACCGATTTGTAAAGTTAATTTTAAATGAATTAGCTTGGTTGACGAGTCTAAAACTAGAATGAAAGGAAAACCTCATGTTTTCTAACTTCCAGTAGTTTACTAGCTACTGTTATTTCATAATGAAAACTATTTCTAATTCATTTTAGTATTTAGGCCAACAATATAAATTTGCAGTTGTTCAATTTTCAAATTAATGCGAAAAAATAATTTTATATTCAATTTTTGTTTTTATTCATGTATCTTAAACATAATCTTGTTGGATCATTTCAAATGCTGATTAATAAATAAATAAACAAATAAATCCTATGCATGGAATAATCTCAGAATGTATAACAATTTACAGGCATCATTAGGTTGATACAGAAGACAATGTTACGTGTAAAGAAAGGATATTCAATATTAATTTTTTGGGGGAGATTTTGTTTATGAGTTGATTTGAAAGAACATTTATCACAAGAATTTTATTAATTCGATTCAGTAGTAACACTAATTGTCAATAGGAGAATCAAAACATTCTAATGTTTATATTCATGATTCTTAGCTTTATACAAAATTACTTAAAGACAACCACTTTGAAATTCATGTATGACTCCTTTCGATAAAATGTTCAATACTTAATTAACTATTATTTAAAAGTGAACACGTTAACATTCAGTAAATGTATTTAATCAAACAAGATGTTGCGCATCTGTATAACGCTTCTTGTAAAGCGTGTACTTCAAAACTTATCTCTACAAATTAGTTTTTCGAATCCAACCTCTTATGTGGGTATATCACATAATGCTTCCTAAGACCTTTCAGTAATTTTATGATAAATGTAATGTTCAAGGAAACTAAGTTTTCCTCCCGACATTTTAAAGTTAAATATCTTATAATGAGACATGTTTACAGATTAAATTCATGCCAGAAAAATCTTCCTGCTGAGTGATCATACTGAATTCGTACAGAGATTACTGAAAATCTTGCGATGAATGTAAACACTTTTGGATTGTTTCACACGTATGATATGTTACACGATTAGTCTGTGCGATTGGTTATTTTAAAAACAGCCAGTTATGTGGTTCAATACAGTCACCAATAAGTAAACTCACAAGCGCTTTCAGCCATGATTGGTTAGTGGTTGGTGAATATTAACAGACGATTATAATTGTTATTCCTTTATTTAAACATATAAACTTTGGTACAATAAGGCACTAAATATATATACACCTCACAAATCATTTGATTAGCGTGAGGGCTGAGATACTACCCGGTCACCCAGACAAAAGCAGAGGGGTTTCTTAGGGGCCCACACTCGGAGTCTTTGACCTGAAAGTCTAATCCACAAGGTAGTGGAGCAACTTAAGAAGATTCAGTCCCATGGTAACCGTTGACCAACAATTGGTTCATGAACCTTTTGGTACAGTTCAACGCTCAGTTTATAAGAAAGACACATGGAATGGGATTTATCTCAATTTCAACAGCTCTTGTCCAATCAATTATAAAAAGGCACTTGTAAAAGCATTGTTTCACAGAACAAAAAGAATGTGTACTGCCGATACAATAGAAGAGGAAGTTATGAATGCTAAAAAGTGTTTAAGGAATAACGGATACCCAATGAAATTTATTGAGAAATATGGAAAACGTGAAGATAAAATACCCAAAGAAACTACAGTAAATAAAAAATCTGTTTTTATTCAACTCAAATTCACAGGCGATAATGTCACAGGGTCAATCAATATGAGACTAAAAACTGCATTGACAAAAACATATCCTGCAGCTAAATTGATTGTCCTGTCCAAAACGACATGTTCTTTGACACAATCAAGGGTCGACAGGTATCCCTTTCATGTTACCACAAACTGTGTACACAAATTTACATGTATCTGCCAAAACAGGTACATTGGTAAAACAGAAAGGAGAGCCTACATCCGATTCAAAGAACATATTACGAAAGGTTTGAGATCAAACGGACTAAAAGCATTTAGCAGCGCTATCGCAGGACATCTTGACACAGGACACGAAGTCGATATACTGAAGTCCTTCAAGTTGATCAACAAACAATCAAACTCAAACTTTTTGAAATTTGCCGAAGCATTAGCAATCCAACGTTTAAAACCAGATCTTTGTATACAAAAAGAAACAGTAATAAACCTTTCTTTGCCCTGGTAACCTTACCCCCCCCTTTATTTATTATGTCACTCCAACTCTTTCTGAATTTTACAATTACATCATTCATAACTGACCAATTTCAATTCATATCTCTCTTTATTAACATTTATCTATTTTCAGTTATTTCATTGCATAATCATCTAACATGTTTTTTTAATTCCATGATTTGTAATCACTATTTCAATGTTCTGGAACCTCCCCTCTCAAACTCTATATATTCGAAACAAAATTGTATGACCTCATCTTTGCTACATCATGTTACATATATTCATCCTTCATCACCCTCTGATGTATAAGTGTGTCAATATCTACGATAACGTTGAATTTCAAATATTTTAGGTTGTAAGCAGCTGATGAGAAATTAACAAAATAAAATGAATTCATATTATTCTGCACCAACCTTTGTTCTTGCTACCTTTTGTTTTCTCAGGATCCTGGAGACCATGTGCTTCATTGGTTTGGAACCAGTGTTCTCCAACTCCTCTAAGTGAATTCTTCGTATCCACTGACTCGGTTAAAATGCCGAACATTCGTTTTTCGTCCTCTCAATTTCGTAAACAACACCCCACCACCACCACCACCATCACCACGAGAAGGTAGTGAGTAGGACATATCTTGCAGTATGAGAGCATCTCGAGAGGGATAGCTGATTCCCCTCATCTTCGGCCATACCAAGGTTCTTGGGGACAGCAGATGAATAATGTTGACTTCCTATGTTTGTTAACACTTATCGTATAGCAAATAAGATTTGTGTACGTCTATTAGAGCTTGAATAAAATATGCAGAAAGCAGCCATATTTCAACCAATTTGCATAAATTCTCTACAAAATGATTATGATTAAAATTGTATTTTTATTCAGTCATTGTATCACCGATTCATTTGATACAGAAACAATAAAGATACTAATAAATATTCATAATGAAAAAAAACAAAAAAATATTTTTGTTTATTAAAAATTATGGTATACATTTGTAATGATGTTTCAGTTTAATTCCTTAATATTGTTAAAACTTAATATTCAATAGAATAGACATTAAAGAATTTCTTTTATTTAATGTACTGTGGTGTTTGAATGAACTAATGATTCCTTTGTACATGTTGAATGCTTGATGTGGAATTCCAAATACAGTATAGTCGTTTGTGCTTATCTAGTACTTCTTGATCCGATTACGTTATTTCTGGGATTCTTAGTTCATACTATAATTCAAATACTCTTAATCATCATATGTACTCATAATGAAATCATTTTAATTATAATAATCAGACGTGCTGTTTAATATGATATAGTATAATCAGACACGTCAATCAATGCGATTTTCATAATATAAGAAAACCATATAACGTGTGAAAAATCAATAATAATTAGTGATGTTTATTTCTCGTTCTAACGTAAACAGAGGAATCAAAATGAATTTTCCTAAATAATATATCATATTTATTAAAGTATTTTATGAAACATTTATGAAGATTGTCGTATGTTGATAGTTTAAATGACAAAGTCATCTTAACATGACTAAGGATGGAAATGGGGAAACATTGAATAGGTATTCTGTTGAAGTATTGGACTTGTAGGCTGTTTACATTCATGACCCCACAATAAAGAATGAAATTCATAACACTGAGTTACCTGTAAACATGTGAGTCAGAATTCCATGATTTTCATGTCATACTTCAATCAATTCTCGATAATGTGTAATCTTTATCCGTTACCTTTAGTTGATAATTGTCTCATATTCAATATGACAGCATTTCTCAATCCTACTTACTATATAAATCAGTTATTCTATGTAATACCTATCCAATAACTAAAGCTAACATGGAATCATATAACCTTTGACCTAAATGATCCAATAATTTTTATATATGAAAATGGATTCATCGTCTCAAATTACTTATATATATATCTCTATGTGATGAATTTCGACATCACAAGTTCGATGAGCTTTATTAAAACAAACTCCAAAATAATCAATGTTTAAGTTACTCATAATTTTTATTTCTAACCTATATGTTTATGGGTCAACGTAATAAATTATAGTGAAAGTGAGCAGATAAAAATATATGTTAGTAACATTGTATTGTGACTGACATGAGAATCTAAAATGAGCATTTTGTCGTTTTTAAAGTTAGTCAACTGGATTTATCTGTACTCCAGTATTGATGTTAACAATGTTATTCGAATCCATTGCCTGTTGCTTCGATCACCAACGTGTTATCTACTGGCTTATTGTATACAATATATTCATTGATTTGTTTATAGCATGTGAAGTTATTAGTATAGTTAGTAATGTTTTATTCATATCTACTCTTCTTAGGAAGCAGTGTATATATAGTGAGGGTATCCCGGAACAAGTAATTAATAAGTTCTTGATGTCTTACAGAGTTACACTCAATCCGGCAGTACCAGAAGGAAAGTCTCCGGCCGAGTGTATGTTCGGAAGGAAAATCCGGACAGCCTTTAACAGTATGTTGCCGCCCAGAAAGACAAATAAACCCACGAATGAAAATCGTAAGGTCAATCGTAGCTTCCAGGTGGGTGAAAAGGTACTTGTCAGATCGCATCAAGGTAATAGGAAGTGGGAACCAGGTTTCATAGAACGTCGAATTGGAAATGTACTGTACCTAGTCTGGAAAGGTGTCGGAAAATCCATAAGACATATAAATCAAATGCAAAGAAATGATAGTACAGTGGTAACAGAAAACCGGCTCCCATTTCAATTGCTCGTAGATTCATAACTCAGAGGCTGTGACTTGTGTTCTGGACTCAACTGGCTGGGATAGACAGGGAAGCAGGGCCAATCGGGACTCTAGGTCGTCCTTGTGTATTTACGTGTCCACTGTAACCGATCGATATAAACGCTGCTTATCAAAACCTGAAGTCTCACCCGTTACAACAATTGGCGACGGGGATGGGATTCGAACCCACGCGGGGAAACCCCAATGGATTAGCAATCCATCAGTTTTACTTATTAATTATAACATTTTAATCTACTAGTATTCGTAATTTGTGTCAAGCAATCAATTTATTGATTATTCGGTGTTAAGTGCTACTTAGTTGAACTAATGCAACAACTGACTATTAATCAATGTAAATAATGCATAAAAATCAATGTATTTAGATATCAGTATTGCATAAATGTTCATTTGCCATTATTGTAGTTATTCTTTCCTTGCATTAAGTCATTTAAATTGTTGTGTAATTAAAATAAATATTCTATAAGTGATACAAGTATATACAAGTACAAAATATTGGCATAAGATGAAGTTCTACTATGGTTAAAAAACGATTTAAAACAGTATGAACCAAGGGCGACCATATCTTTCTCTACTACCTACATTTGCAACCTAAAATTATTTTAACTAGACCTAATATGAGCATTATGGTTAGTTTATATTTTTCTATGTCGAAAACTAATTTTTTGTTGTATATCCAACATTGTATTTTATTGATATTCTTTTAAAAGGTTAAATTGTCATCCAGATGTTAGATTTTTCTCCATATCTTTATATCATTAACAATAAAGAATTTCAATGGTTAAGATAATGATTCAGTTGAAGCTAGACCACCATGGAAAACCTGAAAGCACTGGACGGCCTTTTCGTCCTAAAGAATTACTAAAAATACTTGTTGAGGTAATTCGTTTACACAGTTTAGATAAAACATGACCATAACACTGAATCCAAATCAAGAATTATTTTTAGTGGGACCCAGATAATTTTATCTTTTTTAATAAACTTTGAACCATGTGACTTTATAGTTAATAAATAATCCTTTCAGTCTCTGATATCAACTTTAGTGGACTATATGTTTAACATAAATCTATTTATAATGTACATCTGTAGTGGTTCGCATCCATTAAGAAGGTACTTTGTGTACTAGAGAAGTATACAGTATATTGTTAGCGGGAAGAGCTGAAAAAAAGAGAAAAACTGAGCTGACGACCCAGTAATCACACATGTTGCACTTACACTTGTTAAGGAAAACATTAAACAACAATCAGCAACTTTAGCTGACTCCGTTCCTCACTTGGAATGCATCTGTTAGATGTCCTCAATGCACGACTTACTTTCTAGTTATTAAAACAAATTTTATTCTATTGTGCAATAATATTACCCTATATATTCAGGACTATCACTTTAAACAATCATGAAATAAAAACGTGTTGACAATGTTTAGTTTCTAACTTTCAAATTTCAAAATTCCAATTCGTTGTTGATAAACCATTTTTCAAGTAATTTATATCAATAGATTTCCACTTTTTTATAAATAGACATGTAGCCTAGGGCTCAGATATTTGTTTATCTTTAACACAGGGTCAATTCTGATCATATAATGAGGGCAATTGAAAATAAATAAATGAGTTAGTTTGTATGTAACGAGATACAATGAATTGACTGTCATCTGTTCATACAGTTTCGTTCTTGTTTTATTTAAAAGTGTTCAGGAAACTTAATTGTATGAAAGTTCTTAAAATTTCAATATACTATTCATGAGATATTTTGGATATTTGTTCAATGAAAATTCATGAAAGGATATTAGTTGACCTTCTTGAATCAAATTCTAGAAAAAAATTTCAAAGGTAACATAATCTCTTGTGCAATTTAATAGTTAATTTTTATAACAATACAGTAATATTTCTTATAAAAATTGACGAGACTATAATTTATGGACGAACCAATCAGGAATAAGATAACAGATCTCGGATTTTGATGCGAAATTCACCATACAGTACACTTCCGATCAGACGTTCTATAACACTTGGTTCCCACTTCCTATCACTTTGATGCCATTTGACAAGTACCCTTTTACACACCTGGAAGCAACGAGTGACCGTACGATACTAATTCGTGCGTCTAATTGTCTTTCTGGGTGGCAACATACTGTTAAACACTGTCCGGATTTTCCTTCCAAACATACGACCGACTGGTGACTTTCCTTCCGATACTGCCGGATTGAGTGTAACTCTGTAAGACATTAGAAACTTACTGATCACTTGTTCTCGGATACCATTTCCTCCACCTTTGATCACAGCTTTTTTTTTACCTTGTTCACCCCGTCGCCAATTACTATAACTGGTGCCCTGTGTCCTATTAATGTATAGAGTAATGATACCGCCAAATAGAGAACAGAGAATTATCGACCGGATCAATAACACATAAAACAAGTAAGAGCAGTCTATAGGCCTTATTGGTCCTGTGTCCCACATAGCCCTGCCTGTCTGTTGAGTACAGAACATCAATCTCAGCCTCTGCAATATGAATCATTCATTTCAAACATACTGCGTTTATATACCAACCAAACAGACAACATCGTATCACAAAATAGAAAATAACATTTGTACAAGTTCTAGTCAAAACTGGCTGTGAATGTGGGAGATAGTAATTGATGGACTAGGTATAGTTCAACAATGGTAAATCGTATAATAATAGTTCATAGGTCAAAATAATGCCTTATAATAAGAGGGACATGAATATGAATAGTTCAGTTACTTAACAATTATACGATAAAACTATACGTATAGTACTAGTCCAGAAGTACATTCCAACAATCACCATCCATTATTCTCATCGGGATATAACATTAGCAACAAACAAAATCATTTTATTAATGATTCATTAAGTTATGAATATATGATTTAAGGCAGTAGAAATATTCAAAATGGATAACTGTATTTTATGCATGACTTCGTATCATCAATATGGCGACAACAATGATTGTTCTATAATTTTATCTAAGCATCTCTTTGATAAATTTATGAATAACGATTTTACAAGTGATGAAATTTCTATGAAAATATTTACGACTGAGAAATATTTAAAAAGAAACATTGAGCATGAATCAATTGGCGAGACTATAATTTGTGGACGAACCAATCAGGTATAGGATAACAGATTTTGGATCTTGGTACGAAATTCGTTCATCCATTTGGTTAAACAGAATATTGGCATTATAACTGATGACAGTTCATGATGAAAACTTTAAATCTAATTCGTAACCTTAACCATCAACTGTAAATCATAATCTTTATTCTTCACATCGGTTTATAACCCTTATTTAGTCGTAGTAAGTGGGTGGACACTCTCAGAGTCAGTTTACCGTCACTCAAAGTTGGTTCATAAATTATAGTCTCATCTAAAGATCTATATTATGAAATAAATATTCTTTTAAAGTTGTTTATTTCATTTTATATTACTCATTAATAATTATTAAGGTATAACTCAATGTATATTTTACAGTAATTTTAACAATTCCCTATTAGTGAATAAGTTTACGATGTCACTTTCTCCTAACATATCTCTTTTAAATTATATTAACTATTAATTAAGTTTACTGGATAAATATTTGAATATTGAATGTATTTAATAGTTTTATAAAGTAATTTATAAGTTGATAGTGAGTGACCGAATTCTTCCAAAAACTCAAAAATAATAACAACAAGAGTAATATACAATACCGACTATGTAGATGATAGCTATCATGTCTTCGTAACTTTATGGTGTTTATGATAATAAGATAAATCTCTATGGAAACCCTAGAAAAGATTCAAGTAAGGAAAAACAAGAAAACGGTAATCGACAACAGTTGAACAAGAACAGAAAACGTCAAGGTAAAAGCTGAATACACAGAAGTAAACAAGCAAGTGAGGAGGAGCATTAGAGATGACAAGCAGAAATACGTGGTAGAGCTAGCAATGATAGCGGAAAAAAGCTTCAAGAGAAGGAAATATGAGACAGATAAATAAAAAAATCCAGGAACCTGGCAGGGAAATATAATAAGCCAAAGAAACCGATCAGGGACGGAAAAGGTAAGCCAATCACTGAAATCCAAGAACAAATTGATGAAACAATTTGAGAAACTCTTGAATGGGCCAGCTCCACTGAATCCACCGGATATCGAAGCAGCACCTACAGACCTTCATATGGGTGTCACTCCATTAACGAACAAAGAAATCAGGATGGCCATAAGACAAATCAAGAGTGGCAAAGCAGCAGGAAAAGACAACATATCAGCCGAAGCACTGAAGTCAAACGTAGAAGTAACTGTAGGCATGCTTCACCTTCTATTCAAGAAGATTTAGGAGGAACAAGTGCTGACGGACTAGAAAGAAGGATACCTCATCAAGAAACCAAAGAAAAGAGATCTGAGCAAATTTGAGAACTACAGAGGCATCAGCCTACTGTCAGTATCAGGAAAGGTTTTCTACAGAGTGTTGCTGAAACAGATGAAAGGTTCAGTAGACACCCAAATTCGAGATCAGCAGATGGATTGCGTAAGGATGGGTCGTAGACAGATCGAATCGCGACAATATGTATCGTCGTTAAACAATCAGTTGAGTGGAACTTGTCACTGTACATAAATTTCCTTAATTATGAGAAAGCATTTGACAGCATAGGTAGGATAGCATTATGGAAATTTTTCGAAACTATGGAATACCTAGGAATATCATCAACATCATCCGGAATACATACGACGGAGTACACTGCAAGTGGTGCATTGCGGACAGCTTACAAACGCTTTCTAAGTGAGGAAAGGATTCAAACAAAGTTACTTACTCCCTCCCTCCCTTTGCCTTTCTTCTAGTGGTTGACTGCATTATCAAGACTTCCACATCTGAGGAAAAGCACGGAATACAATGGACAGTTTGCATGCATCTAGACGATTTGAACCTGACACATGACTTAAATCTTCTATCCCATACGCACAAACAAACTCAGATGAAGATAATTAGCGTAGCATCAGACCCTCCATCAGTACGCCTCAACATATACAACAACAAAACCAACATACTCAAATACAACACACAGAACACCAACTCAATCACACTTAATGGAAAAACTCTGACCGAGGTGGAAACTTCCACGTACCTCCACAACAGCATCATCCATGAACGTGAAGGATCAAATGCAAACGTGAAGCTGAGGATTGGCAAATCAAGGATAGCATTCATACAGTTGAACAACATATGAATTTCAAAACAACCATCATCTAACTACAAAGTCACAATCTTCAATACGAACATCAAGATAGTTCTACTGAATTAAGCTGAAACATAGAGAACTACCACAACCATCATCCAAATGGCACAAATATTTATACACAATTGTCTATGAGAGATACTGAATGTCGGTTGACCGGAAACCATCAATAATAGTCTGTTGTGGGAGAGAATAAACCGATTTCCATCTGAAGAGGAAATTAAGAAAAGACATTGGAGGTGGATGAGACATTCACTGAGGAAATCATCAAACTGGATCACGAAACGAGGGTTAATTTGTAATTGTGAATGGAAACGGAGAAGAGGAAGGCGGAATAGCAGACTATGTCTGGAATCGGAAGCAGACATGGAGAGGGTGAATAGCAACTGGGACCGAGTGTGAAGGATTGTTTAGAGCAGAGTTGGGTGGAGAATGCTGGTGTGAAGCCTATGGTCCTCCACGACGGATAACAGACGTAAGTAAGATAATAAGGGTCGTGCTCAGGTTCTGAAATGAACAACATTGTAAGTATCTAGGTAATATCGTCAAGGGGATTTCTATATCGATCATTCGGATAATTAGTATTGGATAGCTAGTTTTCCACTACATAATAACATTCTGTTTAACTAATTTTATTTATACAAAAAAATTCGCAGTTGAATTAATTCCTTAGATGATCTGTTTTATCATTCATTTTTTGAACAAAACTATATCATGGATCTAAGTTTCGTTTTTCCCTAAAGTCGTTATCATTAATTTTTATTGCATATATATAGTGTCTTTTTTGCTACCTAGTTGTACTCTTTATTATCAAATCACTTAATTTGAATATGATTAACAAATAAATGACATTTGTTATTCTAGTATTATTAAAATCTGTGACTGAACGGTATAGAGGTCTTAGCAATTGTATGAAATGACAGTAGTTTCTACTGGATAAGGATTAATAAATATTTTAAAAATGACATATGAAAGTTAATATCATATAAAGTAAAATTGTAATCACTAAGAGATCTAATTTAGACAACTATTGAAAGACAACCTGAAAGAAATGGACGGTTATTTTGTCCTAGTATGAAACTCCTCAGTAATGCACATTTTCAACCCTACAGTCGGAAATCAAGATCAAGACCTTCAGAATAGCTGTAACTAGTTTTCACTGATGGTCTTAACATGATCCGTTCGTGATGTAAACTATGAAAATCTGTCAATCTCCACAAGCGTCCCATCCTGATAACAAAAGTAATACATTGATGTTAAGTGATAAGGCGATAATGAAATAGCAGTGAATTGTCAATACAACTAACATCAGAGAATGGTGATTCAAACAAACTGAATTGCATATACATAAACACAGATTCGATTAGAGCCGTTTCAAAACAACAGTGACAAAGAAAACCACAGACTCTTGTAGTATCGAAATGTCAAATTTCAAGAATTTGGATGAAAATCGGCAGATAAATGACTAGTAATAAATATATTCAAGACTTAGAACGTAAAGCGTAAAGACTACTGTCAATCTGTGATTGATATTGAATCATACTGTTATATCTGTCAATCCAAATTGTTTATGAATTTGTAATTATACACCATCCTTTTGGTGTATTCATGTTTTTCATTCAAAACTAGTCAAAGGCAACTCTCTGATCACAAAGTCAATAACCACCACGGGATGTTTCCAGAAAGCCATATTGTACTTTGAAATTATATCTTTTCTGATAATGCTCGATATTTATATCATGTGCTTTACATTATTTACATTTCTTTGAGAAATTTCCAGTCAAAATGGCATACTGCATCTTTTTTATTTTTCCTCAAATGTTACCTTCATTTATTTTATCTGGATTATCATATCTTTCAAACTGAAGTGTATTCTGTAATCATTCTTAGGATATACTACTACAATTATCTTGGATGTCCTATTGAAGACTTACGTCATTTGATGGTTCTGGTTCAAGAAGTATATAATTTCCAGAAAGTAATGATTATCTTAAGATTTATAGTTGAATTCATGAGTCAATCCAAACTAGACCACCATGGAAAACCTGGAAGCGTTGGACGGCCGCTTCATCCTAGTATGGGACTCCTCAACAAAGTGATCAGTTAATAAGTTTAACTTAATCATTCTTATTTTTTGTACACGAGACTGATAGATCCTGGGTTCGAATCTCGCGAGGCGGGATCGTGAATATGCACTATTGAAGAGTCTCATACCATGAACAAACGACCGTCCAATAATTCCAGGTTTTCCATGGTGGTCTATCTGCAATTGACTCATGAATTCAACTATAAAATTACTAAAATCTCCACAAAAATCCCTTCTAATAATATCTTAAGTTTGTTTAATATCCTGTTTTAAACGCTGTTTGAATATTTTTTTTTCAACGATTCTTAATTCAGTCAACATAAGGCATCATTGTAGACAATGTTATCACATATGTGACTTACATATACTAATAGTTTAGTAGACAAATGTGTTAAGTATTATTATTTGTTTATTAACTTGAAGTATTAATATTCATTAATATGCAAATAAGCAAGGTATTAATGACATAAGAACAATTTGTCTTTTTATTTCTATACAATAAAACTATAAGTTATAATATGATTTATATATAAATATGATTTTTTTGTATATTTTCCATAATCATCAAATTATTCCCCTTCGAATATTAGTTCAAATGTTTATGTCGTATACATTAAATGGAATGGCAAGGATTTAGCTATGTAAGAAAATCATTATTCTTAAGAAAACCTAATTAGGAATTTAGCTTTCTATGTGTATTGGTTTATTCAGCTCTTTTTTTTCTTCTTATCTGTTAATAAAATCTATTTATTTTGTAACATTCAATAGTATATTTAAACAAAACTACATATCATACATTGTTATCATATAAGTTATTTGATTGTATAATGATAATAATGAGATGCTATAAAGAATATTCTATAGTATGGTAAAATAGAGATATAGACAATGTAGATAATAATACAGTAGTATATCGGTCAAAACAATATAAAGAGATTTGTATTATAAAATGCAATGGTTTTGGTAAAAAGGATAATAATAATAATAACAATATTAATAAAAGATTATATTTTCGGAAGTGAAGTGAAATAAATATGATTGAAGTTGATTCATTTGAGCTGAAACTTGGAGAACTACTACAATCATCATCAAGAAGGTGCAAGTATTTATAAATAGTTGTCTAAGCAAGATACTCAACATCCATTGACCGGATACTATCAACAACAGCCTTCTGTGGGAGAGAACAAACCAGGTTTCAGATGAAGAAGAAATTAGGAAAAGACGATGGAAATGGATAGAACATACATTAAGGAAATCATCAAATTGCATCACGAAGCAAACCCTAACTTGGAATCTTGAAAGGAAGCAGAAAAGAGGAAGGCCAAAGAACACATTATGTTGGGACATAGAAGCAGACATGAAAAAGATGAATAGCAACTGGAAAGAGCTGGAAAGGATTGCTCAGGACAGGGTCGGATGGAGAGTACTAGTGGGCAGCCTATGCCTTTTCACGAGGAGTAACTGGCATAAGTAAGTGATCCATGTGAACTATACAGTGAAATCATGTTGAGTATATGAAAGAAGATGAATAATGAACAAATGTACTTCAATAAAATCAATGTTTAATCATATCACATAAATCATGTTGTTATTGTCACATTCATTTCGTAAGAAACAAGTAAAATGTCTGCTATGGTTTTCAAAGACCAGATCTTATAGGCAAACAATAGTTTCATAGAATAATATTATACCTTGATCTGGTTATCTTTTTTTTTTAATCAGCTTTTATTATAACCTGAAAAGTAATATTAGATAGGGAGAGATCAAAAATACTAAGCATAAGTTCCAATCAACCAATTAGAAACCTCACCGATTGATTCCCCATTTTTTACGAATATTTTCAACAACAAAAAATCCTTTTGCTTATTTCATAATCCTACCATGTTTATAAAATTATACTCACATCCCTTTAAATTTTACTATGCATGTTTTAAATCTATAAAGTAATGTGAAGCAGACTGTGAGAAAGAATCTCAATGAAATTTCGTAGGGAAACACATTACTTAGATGAAAGTTTTCATTCTTTTACTGCAGCGTAATTTGAATAACAAGATATTTAATGAAAACTAATGAAATCTCTGAATGATAAAATTGATTATTAACAATGGATAGTAATTAAGTGTCAGACTGTACTTCAATTTACTACTTCTCAATATATGAATGGACAATGAGAGTTTCTCTTTATTTAGTGTACTCATAATGAAATCATTTTAATTATAATAATCAGACGTGCTGTTTAATATGATATAGTATAATCAGACACGTCAATCAATGGGATTTTCATAATATAAGGAAACCTTATAACGTGTGAAAAATCAATAATAATTAGTGATGTTTATTTCTCGTTCTAACGTAAACAGAGGAATCAAAATGAATTTTCCTAAATAACATATCATATTTATTAAAGTATTTTATGAAACATTTATGAAGATTGTCGTATGTTGATAGTTTAAATGACAAAGTCATCTTAACATGACTAAGGATGGAAATGGGGAAACATTGAATAGGTATTCTGTTGAAGTATTGGACTTGTAGGCTGTTTACATTCATGACCCCACAATAAAGAATGAAACTCATAACATTGAGTTACCTGTAAACATGTGAGTCAGAATTCCATGATTTTCATGTCATACTTCAATCAATTCTCGATAATGTGTAATCTTTATCCGTTGCCGGTAGTATATAAATGTTTCACACTTGACATGGTTGAACTATGAAAAAATCGTTATATTAGAAATTACTGTATACATTGAATTAAATAATTTTTTTGAAAGATTCATTTTTCATTGTTTGTTTGAATATTCCCATTGATGTTTGCGACTGCAATTGATCAATCTCTTATTGATATAATATGCATTTATCTTTCTTTATATTTGAAAGATTGTTATAATGAACTAGACTCGTTTATAGGCTGAAAGATATCACGTTGAACAGTGGGGATTTTCAATTTCTGATTCATGGTATAAATATGTATGTAAACAATTTATTTTTACAATTCAATATTATAACCTAAATAAATACAATTTGATTTCACCAGCAACCCATGGTGAAATTTAACAACGTTTGGTGAAAAATAGTTTATGTTGTTTGTTTATTTTAAGATCAGTTCAGATTATTCTATACTTTTGTACGATTGTATTGTACACAACATCTGTAATACAGTATCTGTTGTATAAAATATATATTCATTTTCAAGTTATTTTGAATTGTGAACTGATCTCTACCAGATAACCATTGATGATGAAAAAGTACTGAACATCTGTGTTTTTTCCTAGTTTGAAACTTTTAGCTAATAGAAGGCGCTTTCACAGCTTTTCCATTGATAAAGCTAAAGATTTTGAAGTAAGAAAGATATCTTCATCCAAATACGTTGAGATTCAATAGTTCACATTTCGAATTTATTTAACTGTATATTACAATCAAGAATGTAGCATACAGTTAACTGTCTGACTCAGATAATTTAGTATTGATAACATCAGCATGACCTGCTTCTCTTTGTCATCAGAAAAATACCCATTCAACTATTAAAAAAGAGCTATAAATTAATGATCTATTAAATATTTCAGGCTTATTTGAAATTTCTAATCCATTTTGATTGGACATCATTCACAATGTTATTTATTATTATTATTATTATTTATTTGAACACACAAATATTGGTACAAGGAGGCACCAAATACATATGCGCCACACAAATCTCATTCGATATACGTGATGGCTGTGATACTGCCCGGGTGCCCAAACCGAAGCAGGTGGTTTTCTTAGAGGGCCACAACCCAAACCTTCGACCTGAAGGTCTGATCCACAAGGCAATAGAGCATCGTAAGGAGATGCATTCCCATGGTAGCCGGTGACCAGCAGTTGGTTCATACGCCATTTGTTCCTTCGGGATACTGGAATCCATGTGCACCATTGGTTTGGAGTCAGGGTTTTCCAACTCCCGTAGGTGGACTCTCCATGTCCACTAACCTGGTTAAAGCGCCGGACATTTGCTTTTCGTCCTCTCAATTTCGTAAACAACACCCCCGCCACGATAAGGCAATGAGTGGGACTTCCCTGGCAGAGGTTATATATACATGGCCATGTGAGAGCATTTTGCGAGGGAGAGCGGACTCTCCCCACTTTCGGCCGTACCAGGGCATTTGGTGGCCATTCACAATGTACTTAAATGATGACCTTTAACTATATAGTAGATATTTTAGTTTGTATTCAGATTGAATAGTAAAGACGAAAGGTTAATTTTCGAAAAAATCATACCTTAAAGGAGATTAAAGATTGTAAATCTCCAGATTATTTATATATTTTCGATTAATCTATTAAGTATATCAGGGTACAATTAGTTTATTACATGACTAAATGAGTTATATCAACGTAACCATTCAGATATGAATCTGATATGTATGAGAATGTATTACGTTGTATTGACTACTATGTTTCATTTTATTCAGTAATTAGATTATTCTAATAGTTGTAAAAATTTATGAAAAACAATATCACACTTATGTAATAGTTTTTTAACTTCAGTTTATATCTGCTTACTTTAATAGATGTATATACTGATGTTTTTCTCCTCTGTTTTCCCATCATAACATACACAGTTCACTTATTTCATTTTGTTTTAATTAAATGATCGTCACAATACGTAAAGAATAGCTTTCATTAGTCAAATATCATATATATGTGACTAAATGAAATACCGTTTTTAATATATCTGTATGTAGACGGACGAAAGTAAATGAGTTCTAACTGATTCAATTTTTTGTTTAAAGGTTCTGGCAATGTAATCTGATTATACAACTATAAGTTACTTTTAATCAACTGCAAAAATATTCATGTCATTTCAAATTATTCAAATTATTTTTTTTAGAATTCATAGATCACCTGTTACTGATGGTATCAATATGCTTAGTGTTTGACTTGATTCAGTCATGTACAGAGTTGAACCAAGCACAAACATACGTTGATCAAAGTTGTTACACTGCACATTAGAGAAGCGATAATGAATCTGAATATGTGCTAAAATAATAATTTGATTAATAGTGGTAGAAAATTGAAATCATAGATAATGGTTTAAAAAATGAATGAACGTAATCGATAGTTATTTAGTATAGCATTAAAATAAGCTGAAACATTATGCAAGAAAAGAAGACTAAATGCGTTTACAAAACTAACGCTTACTTTGAGTCACAATCTAAAGAAGTCAATGCCAGATTACACTTATCCTACAAGATATCCACAGGTTTAAAAAGGAGTACATTAAAAACGGGTACAAATAAACATGATAAAAATGGGGGCTCATCATTACGGTGAACAATGGAAGAGTATGCTGATAGTATGAAATGAAACAATGCTACTGTTACGTCAAGTGACTTAATGCAGATGAAGATAGTTAGTGTAGCATCAGACCCTCCATCAGTACGCCTCAACATATACAACAACAAAACCAACATACTCAAATACAACACACAGAACACCAACTCAATCACACTTAATGGAAAAACTCTGACCGAGGTGGAAACTTCCACGTACCTCCACAACAGCATCATCCATGAACGTGAAGGATCAAATGCAAACGTGAAGCTGAGGATTGGCAAATCAAGGATAGCATTCATACAGTTGAACAACATATGAATTTCAAAACAACCATCATCTAACTACAAAGTCACAATCTTCAATACGAACATCAAGATAGTTCTACTGAATTAAGCTGAAACATAGAGAACTACCACAACCATCATCCAAATGGCACAAATATTTATACACAATTGTCTATGAGAGATACTGAATGTCGGTTGACCGGAAACCATCAATAATAGTCTGTTGTGGGAGAGAATAAACCGATTTCCATCTGAAGAGGAAATTAAGAAAAGACATTGGAGGTGGATGAGACATTCACTGAGGAAATCATCAAACAAGATCACGAAACGAGAGCTAACATGTAATTGTGAAAGAATACAGAAAGAGGGAAGGCAGTTCACAGTTATATAATATACCCTTGTTGCCCAGGGAAATTTTACATTGGTTTTCAGGAGAACCTGACACCATCCAGACTTTCACCTGACAACCCAAGCAGTATAGCTCAACCCCGTTTAACAGGAGAGCCAGACACCTCCCAAGCTTAAATTTTATAAACCGAGAAGTACAACTCAATCCTGCTTCACAGGAGAACCATTCATTGTATAGGCTTTAACGACGCAATCTGAATAGTACAGCTCAATCATGTGGTGCAAGCACACAGGTACCAAGCACGCTGGTGGACCAACATAATGATATAAACGATAATAAGACGTTAGAATGAGAGAAATAAACATATAATATCTTTTTCAATAAAGCGAAAATTCCACATAAGATTTATCTTTTTATATACACGAAGTCTCAGACAAAAGTAATCAAAGTTAGCAATTTAATAATAATAATAATAATAATAATAATAATAAATAGAAGCCAGTAGGTCCTGGGTTCGAATCCCGCGGGGGGCGGGTTCGTGGATGCGCACTGCTGAGGAGTCCCATACTAAGACGAAACGGCCGTCCAGTGCTTTCAGGTTTTCCATGTTGGTCTAGCTTCAATTGGCTCGTGATTTCAACTTGTGAAATAAATAGAAAACTTTGTTGAACTGATTAAAGATGTTTATTACATCCATTTGGTTGTTTGTTTGTTTTTTGTTTTTATATGTTAAGTTACTTACCATCTTTCTACTTTCGCTGATTAGTTTTTTGCAAGGGTAAATTGAAAAATAAAACAAGAAATAAAGAGTAAATATTATTCTTATCTTATTTATAAGCATAAAAATAAATAACAAGTAAACAAATAAACTAAGATAGAATGATCAATATAAACAAATTTAGAAAAAACCTTTCAGTAAAATTATAGTGTAGAGATGAGTTTGAGAAATTCTATGAAATGACAGTGGAATATTAAAGCCATTTCATAATCAATCAATAGAGAATCAATTAAAATCTTAGGTATTTTATGGAAAAGAAATAATGAAACCGATTAGTGTTTAGTGGATTAATTGCGTATGTACCGAGTTTTTTTTTAGAAGATTTATTATCAGTTTATCGAACTTAATAGTATAGAATTATTGGTAAATAACTACTTTCATCTAAGTAAGAATTAACTGATGAGGCTATAATTTATGAACCAACTTTGAGTGACGGTAAACTGACTCTGAGAGTGTCCACCCACTTACTACGACTAAATAAGGGTTATAAACCGATGTGAAGAATAAAGATTATGATTTACAGTTGATGGTTAAGGTTACGAATTAGATTTAAAGTTTTCATTATGAACTGTCATCAGTTATAATGCCAATATTCTGTTTAACCAAATGGATGAATGAATTTCGTACCAAGATCCAAAATCTGTTATCCTATACCTGATTGGTTCGTCCACAAATTATAGTCTCGCCAATTGATTCATGCTCAATGTTTCTTTTTAAATATTTCTCAGTCGTAAATATTTTCATAGAAATTTCATCACTTGTAAAATCGTTATTCATAAATTTATCAAAGAGATGCTTAGATAAAATTGTAGAACAATCATTGTTGTCGCCATATTGATGATACGAAGTCATGCATAAAATACAATTATCCATTTTGAATATTTCTACTGCCTTAAATCATATATTCATAACTTAATGAATCATTAATAAAATGATTTTGTTTGTTGCTAATGTTATATCCCGATGAGAATAATGGATGGTGATTGTTGGAATGTACTTCTGGACTAGTACTATACGTATAGTTTTATCGTATAATTGTTAAGTAACTGAACTATTCATATTCATGTCCCTCTTATTATAAGGCATTATTTTGACCTATGAACTATTATTATACGATTTACCATTGTTGAACTATACCTAGTCCATCAATTACTATCTCCCACATTCACAGCCAGTTTTGACTAGAACTTGTACAAATGTTATTTTCTATTTTGTGATACGATGTTGTCTGTTTGGTTGGTATATAAACGCAGTATGTTTGAAATGAATGATTCATATTGCAGAGGCTGAGATTGATGTTCTGTACTCAACAGACAGGCAGGGCTATGTGGGACACAGGACCAATAAGGCCTATAGACTGCTCTTACTTGTTTTATGTGTTATTGATCCGGTCGATAATTCTCTGTTCTCTATTTGGCGGTATCATTACTCTATACATTAATAGGACACAGGGCACCAGTTATAGTAATTGGCGACGGGGTGAACAAGGTAAAAAAAAAGCTGTGATCAAAGGTGGAGGAAGTGGTATCCGAGAACAAGTGATCAGTAAGTTTCTAATGTCTTACAGAGTTACACTCAATCCGGCAGTATCGGAAGGAAAGTCACCAGTCGGTCGTATGTTTGGAAGGAAAATCCGGACAGTGTTTAACAGTATGTTGCCACCCAGAAAGACAATTAGACGCACGAATTAGTATCGTACAGTCACTCGTTGCTTCCAGGTGTGTAAAAGGGTACTTGTCAAATGGCATCAAAGTGATAGGAAGTGGGAACCAAGTGTTATAGAACGTCTGATAGGAAGTGTACTGTATTTAATCCGAAGAAATGTCGGAACGTGTTTAGGAAACATAAATCAAATTCAAAGGGATGGCAGAACATTGATCCCATAGAGCTGACTCCCGTTTTAATTGCTCGTGGGTTCATCTCGAAAAAACCTCAGAAGCGCGAATGTCGAAGAGATAGAAGATACAAAGGCAAAGAGTTACAACCTTGAAGAGTGATGAACCGCAAGAGAAACGCGGTAACCAAGTTCCAGGTATTCCGAGGAAAAAGTTTTACACAACATTCTTTAAAGGGAGGAGGTGTGTGGACGGTCCACGAGTGAACTCGAGGAAGCCATAAGAAGCTCAGAAAGAACCGAGGATACTCCATCCAATCATCTTTTAGAAGAATATTCCAGAATCCCTACACGTAGCTGCCCTATTGGACGAATGCAAATAACGCCCTGTGTGATGATTGGATAACTAAAATGATGATTTCGTTTTTACTAAAAACTATAATCACCCGATAGTTTTATACCATAATTGACACTGTTTGGAATAAAATTCCTTTTACTTGTCTTTTGTCTTCTCATTTGTGACGGGAATGTTCTAGCGTTCAAGCGCTCAAATTATACGCGGCACATCAAGAATCTAAGTTCTAGATATAATGGTTAAATAACTAAAACCAAAGTAAATTAGAAAACAGAAGAGCTGACTAGTTCGAGAGTTATGTAAAATTCATATAAAAAAGTGAGCAATTATTAAGTTTGATTGTGCCCTTCTTAGTTTTTGATTAAGAAATTCACTTCAGATGGATAGTGGCAAGCAGTAGAATCCTAAACAACCATGAGAAGATACAAGCAAAGAACATCAAGTGAATTTAAATTCTCTTCAGGTTCTACAGTTATATATTTAAATAATTAATCCGAAAAGTGACCAGGTTAAGGGTATTGTACATCGTTTGAAATTAAAGTACGTGAATTTTAGATTGTCAAATAAAATAGAATAAAATTGTTAATTAATATCAGAAGAGATTTTGTGGACATTTTAGTAATTTCAATAGTTGAGATCATGAGTCAACTGAAACTAGACCACTATGGAAAACCTGGAGGCATTGAACGTCCGTTTCGTCCTATTGTGGGACTCCTCAACAGTGCGTATCCATGGTCCCGCCCCGCGGGATTTGAGCCCAGGACCTGTCGGTCTCGTGCACGAACGCTTAACCTCTAGATCACTGAGCCGTCCGGCATCCAACGATGTTAGTGTCTAACTTCAACCAATCCACAAAAATGCGCCACTTTTCACTGCTTCCCATTAGAACTCCAAAAAATACCTCTTGAAGCCAGTCACTAGTGAGCATATGTTGATTAATATCAAAAGGGGTTTTTGTGGATATTATAGTAATTCCAATAGTTGGGATCAGGAGTCTATTGAAGCTAGACCACCATGGAATGTTGATATGATTCATACAGAATGTTAACTGGAATCAGCTTAAATGTTAAGCGAAAATTTAAGATCCATCATCAGAATAAATATGGGTGAAGTGAAATAATAGTGCAATTACAATTCCATCAACTGTTTAGTGGAAGACTATATTGTGTAAAAAATTATTAGCAGGACACAATAAGGTGAGATGAATGAGAAGTAAATGAATCATATATTGGGGAGAATAATAATGATGTTTAACCAATAATAATAATAATAATAATAATAATAATAATAATAATAATAATAATAATAATGATAATAAATACAAAGATTTGTAAAGACAACAGAGACAATTGCATTTGACTATAAAAGGTCAAATTAGGTCATTCAATAGCTAAGATTATTATTGATTAATTAGTATTGAGGTTGGTCAGGAGAGGAGAAGTGTTTGAAGATATATATTTCGTACGCATAGCTCAGGTTTCTTCATTTAGATGGCTACTGTTTCAGCTGTTTGAAGTACTTTAAGTCTGAAAAGTTTTGGAAAAAAATTACTGACCCGATAAATAATTGAAAAGGATTGGTTTACACTGGTACCATGATCAGTTTGCACCAGATGGGCTAGTATCGAGCTGTTCACTTTCTTCACCAGACTTTTGCTTAGCTACACTGGGAGGTGTTCGCGAAGATGAAAATGTAAATTCCTAGAACTCCGAAGGTGAATAAACAAAGATTCCTTATTCACCGTTTGTATTTCACCTATTCTTGCTTTCGTGATCATATGTTTAATTACAAACTTTCTAGAGTATCCGTCCCCTCTAAGAGTATTACGCAAGGTGTTTAGCTCTTCTTCAACTATATCCGTAGAACATATAGTGCTTATTCGGTAACTAAGAATTTTGATCAGGTTTCTTTTGTATTATAGAGGTATAAAGCTAACGAAATGTGTGTACTGCCCTTTCCAGGTATTTTTTCAGTTTAGATTCCTTTTTAACGATCCATCAGCTCTCTTAGTTAAGAGAACGTTCAAAAAGGCTATGTCACCATCACTCTCTTCTTCAGGTGTAAACTCAATGGGTGGATGCACTTCATTAAAGTGCCTAAGATTCACTTGTTGTGATGTATTATCTTTACAGAGGATGAACGTACCATCAATATTTCTACAGTAGAATGTGAATTTTTGAATAAACTTTATTGAATGGACCACTTTCTAGTTTGACTAGAAAAAGAATTCCTCAGAACAATTATAAACTCTCTAAGTGTCATACAAGAGTATTCGTATTGCTCATTTTATATAACGAAAAATTGAAGTTCCATTATTTTGAATTTTATGTAAAAATTCCCGATTACATTTGGTTCATTTCTATACTAACGTATCTAAATAGAAATGAGAATTGAACAAAAAACAAAAATGATATCTTATTTTCATGCAGTCGACAGTTTAATATCAGCCTCACCAACTACTATATATATATATATATATATATATATATATATATATATATATATATATATATATATATATATATATATATATATATATATATATATATATATATATATATATATATATATATATATGGATTGGTGATTTGGGTGACCTGAAAATTCTAGTTGAATAAGAATATATCTGGAGAAAAAAAGACTGTTACTGATAGGACAGAAAATCCCATTTAACAGCTAACGAAATTCAACAATTTGAATTTGGAAAAGTTCACGATTGAGTTGTTTTTTTCTTCTTCTTAACTTGACCGTAAATCTCACGACCGTTAGTTTGCCTAGAAGAATTCTATTTCACTCATTTAAATCTACCACCCATGAAAAAAATAAGAATAAAAGATACTTCATTATATATGAATTAGAGAGCGATGGTTTTTGAAGTTGCTTTAATAATCATTTAAAAGTATTTCTTAAAAGAAAACGGATTGGATAAGGACTTATCAGTTGAAAAGATAGTGAATAGTTTAACATCTATCCATTTAATTATTCATCAGTTTGTATGTTTGTTTGTCCAACTATCCATCTACCTAATAAACTATTTTACCTTTCAGTAGCTAAGTGGATAACACGATGGCGTTTGAAGTGAACGATACTGGTTTCAAGTCCCGGAGTAAACATCAACTCTGAAACACACGTACATCCAGTTGACGAGTTACAAATTGGACGAAACGCGCATACTGAATTCCACTGCAACGATTACAAGTTCTTAACAATATTTTATTTAAGGTTTAATCAATTCATGATTTCTATGTAACGAAAAGATATTCTATAAAGGTACATTTGATTGATATTAATAACGAACTAAGGTAAAAGAAAAATAAAATTATTCAACAAAGAAGTTCAATGAAAGAAAATATTAGTTGATAAATTGATTAAAAAAATAAATTATGGTTTTATATCTTGATTGTTCAATCATTTGGGAAAACAATTTAATGTTTTAAGAAGTAACTGTCAATCATATCAATTTATCATGGTTACAATCTATTAAATTTCGATTTTTGCATGCAATATATAGTTCCATTAAATGAAAATATTGTTATTATTATTATTATTATTATTATTATTATCAGCTTTATTCAGTATTATATTTTTGGTACAATATAGAATTCTCAGCGTAAAGTATTTCAACAAGTTTCCGTTTCTTTCTTCTTGGTCGGTCCTGGCGATAAATATTGAGTGATCGCCAGTTAGATGTTAGCAGTTCAGTAAATGAACATCTGCATTCTTTTCGTTGTATATTGCCAGCAACCACATTGTCTCTTATTGAGTTTTTTGTAACTTTGACAACGAAAGGTTGTACACTTTTCAGAAACGCAGCAGAATAGGTTATGCGATTAATAAACATAGTGATATATTAAAACAAACAAAAATAGATAATTTGTTGAAATATCGAGATGGCAGGAACAGGTAGCCCAGATGATCAAGCAGGCCGCCCTTTGTACAGTTGTTGTCGTTGTTTTTTTTATTATTTTTCCTCAGTTTTAAAGGCGTGCTCTCTATAAAATTGATTTATTTGTTTAAATCTTTGTTTTCTTTCTATTGTGAACAAGTGAAGTCTAAAGTTTATTTAGAAAATGTATTTTGCCCTTATTCTTACGTGCTCTAGAACATGATTTTTATGGAATTGAATTTTATGAACCAGTAAAATAATCCTTTTGAGTTATGAATCTTTTTAACAATTTCAAGAATATGCAATGAGATACTTTGAAAAATAAATTGTTGTAGCATCTTGATTTCACACACCAGAGCACAATTTTATATCACCTGTAAATAATGGAAGTAATCAAGACTAAATTTAAGAAATTTCTGTCCATAGAAGGTATAATTCAGTCTCTTTGTTTACTTTGATTTACCACCCCTTATCGTCATCCTGATTACACCTGTTACATATTAATAACTCTAACTCTCAGCATAATCCTACTTTAATACTTATCTCTACCGTTCCCTTTATGTATGAAACATTAACTGAGCATTCAACTCATAACACCTCTTCTACACTTACTTTTGTTGACACCTTCAGTTAACTTTTTTAACAGACAGTGTTAATTGAACAGTGACAATTTGTATAGATTAGTATTACTATCATGTCTGTATGAACATGTATACTTTGTCATATTCGGTAGCCTTGGTACATATCCCTCTTTCTAGCTTAAATTATTCAATAAATCATTCACTTTCCTATATATATGTGCTTGAACCCTACTAATTGATACGACTCTTCACTCGCCTCTATATTCACTTGCATTAGTATTTCTGCTCGAATTCACTTGGTGTGCTTGTGGCTTAGTGATTTGTGCTATTCAATAATATACTGTAGTTGGCGCTTCGTATTGCCTTCGAAATCTATAAACCGTTGGGATTTATTTAATAATGGCTATCAAGGCTATTGATATACGAAATCTTAAGAATTATCTTGAAGATAATCCACTAAAAACTACTTTCATTCATATCCGATGACGATTACTCTTAGTAAACGAACCCTGATATAATATTGTTTCTGTCATGCTTTAAGTTCACATTATTAAATTCAGATGATTATAGGTCATCATATTTCTCGTATCCTTTTCCTATTTAATAAACAAAAGGATTCCAGTTTATCGTAAATAAAAATTTGTTGTTTGCAGAATTCTTTATCTTCAGGCGAACAGTTTGACTGAAATACAAGCGTTAACTGTCCTTAAAAATTATGTCCCTTGAGGCTATATTTAAAAAAACACATACAATTAGATTTCTCATCCGAAATCGTCTAAATTGAAAGTATTTTCAGTTTCTTCATAGTTACTTCTACGTAATGAAGGAGGACAGTAAGTTTATAGTTTAATAAGTAGGATCATTCAGCAAGAATAACTTACAGTATGGGTAGGATGTGACTTAAGTTTATAACAAGTTATACGTAACATCACCCATTCAATAAAACATAGGACAGTAAATCTACCAAGTTTGTAATTAGAAAGATATTCTGTTATGAGTGATGAAGATCTGTTTACTTCCAGCTATAAAGCTAACAAGTTTATGTCGCTTTATTTCTGAGTGTAGAAAAAATCAGCACATAATATTGTTTATATTCTCCGGCTCTATGAATTAACTAGATATTTCGCCTTAAGATGAAGCTGACAATAATTATCTTAACTATATTTCCAGTATACTGTTTTTATCTACTGGGTCAACATTTAATTAAATATAGCAGGGACTCTAATTTCTTAAAATAATTTATTCTTCCCATTTGACAATCCTATTCATTCTATGACCACGGATATACGGATGATCCGTTTATCTTTTCATCTGGAAATTTTAGCTCCAGGATTTTTCGTTTCAAGGCTATTATGATAGTGATAGAATTTAATTTTTATCTTAGCATTAATTGACCTAAATCACTGTCAATTTTATTAGATAGAATCATTTGATGAGAAATATTAAACGAATGATCATTAATTCACGGTATCCAATTTCAGGAAACGGCTAAATTCAAAAGCAATGTTTTGATTTATTGACCAGTTAGAAACTCCTCTACGTTAGATTTTAATTCATAATATAAATGATCATATTGAGTATATTGATCAATCAACGTTCCCATTGTATTTGCATACCGACTGAACATGTATTTCTGTGTAGTGAATAGTTTTTTACAATTACATGTCAAGCTCTACTACTTGATATTTCTGTAATAGAAGTAGATATAAACTTCTAGAAATTGAAAGATTGCTTTTCATGGTCCATCTACCTTGTTCAGAATAATCTTACAGATATCAGACAAACAGCTAAATTATTTATGCACAATATAATTTTTTAGGAAGTAAACAGATATTTTGTACACAATGATCCTGTCTTCGAATAATCTTTATTTTTTCCATCCATTTAATATGTGGTAGAAGGAGAGGAAATGAAGATGTAGGACTGTGAAAATTATTTTACAAGAATTAGTCTATATATTTTGCTGTGTATTAAATAAACAAGTGGATTAGTCAAAATTGTAGGCTACTTTTCCCCCATAGAATTTGTCACGATGTACTTTTATGTTCACAGATTACAGTTAATTGACTGATATATTATCTAGGTCCACTCAGTCGTTCTACACAATGCATAAAATATGACGTGTAACACAGGATAATTATTGAATAGTGGCCTTTAGTATATGGAATGAGATAAACATAATATTCTGCTCTCCGACGACGCTTTTAATCTTCCTACTGTTGTCCTGGAGACTTATTGGCATGAACAAGCAGGTTTGTAGAGGGGTAACATTTGATGTAATGAGCATTTTAATAATAAATCATATCACTAATTAGTCAAAAACATTATATAGTTTCAGAAAAACAAGAGGTAACGCAGTAAGTAAATTACTTTACTGATTTTTCTTTACGCTACGTTAGTCAGAAAAAATATCGTGATGGGTTTACAAGGTTCGGTCTGCTTTTTGTAATCCGCGCCTCATGTAAGATATACGACTGTCCATTGAGAAATGAACACGCTCCGAAGCGCGAAGTTCTATTTCGTGGGTGGTATATGGGCAATTGGCGACTGAAAATACAGGTAGGTTATAAGGAGTGGGATTGATGGGAGAACTAATATTATTCCAGTAAATGACAAGTGTTCTACAGTACACTACGTGAGATTTACTACATAGATAAAAACAGTATTCCAATGTCCATTCACTAAATTACATTTTTATTGATCTACGTAACCGTAAAAATACTTCATTTTTAAGATTTACCTAAGTCCTAACGTAATGCGTAATAACATTCTACATTCAAAAGTTTATGCCCTAACGGCTTGTAAATACGCCTAAAATATTTCAACTGAAATTCGTGTTGAACACCGAAACTTTCAAACAAAACTGGCTTAGAATGAACATTCATCAAAAACGGCCAATGTGAATTCAGTGGTGAATATCAACAACAGGAAAATATGAACAGTTAAAATTATTTGTCGATGCCTATTACACGGTGGCATAATATACTATTGGACTACAGTAAAGTTAACCTGTTAATTCTTTTCACTAAATATTGAAATTGAATAACAAGATAAAAACTTAAACACAATTCGAACAGAGAAACTGGGAAGATTATAACAGCCAAGCACAATAGATCCATAAGACTTTTGTAATTTAAGGTATAGTAATATATTTTTTGAAAACAAAAAGAATGTTAAAGGAAAACTATAGACACATACACATGTTAGATAACGATTATTCATTACTACTGACATTAATACGCATTCACTTCATTTGCTATAAAGTCTTCCTTCTAATTTACTATATTTTAACAATAAATATAATTCCTCATTGTATGTATATATAGTTTGTTAATAAAAAGAATTTAGTTCATCTAAAACACATCAATATAATAATATTGCAATTGTTTGATGCTTTTACAGTTAATTTCATTGACAAATTCTAATACATTGGAGAAACAGAGAAAAAGGTCCGAGAAAAATGTCCTATATATATATATATATATATATATATATATATATATATATATATATATATATATATATATATATATATATATATATAATGAATGAATCTACAAATACTACACACATACACATAAAATATCCATATTATAATAAGGAAACTGGTATCTATCAATGTTTTCTCAAAGAAAAGAATAACAGTGTATAATAATTTTCAAAATTATCATTCAGTATAAAGATGTATCTATTTAATTTTTGTCCATCATCTCATGTGTCTTTTTTTTTCTCTTTTAATTGTATCGTACAATAATAATTTAGAAATTTATACGATAATCAAACTGCTTATTATTAACGTCTAAAAATTTGTAATTATTAATAATTTCAAAGAAGTTACAACTAATTTTGATTTTTCTGTTATATGCATATATATTCGTAGAGAGGTAGGGTATTATTACCATAATAAGTAGCATTAACAATATTAGGGGGAAGTTGTTTGGTTATTTTCAATTAACTAGCTACAATTAAACAATTCTATTGTTATTTAATTATAATAAATAATAAAACAATAAATGATCGAAAAGAAGTCAACGAACCATACAAAAAACCATCAGTACAATGTAACGTGGAAAAATAGTAATAATAAACACATTTTACAAACGAGTACAAAGTATACACAAATGAAAGAAAAACGAAACGAAGATTGAATAGAGAAAAAAAACGGAAAAATTTACTCTTGGTTTCTTCCAACTAATCAAATGCTATTATAATGAGAGAGAAAAAAAAATCCACTAATTTGCGACCATATACTAATAGAAAAGCCTTACTCATAGACTTATGACATTATGATAATTAGATTTCATTAATTTACAGTAAAATTATACACAAGTCCCAGATTACAAGTGAACGGAGCGAAAATCTATTAACTGATGATATAGTCATACATTATATTTGACAAAAAGGAAAATCAAACAACACAATACAAACATGGTAAATAATACAGCAGAAAATGTAATACAAATTGATCATTTCATACCAATAAAAAGGAATGACTACAATTTATCATGAATGAATGTGTAATCTGTTCAAGTTTTACATTACTACAAAATCAAAATCAAACTGATCAGAGAAATAGAAAAAAAAACAGAGAGAAAAAAATGATAGCAGGATGTTCGAGTGAAAAAAGGATACAACAATGGAACAAAATGTTAACTGAGTGAAATTAATCTGAAGTTTACTTCAACTACAATTTAAAATAACAGATCTTGAATGAGCTAAGTTCTGAAAAAAATATTTTTTTTAAAAAAAAAAACAGTGAGTGCTACTGAAATATCTATTATAACAATGTTACATTTATGAACAGGTGAAGTGAGATTTAAAAAATAAAATAGCGTCAATTAAGCCGTTTCATTACGTCTAAAGTAACTGTAACAATGAAAGCAGCTAAACTGGAAAAATTCAATTAATGCATAGTTCATTGGTACAGGTAGACTGAAAAAGCTTTACTACAACTCCAACGTTGTGTTGTAACAGACAAGGTAGTCTGAAATTAAACAGACAAACTACTATGCTCTAGACGATGCCCCATCATGATTTCCCAAATGCGGACGTCCATCTACACAATCATCAACATCTTCAACATCATGGCCATCACTATCCTCCGGAGCAAGCTCGTCTAACGCTTCTAAGAAGCGTAGAGAATCAGCAAAACCAAGACCTAGTTCAGATCGTAAACAGTGAGTGAAGTACTCGGGAGCCCAAATGCGTAAACCAGCTAACTGGGACAATAAAACACCATCTATGCCACCAGCTATTTGAGAAGGTACATGGCCCAATCCGCGAAATTTCAACCATGAAGCAACCTTGCAGGTTGACCAATTACGAACTGAAGGACGAATAGCATGACGCCAGGCATTAGTCGCCAAAGGTCGGGATGTAATATTCGATTGCACAGGAATCATGTTTTGATTGCAAATCTTCTGTAATCCTATCTGATTACTTAGATGAATTGGATCTTCACGTTTAATGCCTGGAGACGGACCCAGAGAACCCCGACTACTAACTGCGGGGCTTGCATTGACGTGATTCAACGTTACATCTGAATTGGGTATCCCGGGGAATCCAGTATCGCCTGAAGTTGTTAAGTGTTTTTTGGCATCAATGGATAACTGATGTTGTGCTGCAACTAAGGCAGCAGCCTCCGCACGCTTCTTTGCCTCTCCATAAAATTCTTTTACCTGGCTAATTAAAGCATCATAGCTTGCTTCTGGATCCCGTTTACCATTGAAATCAATAGGATGTTGAGAAATGAGACGATTCAGCCAGCCAGTCAACTTAAATTTTGGTTGTAGTATAACAGGAATAATAGGTTTTGAGTATACGTTTGTATAAAAACTAGAAAAATGTTCCACTTCCCATCGACAACCAGGACTTAAGCGAAATGAATCACTTAAAAATGCGATCATAACTGAGGCTTGTTCAATAGATTCAACCCACTGAGCATGATTTGTAGCATTAGCCGCACACATAGTAAGTCCAGTTGCTGAAGCATCTACTGATGGTATTACTTCGGGACCAAATGGAATACTGTTAAGCATAATCCCAGCATCTCTTAAACGATCAGCCACTCGGTTAACAGCAATACGGTTAGACGGTGAGAAACATAATAATACAGGACCACACTCTGTAGGTTCATTTTTAGAATTTTTCGAAATACAAGTATTCAATTGCCAATTAATAGATTCGATTGCACGTGAAAGAGATTTATAAGTTTGTAAAGCAACTGCATGATTTGCCATAGTGTCACTTAACCAACTTGTTAATTGTATCTGTAAAACTCCTGTGCAAATGGATGAATCAAAAACTGTATTCCATAAGATACGAACTGCTTCTTCTGCTTCTCTAACAGAAACAGGACTAGAATTAGGAAGTAATGCAGTTTCAATTAATTCTTTCAGTAAACTTAGACATGTCATACTATGCTCTGTGCTTTGATTATTATTTGTACCAGCAATCAAATTCACATTAACAGGTGATGACAATAAATTCGCCTTGACGGGATCAAGAACAGATAAAGCGGCAACAGAGGATAACAATTCAAGCACTTGGAATCCATGACATCTTCGTTTCTCAGAAACACGAGCTGATGTGACATAGCCAAATAAAATTCTTAACAAATCAATACCACCATTTGATATGTCAGTAATTAAATGAATTTCTGACTCAGTAATAATGTGCGCTAAACAAAGTGTGGAAACACAGCGTAGAAATTCTTCTTCACGTTGAGCTAAATGTAATAGAGCTTGTCGAACTGATTCAGATGCAAAATAATGTGTATTACCTGGAACACGAGCTATATTATGTATGATAGATAAACTAGCTTTAATTAAATAATATACATTTTTACTACTTAAATTCTCTAAATATGGTTGATGTCCAATATTTAAATTAAGTAGATTTGGTAGACCAGCAATTGCTAAAGCAGTGGCAAATTCCGGCCAAATATCAGAAAAATTCCATGTTGTATTATAGAAATAAAATGAAGAGAACCAAATATCATCATTCTTGAACACACCCATATTATTCAATTTTTTCATCATTTTCGACGCAAAGGCAGGATAATCACAATTAGTTAAATACTGAGCTAATTCCAAACGATACGTATGACAATCAAAATATGATCGACTTAGTTGTTTACCAGTTTCATACATTGAACGTAGATCTGTCATATCATCTAAACTACGAAATACTTCCATAATTTGATCGATAAAGTTTTTTGCTTCATCTAAATTGAAACCTTTACGACATTGTGGAATTTCTATAGGACGTTTAGAAATCGGCTCTGGATGATCCATTCTTTTGTTTTGATGAATTTATACGTATAAATATAATTACATACAATAGAAGTACACAGAAAATATTATTCAGTTGTGCACATTGACAAACAATCAGATGAAAATTGAAACGAGCGTAAATTCAATGAATAATTTGAATACTTGCTAAAAGATTGGAACTACAAATTTTCACGAATCCACCCTTGAATATTTTCGACGCTTTAATGTCTTAAAATTACTGATTAGCTGTATTGAAAGTTTTCAAGCTAAAAAAAAAGAGAAAAAAGAATCAAGTATATATTTTGCACAATACAGATAGTCTGCATGCATAAAGCATTGATATCTTAAAATTGAACAATTTAATATTAACTGGAAAAAGAATACTGGACTAACGGAAATGAACTCCGGGAGACTGCGGACAGACCTACAGAAATGTCCAGAAAAACATCGTACCATCATGATAGGAAACCTAAATGCAAAAGTTGGGTTGAACGACATTGGGTATGAATGTATTACAAAGACTGAGAGGGAGAAACGAGGATCGTGCTAAACTAGATTATAGCCAAAGGAGGCAGCAGCTTAACCCACAAACGCATACACAAAACCCTATAGCTTTCACCAAAATACAATACGGGAAAGCAAAATGATCAAACGTGGGACAAAAAATATTTTGAGGGTCCATGAAAAATGTAAGAACAAACAGAGGAGCTGATATAAATTCCGATTATCGCCTGGTGATGATCAAGTTAGAACTGAAGTGAAGAAGCATTGGACAAGCAACGCTACAGGAGGTAAATATAGACTTCTTTGAAGATGTAAGCTTATGATAGCTTCTAGAAATAATTTCCAAGTCTTATAGAACCTACAAGAAGAAGAGGAAACCACTATGGAGAACAATCAGTAACTGATTGGAGAAACAATAACTTCAACATGCCAGGTTAGAATACTTTGAAGAACTCTTCAATACATTAGCGCTACCGAATATGGAAGTAGAACACACACATCTTCCTATAAATTATACCCCACTAACAATAGTAGTCAGCAATGCGATCAAACAAATCAAAAGTAGCAAGAGAGCACTAACGGACTGATGTCAGAATTTTCAACAACGCTAAACCAGTATTATTGTACGATGCTTAAACATAAAGAACCATTACGAAAATAATTTATAAACCAGCTGTCCTTACGAGATACTCCAGATTTACCGGCCATAGATTGTCAGCAGAGAGAAAACCATTTGTCAGTTGATGAGGGAATTAGCAAAAGACGCTGCAGGTCGATAGGACTTATTTTGCGGGAATCATTAAATTGCATTACAAGGTAATTCCTAAATTTGAATCGTCAAGGCAAAAGAGGGAGGCTAATGAACACATTGAGCCTGGATTGGAGATAGATATGTGATTACATGTTCCAGCAGTAGTTACAGACTTAGGTACTTAGATTAACAGAAATCGCACGTGTTTCGAACAACAATATGACATCAAAGATAGTTTATAACAATAAGTAGCATATTAAAACAATTAAGTGTAGTAGTAGTAGTAGTGTGAAGTAAAAGTAAGTCACTGTATTAGGATTCAGAATAATGCAACTATATATATGTAGACGAATTTAGAATTCACTATGACCTAAAAATTGCTTCTCGATGAGTATCGTATATCAGTTCTTATTATAGAAAGATCTGTGCGTCTTCATCCTTCCAACAATAATTCTTCTCAATAAATATTATCAGGTGAATGAACAGATAGATTTCGCTTGTTTTTACTTTCCAAGCAGAACAATAAAAGCCCCAATAATAAATTGCGTATTAAAAAAATTCAAACTCAACTTATTAAAAGTAAAAACTTATATCCCTAAAAGATTAATTCTGCTTTGTTAAAACAACAGCATTTATCGTTTATAGATAAACTAACACTGGAAACAGGTAAATTGAGCTTAGGAACGAAGAAATAACGAGTGGAAATTGAAACGATGTGTGCTGTTTATGAAGACAGAAAAACCCGTATTTAGAAAACTATAAACCAGTTTAGCCAAACATAATACATAATTATAAATCTACTCGGATAGATCGCATTCACTTCATTGAAATATACATTAGAAATTTCATACCTTCCCATTATTATATATAAAAATTGCATAAAATTGAAAAAGGAGAAAAATAGCCCCATTTTGTTTTACGTATCAAACAGATTTGGGGAAGCGGAAACACAAATTCATCCATACACCGATTACTACACGCAACTACAAATAATCGGTTACTTACTCCAAAAGTATGTTCAGTACAAGAACCCATGCACATGACTACAGATCATTTTCGTTAGAGACGAAATTGAGATATTTCATACGGTTCCTAGATTGATAGTTAGTGTGCTTTACTGAACGATTTCAAAATCACCTCCAAACTTAGATTGTATCACTGATATCAATAGCATGATTTAAGTTCCATCTTTATGACTATTGATTATTTATTCAGACTGAATCCGTCCAAACTATTTGTCGTATAATATTCCACCGTTACAACAATTAGATTACTTGTTATAGACGATTGATAGACACATAGATTTTTATACCTTATTTATTTGAATACATAAATGTTGATACAAAGTGACACCGAATACATATGAGCCACACAAGTCCCTTGACTTGTGTGTGAGCTGTGATACTAAGCGGATGCAAATGCCCAGATAGTCTCGAACCTTATTCATTATCACTGGTGTAAAAAAGATTCTACACTGATGTATAATGAAATTAAGCGAACAAGACTATTATTATTAATTTGTACCAACTAGTAGCCCGACTAAATCTCTGAATAATGCTCAAAAATAAGGTTATTCGAAACGATGTATCATAGTGTTTGCCTATATCAAACAGTACGAAAAATAGTTATCAATACTATACTACTAAGAAAGACTAAAGAAATACACACAAAGAAGGAACAAACAATAAACTTCGAGTTATGGATAGAATAATAGTGAATAAATAAACTAGGCACCGAAATTCTGACAGCAATCAAACAATTATTTAAGACGATATAACAATGAACAGAAGACAGGTCAATATCACTAAAAAACGATCCTTCCTTCACAAAGAATGCATCCACAAGACTGGAAGAAGCCATTCATAAGTGAAGTTAATTATAGGCAGTGGAAATTTCCAACTTAAGTTATCCTGTAAATCAATAAACCCTTAGAAACTGACACAAATTTAAAAATTTCTCGAATGGATATTCATTAATGAAACGAATAGATAAGATTTTAAATTTATAATTATATATATATGTGTACCAAAAGAAAGCAATATTTCATCCAGAAATAACCATCATTCTTTTCTATCCATAATTGATTAGAAGCAGAAGATAAACATTAATAAAAATAACAACAAATAGACAACAAGATATCGGTGAAGAGAACAAACAAACAAAAGAGAAAAGAACAAACTCATTCATAGTTAGTAAATATGTTAAACAGAGAATTCAATAGTTAGTCAGTTAGTTAGCAAGTTTCGTTAAAGCACATTATATTTGAAAATGGATATGACACAGACTAATTACTTTTTCTTTTACTTTAATAAAGAACTGAGAGAAGAAAAGATAAAACTCACCAAGGAGAGAGAAGAAAAGGAAATTACTAAGTTAATTGCCTTTGGTACTGTTAAGAGTATATATATATATATATATATATATATATATATATATATATATATATGAGCGCAAGTCAAGAGAACTAGAGGGAAAGAGAGGATAACAAATTTTGAAAAAAAGAATGATTGAAGAAAACGAAACCAGAGTTTAAAATGCCACCGTAGCAGTGAAATAAATCAAATAACTATTTACTCACATTTCAATGATTTCAACAACGATAATAAAAGTATCAGATCATTCAACCTAGAACAGATAGCTAACTATCGATTGTAAATATATAACCATGAATTAGATTCACAATACTAGTGGATAAAACAGAATCAACACTTTAACTACAATAAAAGGTAATGAGAAAAGGACTCCCTCAGTCTGTTGGTAAATAACCCAAACCGATAGTGTATAAACAATTTTGAATGCAAACGCTAGTACACGTACTGATTTCGATGAGACCATTATCAATTTATCTTTAAACTACTCAGCAGTTTCATAACTAAATTTAAGTACTAATATTGATATTTATACAGTAAACAGTATTAATTCCATCATGAAATATGTGATTCAAATGAGAATTGGTGAGATTAAATTTTCTTTCGGTTAGAACATCTCAATTGTAAATTAGAAAAGAATACAAGAAACAAAATTTAATGAATGAAATGAACTTATAGGGTCGAACTTTGTTCTGAACTTACTACGCTCACTTTTAATGTCATGAATAAGTTTACCTATTGATATTTATATAAAGATATGAACCGCAACTTCCCTAAGCCAAACATAAAAACAAACTAGATTGCAACATATCTCTAAGAATTATGTTTTAATTCATTTTCTATGAAACCATAAATCTTTGTTTTCAATACATATGCCAGGTACACTACATCAATTACTTTGATTTAAACAGACAAGCTGAAGTTATTAACGGGCAAAACAACCGCTTAAAGCATAAAACAAAATACTTTATACATGGTTAGTCATCAAGTTGTGAATTGAATCATTTCGTATAAATAAAACACAAATATTATGCTTTCTACACTAAGATTGACAAAAACAATTTTGATATACCTATGTTATGAGAAATATAGAAATGATCTCATGTTTCATATATATATTCACGCAGTTTCACTATACAGGGTGAAGTGATTCAAAGAGTACACTAAAAATAAATAACGATCATTTTGACTAACTATTAGGTAAAACATCACTATATGTGCCTCTACATTATTGATATATTCAGACACCCTAAAATACACTTGATGTCGTTCCACTCTTGACAAGAAGTTGATCCAACTGCACCACGTTATGTTGACGAAATCATCTCGCTTATATCAAGTGAAGAAAGTTATACAGTGAGAAAATGTCATGTTAAATTGTAAAACTATAATGTTTTTATAGTCTTAAACACCATATCTTATAAGTGTAATTTACAATAGTTCACATATTAAAACAGAGATATATACCATAATATTGATTATGACAAAATGACATTTAAACTTGATTGAAGCAATCCGTGTACATACATGCGAACATGGAAACTAAATTACAAATATATACACACATAAAATAGAGTAATGTAAGCAAACAGAAAAATGGCCAAATCAACAATATATAAATACAAACAAAGTGAAAAAATAGAAAACGATTTTTTTTTACTACAGTCAATTTATTGACAAACAAATGTATATATGTACATGTATATTATGACAACAATAATATCCACTGGTGTTTTTTGTACAGATATGTCTAAACAAGGAAATAAAAAATCGGATTGTAATTAACACACATGTTGAAAATATAAATAAATAAATGATTCTATCCATTTTGATGATAATTCGATATGGACTGCAGAACCTTCCAGAGATAGAGATGAATGACGAGAGATAGAGTAATTGTAAATCCATTTGATTTTATATAATTGAAAAATTCTTTGATTCATCATATAATAATAATTGATTATTTGATAAATTCATAATCCCTCTTTACATAAAAATAAAAACAACGAAACAAACAAATTATAAATGAATAATTATTATATTACAAACATACATTTAACTAAACAGTAAATTAAGTAGTTGACCATAGACAACAAATGAGCAAAGTATGAATAGAAATTAACCAGTTATAATAGTCGAAATAATGCATTTATGAATGATAATAAGAATCTAAATGTAGAGAATATGATTTTCGACCAAAATAACATATCCATTGTGAATAATTAAAGAGACAAAGAAACAGAAAAACCGAACACTTCAATGTTTATGCCTATATATATACCATACAAAATAAAACAAGCTGTAAAAAACAACATATTAATAGCGAGATTATGATCGAATTCAATGATCCCCAATAAAGTCAAACAGACGGGATAAACCTTGTGCATTTCATAAAGATTCAGTGAATAATTTTTTAACCTACATTTGAATCTATCACCAATCCATGATATAATTTGATGTACATTGAAATGATTTTTCCCTTCCTCTTCAGCTTATGATAATATGAAAATCATGTTAACTTCAACTATCTCAACAGTGATTGGAATAAAAGAAATAAATATCTCAGTAAGTGCAAGATAATTTGCCAAATACCACTGAATTACACTTATTACAAGGATAGTTGGAAATGTAAAATGTAGACAATAATGAATTAAGTAATGCAACAACCGAGAAAAAAGAGAACAACGCAAAAATAAAGAAATGTAAAGTGGGAACTTTTCATTCATTTTACTGAATGAAAAAAAAGAGAAGATTCATCAAAAATCCCTTTATCAAACTTTGTCTTTAGTGAGGGCAAAGAAAGAAAAAAGGAACACCAGATAAACAGTACTTATATGTACAAGGATACGTTGAAAGAGTTTCAGATTAATTCACTGTCGATAATAATCCAATAATAACGTACATTTGACTCAGATTACTCGTTCGATGAACGTTACAACCAAAAAGGTCATCTGGTTTCTCGACATAGCTCAGTTTACAACAGTACGCAAAAAAAGGTTACACTCGAACATTACATTTACAAATTTATTTAACACTTTTCACATACACAAATACTGACGAGATTAAATCAATACATAAATTATTTCAATCTTTCATTGTCCACAAAAACAAATGATCCAATTACTGTCATACAGTATATTTAAACTATGTACATTAGATTGGAAAAATATTTTTTCTCAAGAATAATAATTGTTAGAGTGTTATAACGACTATAGTTATCAATAAACACTGATCTTGTATGCCTACACTAATGTAAGCTAACTTTCAATCAATTTATTATATATCATATGAGATCAGGCAACAACTACATACATATTAATTAGGAGAACAAAGAGACCAGGTTAGTGAAGAGAGCGTAACGAGAATACATCAAGCATATATATGTATGTGTAAACTAGTTATACACGGTATTTTCTAAATAGATTAATAAGTTCTACACACTTACACGAACGACGCAATTGTACATGTAACCAAATGCATACAGGTCATTTGATTTGATGTGATGAAGAATACATAAAGGTCATATTATGTATATAATCTGATTAAAATGTGCATTTAACGAAAAAGAATAGGTTAATCTTCACAACCAAAAACGTATTGATTAACGGACCAAAACGCCACAATAAAAGATTATCATTTGATAATATATATATATGGGTAAAAAAAAAGGCGAAAGGGTTGACGAAAAAGCAATTGTGTATTAATTCTAAAATGTGTACTGATATAATTAAGTGACAATACAAAACATAGCTTCATATAAAACTGATAGATATAACAACAACGTTCACAATAATTCATTTGTATTGGTTGAGTCCCGGAATGAACACCAACTATAGAATATAGGTACACGCAGATGACGAATACCAAACAGGACGAGACGCGCGTCCTGAATTTAACTACTAGCCATCATCCATCTCTGCTTAAAATATTCGAAATACTTATAACAATAAGTCATAACAAATTGTTCGACAAACCGTATAGATTTTTCTAACTGAAACCTGATAAATTTTTAACAAATAACAGTAATCGATTATTTGCGGTTAACAGAAAGAAAACTATTCATGTGGAACAATTTAGAAATTTCAAAGTTTATGATAGAATCATTGCTTCTGAATTCATTAAATATGACAATTTACAAAATGATTTGAACGAAGTATCTACACAAATGTCAATGACATACCGAATCAGATGAATTTGAATCCGAAAGTCAGAAAAATTAATCTTTACTTTACAACTGATAGGAAAATGAGTACTTTTTAAAATTCAGATTCCATGAGGTAATTAAATCATAATGTAAGTTAGTAAATCATCATCACTAGTTGTCAGAAAAATGTGGAATATAGTTAGTCTTCTTAACAGAAACGAAGAAGAAGAGGACAAACAAAGGCATATCATGACAACCGAATGTTTAAAGTATTTTTTTAATATGACTTGAAAATTAAGAAATGATAATATTTCTTTTGAAAAACAAAACTGAATGACCAACCTAGTTGTCTTCGACTAAGAAGATATCATTTAGAGAAAACAATCATGGATATAAACTAACACTATGTTAAAAATTATGATTTTACAAGTGATAACTTTGCATTCAATGAATATTGATGCAACTTAGGAGTAAAATGTATTATATCACCAGTTATAGGAACATTATCTACACACATTAAATACACTTTAGAAAATAGTACTCTTCTATCCATATCAATCATTATGATAGCTGGTCGGCTTGAGGTGATGCTTGAAACAAATCTTGAAAAAACAAACGAATCGAAAAGTTTGAAAATATATTCAAAAGATACAGAAGACATACAATTGACTAAATCAGGATAGTGGTGTGTGCTACTGATGTCGACATATAAAAGTACTGTAAATCAAAAGTCAAAAGTGGAATGCCTGGTGAATGAAGGTTGAGAAAATCGAAGAGGATGATCGGTGTGGAAATGAAAGAACAATGTAGTCTGAGACAAATGATGGATATTTTACAAATAAAGTATATACTCTATGGTTTTCAGATTCTACCAAGATATTCTGTAATGTTGCATTAAAATGCATTTGGTTGTCTCCACTGATGTTCTTGTTCACTACAAAATAAGTTCTGTGAAAAAATGCTATGATATTTATAGAAATGACTAGTTTTTTTTTAATATGCATGAGGCAAAATCTAAGAAGTTTATGCTAAACTGCTAATGATTAATAAATATTGCATCGTTCTTATTTTAAATTTCTAGTTTAGTAATTTACTGTTCTACGGCACAACAACATATATTCATTAAGGCTTTTTCTATTATGACCTGTATATTATTCTGAATTTCCTAATAAAAAATTCACATAATGAATTCGTCATTAAATCAGCCTTTCAAAGTCTTATCTGACTGAAATTTGAAGGCACAGTATACTATAAATAATTTTTTTAATTCTATCAAGTTGTTTATCCCAATAATGTAAACAATTAATTGGAATATCACAAGTGTACCCGACATAATTACATCACCATTATAATAATAAGCAATTAAGAATAAACAGTTAAACTTCTATAATGTGATGCATATCTATGCACATACTTTACGTTTATCTACTATCTATCTGGTATATATTGGAATTTTGATATAATCTTAATTTCTTGTTAATCTTCATCATCATTATCATTTATCTACGACTTCATAAAAAAAACTTAGGAAACCTGGAGAAAAATTCAGTGAAATAAAAGAGGATAGACAATAACAAAATAAAGATTTACTACTTCCACAAGGAAAAAAAATAAGAATGACGAGTAATATAATTTACAAGGTAAAAATATAATTTTTGTTACCCTCTCTCTTTAAATATATATCAATTTTCCAATGGTAGAAAGAGTTATTCAAATATTAACCAATGAACGTTAAAATAGGAGGAAAAATACACAACAAAACACACGTTCACCACCACCACCACCAATAACATAATCATCATCAGCAATAACGACAACAACAGGAAGAAGAACAATAAAAGTATATCGTCCACATTACTGGTCGATCGATCGACCAGTTAGTTTAGCCCAGAAGAAAATATAAATCGATAATACTTCTAGTTCTCGTTAGTTAGTTAGTTTAAGTTAATGTCTAGTTGACCAAAACATTGAAAAATCAGAATTAGAATAATTTGGCAGAAAAACTTATTTTTCCTTTGTAAAATCTGTATACGTGACTACTTATAGCATGTCACACGTGGAGGTAGGAAACAGTAAAGATTAATATTAAAGCCGAAAAAACAACAGATTGAGTGTCTCTCTGTGTATATATGTATGAACACAATAGTCGACTATTTTAAACGAGTGCTAAAAGGATATAGCTGAGGAATGAAGTTTAGATAGAGTGACAAATTTTATAAAATGTTAAAAGTTTGATTTAAACACTTAATTTAACCTTAGTTGTTACCTGGATTAGCATAATGCTTATATTTGACCCTAGATATTTAAGTAGATCAACAAACAAACAAAATAGGTTAGTTAATTTAATCAAAAATAAAATAATGATATTCTAGGTATTTATATCGAAAATTTATAAGGAATTAACAGTAATTCTTCTTATCTTATGAACTAACCAGTAAGTTGTAAACAACTTAGAATTTGGCATAAATGTCCATCAATCTAAAGTGTCAAAACATATCAGGCACTTTAAAAAGAAAAGAAAAAGAAAGTAACCAAATGAATAGGAAAGTAATCGAAATAATAGTAATATAACAGTCATAGTGAGGAAGACTAAAAAGGTAAAGAGCATAATAAGAATGTAAAATTAAAAACCAAAACATAAAAAGATCATCTGTACTACTGTGAGCAATTTTAAAATGTCATCTAAGGTGCTTAACCTATGTGATTAAGTGACTGAAGGATTGTCGTTTATATACAAAAGCTTCAGTCATGTTAGTATAACACTAACCATATAACAAGGATGAAAATATAGTTCACAAAATTACTACATTAGATACAACTTCTATAATCAACAAAAGGCAAAACGGATCATAACAAACGTCTATTGGCATGTGAAAAATCGTTCATATATTTGATTTGTCAGACTAAAACAGTCTAGGTTTTAAAAAACCGAGTGATATATGTGCAATTAACACCCTTCTCCTCCTTAGTCATATTAGTGAAAAGCAAACACATTAATACAGTTGAAAAACTGTGTGGTACAACAACTATTTCACCAAAACTTCCATAAAATATAACATGATCCCTAGAAAAAAAACACCTACCATAATGTAACAAGCTAGATTTACCAAAAAACACCGTTATGAATAAACCTTTTGCTCGTTATGAAAGGACGTTTGGGGATAAATAAACGCACGGACAAAATGAGTTGATCGATCGATGAAATGCGACGATACGATGTGACCGAGTCATGGTTGCTCACATGACCGATTTGATAGCGTGAGCCCTCAAATGAACTGATATCAGAAAACAAGACAGCTATTGAGTGGAATAGGTTTTTCCATCTGTCAAAATAACACATATTTAGAATACTGAACACAGGAATAAACGTGTCTAGACGTCGTTTAATAATGCAAGAACTATAGGTAATTCACTCTTTAATCCAATTAATGTCCAAATATTACATTTTATTTTTGCTCCATCATATTATTATCACAATATCATTACAAAATATCAAAAGTATGGATCGATGTGGACATAATGGTTAGTGTACCGAGATTCCAACAAGTAGATTGGTTCGAACTCTACTTCCTTTTGAACAGATTGACAGTATCCACTAGAAATTGCACTCAGAAAGTGTGCAACTAAAATCTGAGTACGTAGATCTATACTTGGCACATGAGTTACGTAATTAAAAGTTTGAAAATTATGAAAATATACAAAGACACTATATAAACGTATAATATACAGTAGTGAAGAAAGTGTCAGGTAAAAAAGTAGTATTAGCAGTCAGTGGTGAAATTAAAATGAAAACGCTTCTTTAATAACGAGTAAGCTAACTTGCTCAATAATCAGAATAGATGAGAAAAAGTTAAATACGCAACATAAATCAACAATTATTCAAAGCAGCTGCTGTTTCATCATGTACAACATACGAAAAAAGTATATGAACAACTAGAACAATTCCCCACTAAACTAACATAGAAAAAGGGTATTTACGGAAAAAGCAACAACTTATATGTGTTTTGGATTAAAACAAAACAAAGACGAAGCAAATATTATTCTTCATGCATCAATCTATAAAAAAATAGTGGAGAATAATAACGACGAAAATCCCCTAAGATAAAATAAGATACGTAGCGAGATAAGCTGTGCAAATCTGAGTAAATCTTATTTATCTTAATTTGTGTTTCTCTTCTCCTCCCGCCATAGCTTAGTGTCCACTCAATCGTACTCCTATTTATTGTAAAGCTTAAATCTATTGAATACAATGACGTAACGAAATTGTGGCGAAGTACTCAACTGATGAATTTGTAAAAAGAAAACTTGGGTTTTTGATTTCAAAAACAAATACAGACTAGTTGACATGATTAGCAAAGAACTAAAGGAGTTTTAAACCGTTCGATCTTCGGTCAATAAGCATTAGGTTCGAAATCTAATGCGCATACTTGGGTGTCGATATCCAATGTTGTCAAGTATCATTATCCCTCATAAACTTAGAGTATGACTCATACTCAAGCATCTGGTTTATGAGTGAATTCAACTTTCGGTTCAGTTATAGTAACTAGTAACTAGTAAAAATTCAGTTATTCGACGTTGGTAATGATTCCTTAACCTAGTATACGCGACTACTACTTAAAGTTAAATTATCTGTTTAAGGCTCGAATCTGTAACAAAGTTGATACTGAAATCAACTGCATAAATGATTAAACCACAATAACCAGCCCGTTTTATCTCTATTGGTAGAATAACATAGATTAATTAGAAAGTCGAAAACAAAAATAACCCCACGGGACTACACAGCGTACACAGATGGGTGTTTTCCTAATATCAGGCCAAAAAGCTTGTCATTCGACAAAAAGATGCATCAGTTCTGCTTTAATGAAATAACCCCACCGATTCTAAAACGCCATCGAGGATTGTTCAGAGAATCCAATTAGGGCTATTCAACTGACCATTTACTGAATATTTCTACAGTAATATAGGTCCTAGACTTTAACGACCACGATGATTGGGTGAGTGACTAGTAGTGGATCCAGGACGCGCATGTCGTCGTATTCAGGAATTATCAGCTGGATTTACCTATATGCCAATGTTATTAGCTTACCATGGGACAATGGAATATTAACGGAAATAATAAACTTAGTATAAAGTTATTTTTATAAAACCAGCATAGAGCTTGCTTAATAACACCAAAAGATGCATTGACCACTCTAATCACTCAATCATAACACATACTAAATGATGACAGACAATAAGTTGACATTATATAATAAATAGGATTATTGGTGAAAACAAGTAAACCACCCACCTCCTGTATAATTCACTTTATTCGAAACTAAAATATCTGCTTGTAATGGAGTCATTTGTAGATAGTGTGAATCAGGACTTTTCTAGAATAGTATAAAACAAAAAAACATATTTAGTGGCAATATCACAGTTATAAATTGCAATTAACCAGAAAATTGACGCCCTGGCACGGCTCGAAATGCTCCTACGTGGCAATGTGTATATAACTACTGCTATGGAAGTCCTACCCATTTCCTTCTCGTGGAGAGGGTGATGTTTACGAAATTGAGAGGACGAAAAGCGAATGTCCAGAAACTAAACCCAGTTGGTCGGTACGGAGGATCTATCTAAGTTAGAAAATCCTGATCACAAAGCAACAGGGCATGTGGGTTCCAGGATTTCGAGGGAACAAATAGTGTAATCATGGTCACCGTCTACTATGAAATCGCAAATCAAAACATTGCTCCACCGCCTTGTGGTATATACTTCTAAGTCAAAGGCTCGGGGAGTGGTCTCCTGAGAAAATCAACTGCTCCAGTTTGTGCACCTGGAAAGTATCCCACCCCATACACAAGTTCAATTATTTCCGTGGAGCATATATATTTTGGTGATGAAGTCTATACTCCAAAATATATGAAAATTTAATCAGTGAGCAAAAGAATTCTAATATCTTTCTACAATATCACAGGCAACAAAAAATAGAGATAAATATATTTATTGCTTACAATGAATTCCTCATGTAAAACTGGACCCATTGCCTCAGAAACAACTTCATCTACTAAAGGATACGTTCGGCAAAGATACTGAAATGTTGAACAATAAAAAAACACGAAAGAGTTTATTATTATTATTATTATTAGTCAAATTATCCATTACTTAATTCAGTTAGATCTCATAGTTCCTTTTCTTAAAAGGTACCATATTGAAACTGGGTTCACATAGTGACGAAAATTATCAATGTTAAGATGTAACAAATATTCGTAATAATACTTATATACAACGAAACTGAAATTCGAATAAACTAAGTATTCAGAGAACTATTTTAGTCTAAGGAGTTCTAATGGTATGTACATTACTTAATAAAAAAATAAATAGGATCGATTCAAAAATATTATGGATATAATGAATGATTTTAAACGGTTTGATAACTGTCGATGTGACTTAACTCGATCAATCTCCTCCTCCCACCAACTGTTTGGTAATTGAGTAAATTATTTAGAATTCTTAGCTTACTTCTGAAGGCCATGTAAGATATTATTAGTAGTAATAATGACAACAACAATAATTCAAATCTCATTATCATAATTATCAAACAGTAGACTCTAGTTTATATATGCAAATTCACACGCCAATAATCTCTGAAATAATATATACAACATTTAGGATAGATCTCAATATCAACCAGATAACGATTTTGTGGAAAATATGAAACTTTTGTTTAAATTTTCTAAATAGTTATCCTATAAATAAATCGTATCATTGGACGAATTAACTATTTACTTCATAAATCTTAGTTGCATTTAGCAGTTACAAATTATATGGCTAATTTAAGTAAATAATTTTTGTATTGTTTCAAGTATAAAGGAACTTAAAACTAAACTTTAAAACAAACAATACAAATGATTACATTTACCTCTAAAGCTAAACTAGCTTGTCGTTGACTATCTGAAAATTCAAGATTACCCATAGCATATAAAAGATTTGATAAAGCGCCCATCTAATGGAAGAAAAATGAATGATGATGACGATGATGCTGGGGATGTAAAATCTTAAATTACAACTTACAAAAATCAATGTTGATTAGGTTAAAATTCTTTTACAGTAAATTATCATTTCGTGTGAACATTATTTTTGTAATTTTAATAGATTTTTAAGATATTTCGAGTCAACGATAAATATTCAGTTTAAATACCTTAATCATATTTCTTTTCACTGATATATAATCGAGAAATGTTTATGTCTTTCTGAATGACTACACAAAATGAACATTCAATAGCTTCATCTAAAGAACTAGTCTTTTTAGTCTAGCGAGGAAGAGAAAAGAACTATAAGAAGTTAGTTTTTATTTCACGGTATTGACATTGAAGTGGCGCGAATGATTAACGCAGTGGACAAACATATCAGATGGTGAGGATGGAAGCATGTTTAAAAAGACAATCATGTAATAACTGGTTAAGTGAAATCAATCTAACTTAGTATACAGTAAATGGAATAATGTGAATAAATATTTCCAGAAAGACATAACATTTATACATACTTTCTCCCAAATAAATATCTTCACAGGATTATTAATTTTTAAGCATCAATAACGAGAAGACAAAAAGTGATATCCCACTATTCTTTCAATAAATAAGGAAGAGCACAGAGCACAATTAAAAACCAGTCGTCATACAGACAAGATTCCGGAATTTATGTTAAAAACAACTGATAGAAAAAGACAGCAATGAACACCATCACAACAACATTAACATAATGGCTGATAATTGAATACACAGAGAACATTCTGTTTTTTACATGTACCATCCATCAGTTAGGCAAAGGTCATTGGTGTTTTTTTGCTCAAGTACAAAAAACAAGTCACTACATGATATAATTTGACAAATGTATAATAAATCTTCGCAAACACAAGCTAATTTACGATCATTCAACAAATCGTCGTTTCGTTGGTAGATTTAAAAAAAAACAGTGTGCAAAAGTGATATATATATATATATATATATATATCACTTTTGCACACTGTTGTCATATATTCACGTGATTTTCTACGTAAAACTTCAACTATACCGACGTGTTTGTTCGAGAACATTCATTTTACTAATAATTAGATTTTAATTGGTCTTCGCTTCCTAGGTGATAAAAATTGGCGCATTACATATGGTTTTGCTTATATCATGAAATAGCGCCTAAAATTCCATATACATATGTATAGTCAAGAAAAGTAGAGATTTATCAAATTAACCATACACACACACACACGACATATAATGCATCAAATATTAATTTCAAAATGCGAGGACAATATAATGTTAACTAAGTAGCTCTAAAAGGAATTAATCACCTTAATATTGTGATAAATTGTATCGAATATTATTTAATTTTGAAGTATAACACGACAAGGCTCCATATAAAACGGAATATATATATTTAAAAAGCTATTAATTTTACTTCCTGTTTTACACTCAATTCAACAATGCTATTTTGTATTACTACCATTATTATTATTGTGTCTGTTAAAGTAATTTCCAAATGGATAAATAGAAAATTCAATAATAGATCTTATTAATGTGCACATTGTTATGTGTATCTGCTATACTTTAAACAATACAAACTGGACAGAAATACTAGCCAGTCTAGTATATAGTCTATCTCGGTTGTTCTGATAGATACATAATTGACTTTACAATACAGATTTAGTAGCCTAGATTTGAGAATTTCGAACATTGTGCCACCTATAAAGGAGTAAACCATTCTATTATCTATCAAAAAAAGATGTAAATATAATATAGTACTCTACAATTTAGCTATGTGAAACATATCTATGGAAAGTTCAAAACACGCACAGGTCATATGCATTGGGTCACTGGTGTCTTCGAAGTAGTACTCAGTTAGAATAAAATTGCCGACAAAAATGCCGATGTTAAGTGCAAAGAACTGTGTAAGATGATAAATCAGTTGGTGAAGATGTAAAACTAAGGTGATTAGAGCAAATGCATACAAAATCTTTGCATTATGCAAGCAAATTTATAACCATTTAACAAATTATCATCTCGTTGATGGATTTTTTTTTGAGAAAAAAGACAAATAGAAAAGTGACATAATTCAATCAATTTACTGTGATCAGAAATTTCAAGTGATAAACGCGTTAGACCCAGTGAATTACAAGACGACATCAAAATATTTACCTTGATTATCTTTCTTGATACTGTTGAAGAATCTTGCGAGAGAATGCTTTGAACGCACGAATTCGTAAGAGGTTAGCAAGAAAGGAAAACAAAAGAAATATACATTGGAGATATAAATTTAAGTTACAAAAAAATCTATATATTAATATAGTTCAACAGCTCATTAAAAATTATATTGTGGTGTATGTTACTTAAGTCGACAAATAGAAGTCATATGTAGCACCAGTAAGAAGTGGAAAGCAGAAGGCTAAGAAAATCGACTTGAAGAAAACAGAAAGGGAAATAGAAAGGAAACGTGAATTGGAAGAATCATACAGAATGTCAAAGACAATTGATGGAATATTTGCCAATGAAGTGTTTAGTGTACAGTTCTCATATTTTACGAAAATATTCTCTAATTTTGTATTAAACATAATATTGGTTTTCCCCACCCGAGTATTCATTCACAACATCACTGCATAAAATAAATCTTTACATAACAACCACTCCCAATAATGAAAATAAATAATAATAGCGTCTAGTTTCAAGGTGAATTTCCAAAAGTTCTATTTTAAGACGTAACCAATGGATGGTCAGCATAAAAGAAACGGTTAACACCGACTTCATTGAATGTTGGCGAGATTTAATTAGAATTATGAGTGTGGACTCTTAGGGTTACCTCCAGAATGTAGATGAACACTTAGGAGATGTGAAATCTTTCAAGTACTTTTTAATTTTCAATACACCTAACATGATGTTAGGTTATAATTAAAATTGTAGTTTTAATTTCCACTGCACCGAATTACGAATAAATTCAAGTTGGGTTATCATATGCAAAAAGTACATAGGAACTGAATGGTAGTGCCGGTTAAGAAAACCGAAAATATTGAATTTGATTCAGATTTACAGTCGAAAATTTCGAATGTTTGATTAAACCTCTAGATTTTGCATTGATTCTCTATGAGATGTAAAACGTCAATGAATTTAGCCTTAGTCAACTTTCAAAAACTCATTTGATTTCTACAGCGTTTATTTAAACTTTATAGAGAGTTTAATTAATAATCTTTTCAAATTAAATTCAATCAATGTATATTAAGTTAATATTAAGACTAAAATTAATATACGATACAATGACTTTATTTATTAATACGTATTACTATTAAATGATGACCATCGAAGTGTGATTAGAAATAAAAAGTAAGTGTTTGCTTATTTAACTGATTTGATAAATATATATACTATTATCAGCAATTCAGTCACATGTACCTAAAAATCGAGGTTTTTTGTCATTTAATAGGACAAAAGACAATATAAGTCACGATAAACATGAACATACAGACTAACCTGTCATACATATGTATATATTCCTATGGATAAACTGGGATATTGAAATTGAAGAGAAACTATTATTTCCTTTTAGCAATAAAAATATTTTTCTTTATAAAAATCAAGTGGATAACTATTCTAATATAAAAGTGATAAAACTGTCCTATTGAAGAGTAATCATGCACATATGAACAGCATGCTTGAAAACTTATATTTCTTCAGAAAATATATACAGGACAGATTATAGGAGACAGAATACTGAGTCATTTTACGCTGAATCCTATCAATGGTGTCACAATAGCTTCTATTAGAATATATGCAGTAATACGGTATTTATAAAATTGACATTGATTGAATGAACTTATTACAAAAAGTAAGCTATACAGTTAACATACATAAAATAGAAAAATATAGCCAGGTATTAAGTACACATATAATCAGTCAGTCAACTAAAAAGTAGGACGAGACACATATATGCATTCGTCCAAGCTGCCACACATCATTAGCACAACAAGATCAACATCAAATTCATAGAAGTAGTCACTTCAATCGTAGTAATATGTAAAAGAAAGATTGTGTATAATGATATAATACAAGAAATAATTAGTTAGTAGAAAGGAAGATATAAAGCAATTTTAATCTCACGCTTTTAGGGAAGACAAACAGTGTATACACCTACGCCACTATGATAGATTCTGAGCCATGTTACCCAGAGTCTCCAACCATTGGTTACGATGGTCACGCGGACCCCAACCAAGTAGTCTGCATTTAACATGGATAAGACTAAAGGTCAGTAGCTTCAAGCACTGATGCCACGTTTTGGTTTGGCCGCCCATAACTTTCTTCCAACCATCCCCAACACTAGTCAGCATTGCGCGTCGTGGTAATCGGTGTTCAGACATATGTAACACGTGGCCCAACCATCTCAGTCAATGAAGATTCACAACCTCATCAACTGATTTGCCATCATTACCTAATACCCTGTGTGTCTAGCCTCACTATTACCTACCTGGTGATTTCAGCAGATGCGTGCAATATTTCTAAGACGTTTGTGATGAAGTACTAGTAAATACGAGTATCCTTTACTCTTAACGCCACCTTTAGCAATCGTACAGTAGAACAGAACAAACTGCCGCACAGTATACTCGTCCCTTAATTGATAGACAGATATCTCGCCTTCCCCATAGGTGACGTAAATTGACAAAAGCCAAACGAGCTTTTCGAATCCGCGCTGAAATTTCGTCAGATGTCAACCCATTAGGGTTGATCAGACTTCCAAGATAAGTGAAATTGTTAACGCGTTTGACTACTTCACTCCCTATGTTTAGTTCAGGTGTTGATGCAGGTTAGACCTGAAGCAACAACTTGCATTTAGAGGGGCAGAAATACATCCCAAACACCTGGCATATAAATTTCCTACACATCATTTGTTGACTACACAAAGTAAATTATCTGCTGTAAAGTACTTTTTGTGAGATGATCGTGATTAGCGACAAAGGGAAACAGAATGATTTGTGTTTGTTAATTCTAATCGGGAATCAAAAGTAGGGGAAATTAAGAGGAATCTATTTCTTTTTACACTGTTTGATCTATTACCTAAACAAAAGGTTATTTGCTTGAAATGTTCACAAGATAAGTCTTCTGAATACTAGTGGCAGAGCAGTAAGTAATTTCAAGTATTTTTCTTTTCTTGGTCAGCTTTAAAGTGTCTAGACCAGTTTTGTATTTACCAAGCACGTATACAACATGAAGCTACTGAAGAGTTTTAGCTGACGGATGAACGACACCAAACCTCCCAAAGAAACTGATGGTTCTGAAAACCGATTAAAGAGTCTGAAACGTGTGTTACGCATGAAAACCCACTGTTTACTGATGCAAATGAAGCTATTATGTACTGGTCTGAGTTATCCAGACTTTAAAACTGATGGGTACATTTACTTCTTTCCATCGTTCTTTATGCCATAAACATTTCGTTATCCCACATCTATCTATCACTTGTATACTTATCAATTTAATTATCTTTCTCCTAGCACAGGAATACATCGTTTCGCACATATGTAATTTTAAGTGATGTACTTATCGTGTGATACCCTACGCTGGTATGTTTACTTATCACATTTACACATACAAACTGATGACACTTCATCGCTGTACCTCGAAAAAAACGTTTACTTTCTTTGAGAAGGACAAGAACAAAGTATCAGAACTCGATAACTGTTACGATGAATGGATGTACATTACAGATAAAACTTCAGCGAAGTATTTCCAAAGTGTCAGTAGTTAATCGAATAATAAAGTAATAGTTGTTGTTTCTTTCACAAAAAAGATTTAAAAATTAAGAATGAAATAATTCTCGATCATTGTATCCGTTACAATAGTAAATTGGTTATTCTACTTGTTTAAGCCATTAGGCTGAAATATAAACTAGGAGATTACATTGCTCTCTTTTTTTAAAAGATTTGATATGGATTAAATCACTGTAATAGTAGTATTCCCGCCCAGAAAAGTAGAAGCTCGTAGGCCTTTCAGAAAAAAAGAAGAGACATTTCAAAGAAAAGTGTGCGAGATCGAACCACTGGAGAAAGCAAAGCAAACAGATGCATTAACAGTTCACTCTGCTGCGTTTTATATGCCAGTAGAGGAAATCGATATCTGTAGTGAAGACGGTTGTTACAGTCCGCACTTTCCTATTACTTTGAGAAACTTGCTAACACCTAAAATGCGTTTAGAGATACAATTAATACACCAGTATGGGACGTGGAACTGTCGCAAGTATGCCTTTTATATTTACATAGAATGTGCGCACTAAAAATATATGCATCCTTCAGTACGCACATGAGCATTGATGCGCGCGGTCACAAGTATAAGTTAAATGTATATGTAGAACACATGGACCGAGATCTACACATTCCATGACACACACATAGGTAGAGAGGTTATCGCTCACAAGTATACCTTACATGCACATACAGAGTGCATAGATCAAGGTCTATACACTCCAAAGTATACTCACCAAGCCATAGTCCAGCGGTTACCTAAAGTTTAATGAATAACAAACAACCAAATCAATTCGGATGCAAGTCATCACTGACGACGTGCTTTCATCACGCTCATGTCACAAGCAAGTTTGGTGTTGACCCCCACGCGCTGATTACAGCACAGTCTATAGTCTTCGCTCTGTCCCACTCCTGACAGACCTAATGAGCCTTTCCAAAACGAATCCAATCAGGCACCGAAAGGAATTTTTTCTCTAGCACTACACCTCACACACATCAATACAAAGTTAACTGCCCCTTCCTACTAATCAGATTTTAAAACAGAGCGGATGATTAACTTGATCTCCATCTGTGATAGAGTGGGTGGTAAACCCGGTCTCTACTTAACCGCCCGCGTGAGCTCATGGACAGAGTTCACTAACTCCGGGGTACTAAAAAGACTACACGAACCAGTTTGTATTAGTAGCCAAAATATGCGAGAACAAGTAGATAGACAATTATTGAATATTGCCTACCGTAGACATTTAGCTGCAGCTGCTTGTTGAACGAACACCGATAATGGTTCATTACCATCGAATTCTGAATCTGACCCTTGATTTTGATGTCTATGATTCTTTTTCATCGTTTTTTCTGTTTTACCGCTGTTACCGTTAGCACAAGTGCTAGGGTATTTGACATTTAATTTAGTTGACTTTGTATTGCTCATAGATAAAGGTTTCATTTCTGGTATGCCACTAATATTACGACTAACTAACGGGATAGGATGAGAAGCTGGAAAAAAGATATGATGGCAAAGTGATATTAAACAAATAGTATACAGTGTTTAGTAATTATAAGTCTAAGTATTGCATAGATGTTTCTAATATATGACAAACTAAGAGTCAGGGATAAACCGAGACAGATTTTTCAGACAATTAAGAGTACTTATTCCTGATGTACACATTACTTGATATGGTCATCAATACAAATTTCAAGTAATTTATATGCTTACAAAAACCCTGAATTTACTACAATTAACATATACTTGCTTCTTGGTCACTCTTTTTTTCCGTACCAACTAAATATTCACTGATTATCGATTTTCTTATTTTATTGTATTATGTTAGAAGTGTGGTAATTTGATGGAATATACACCCAAGACTCTATAATGTTTCCTCTTATGATCGAATATGAAGTTAGATAACAGTTCATGATATGGGGATATGAATAATAAGGTTGGAGAAGATAGATATTATCAATATACAATGATTATTTTTACAGCTGACTCATATTAATTGTCATTATATTGGAATTAATTTCAACTTGACATTGTAAAATGTCATCAGAGTATTTTACACCATTTTTAATATAAAAAATTATGTAGACAATTTAATAGAGCCTACCGAACTTCTGTAGACAATCATTTGGAAACATAACAATAAGATAAACCAAAAGTTATCTTTCAATCACATTCATCTTTGTCCTAACTACTACTAACATACTTAAATTACTGCTTTAGTGTATGTATAGGACATAAATCAACTTTATTATTATGTACAATCAAAAATAGAATATGAAAGAAATGTTATTTTTACGATCAAATTATTTGATTACACTTACGATAACTTTCCTCATTACTGTCCATATGATATGAACTTATTTCATCATCGTTATCATCTGATGTTGCTTCAGTGAATAATTTGCCCAGCTGTATTTCATGCTGAGGTTTTAACAAGGTAATTAAAGCCATTAATATATCATCAGCAATATCGAATCCCATCAGAACACGAAGTAATTCAATAACTAATACATATAGACGAAAATGGAAAGAAGGTAAAAAAACAGATTTGGTACAACTTTTTAGTCAGAGTACAGTATTTGAAAAATTCCCATATTTTGATTTAGAAGAACATATATCAGCGAACAATATTGTTTTCGATTAAATCCTCATCAGGCTTTACTCTAATATACAGTAACATTTATATGCATACATGAAATTATTAAACCAATCAAGGTAGTTTATGAGTCAATAATAACAGTGAAGACTACATAAATAAACATAATAAGTGAAAAGTACAAATTGGTAGTGTGACGACAGGTGTGTTAGTTGTGATAAGGATAATAAAGGCTTGAATCAATGTTTCATGATGGGAAATAGGTCAATCATTAGAAAATTATAGACACTGAAATAATGATCATAGAAACTATAAGATTACGTAATAAGAAGTGTTCAGATAATCGGACCGTGAAGCGTATATTTGAGAAAAGAAAAGGGTGGGAGGGGGTGAAGTGAAATAAACGAAAAAAGAGTACGGAAAATAATAATAATAATAAATACAACCATAAACTGCCTTGGTTGGCTTAATAATTTCGCGTATGCACGTAAATATTACTGTATATTAGAGTAAAGCCTGATGAGGACTTAATCGAAAACAATATTGTTCGCTGATATATGTTGTTCTAGAGCACAATATATTTAAAAGCATCCAATGTCTTTCTAACCAATATTCAAGTACTATAGTTTCCCAAACGTTTTGAAAAATATTGAAGTTCACCAACAGAGGTTAGTAGTAACAGTAAACGTAGAAGACTCTAGGATGAATTTGCTTATGCTTCGTTTCTAGTTTACCTAGTATATCGTTGAGAGTTAGATCAATACGGGATTTTTAGTTATATAATTTAGACGAAAACATTGTTCAACATTGGCACAACTGTATTTTTTTAGTTTTACATAACCTTTGCTCATCAATGCGTATTTGTCCCAGACTGTATGACTCAATGAAAATAAAAAAACTGAATCTGTAGCAATTTATTTTGATGAGAATGCATGGGGCAAAGTAGGGGGTTGTTTTCCTCTCAGAAATAACTATTTTAAAATGTTATGGGAGTCGGTTTAATATCCAGTATTCCCCGAAACTTCTTACATACTTACTTACGCCTGTTACTCCTAATGCAGCATAGGTCGCCGACCAGCATTCTATAGTTCGATCCAATTGTTGTTCATTCTTCGCATGTCTGTCTCCATTTCTCGACGTAATGTGTTCTTTGGTCTTCCTCTTCTCCTCCTTTGGCATTCAGGAATCCACGTGAGGGCTTGCCTTGTGACGCAGTTGGATGCTTTCCTCAATGTGTGTCCTATCCACTTCCAGCGCCTCTTCCTGATTTCTTTCTCCGCTGGGATCTGGTTTGGTCTCTCCCACAGTTGGTTGTTGCTAATAGTATCCGGCCAACGAATCCGACGTATTTTGCGTAGACAACTGTTAATAAACACTTGTATCTTCTGGATGATGGCTTTCGTAGTTCTCCAGGTTTCCGCCTCATACAGCAGAACTGATTTGACATTTGTATTGAAAATTCTGACCTTGGTGTTGGTTGACAGTTGCTTTGAGTTCCAGATGTTCCTCAATTGTAAATATGCTGCTCTTGCTTTGCCAATCCGCGCCTTCATATCTGCATCAGATCCACCGTGCTCATCAATGATTATGCCCAGATATGTAAAGGTTTTTACATCTTCCAAATCTTCTCCGTCAATTGTGATTGGATTGGTGCATGCTGTGTTGTATCGAAGGATCTTGCTTTTCCCTTTGTGTATATTAAGACCTATTGCTGCTGCTACACTGATCGTCTTCTCCTGCATTTGTTGTTGCGCGTGCGATAGAAGAGCCAGATCATTTGCGAAGTCCAGACCATCCAACTGCATCCTAGATGTCCACTGTATTCCGTGCTTCCCTTCAGATGTTGACGTCTTCATGATCCAGTCGATCACCAGGAGAAAGAGAAAGGGTGAGAGTAAGCAACCTTGCCTAACACCGGTCTTTACCTCGAACGAGTTTGTCAATTGTCTTCCATGCACGATTTTGCAGTTTAATCCATCATAGGAATTCTGTATTATATTAACTATCTTCTGAGACAAATCGTAGTGTCGAAGAAGCTTCCATAGTGTTGTTCTGTCCACGCTGTCAAATGCCTTTTCGTAGTCAATGAAGTTGATGTAGAGTGATGAATTCCATTCAATTGATTGTTCCACAATGATACTTAGAGTTAAGATTTGGTCTGTACACGATCTATCCTTACGGAATCCTGCCTGTTGGTCACGAAGTTGGGCGTCTACGGAGTTCTTCATTCTGTTTAACAATACCCTGTTGAAGACTTTTCCTGGTATTGAGAGAACAGTGATGCCCATGTGGTTGTCACAGCTGCTGAGATCGCCTTTTTTTGGTATTTTGATCAGAAGTCCTTCTTTCCAGTCTGTTGGTACTTGTTCTTCATCCCAAATCTTATTGAAGAGAAAACTAATAGAAAACTAACTCGTTAAAGAACGCTAACCAATATTTCTATTCATCTGTATAAGATATCAGCATTCGAGAACAGGGAGACGATATAGTAAATTCTATGCATATTATATATACATTATGGAGAAAATATACCGAAACAAAAATGGATGTATTAATGCATCTTAAAGCAGATCTTAAAAAGAATAATGTTAGGATAGACATTCAGTGATATTTCTATTTACGTCATACAGTCTAGAAAATACACTTTAATTAATTAATTAATTTACGCAGATATTTGAAAAACCTCTAAGATAAATAAACATTTTCGTAAGGAACGAAGTTAAAGACAGAAATCAAGATATCAGATACCATGAAATTGAACAGACTTTTACTGAGAACAACTTTATTTTAAAAAATACTTTAAAAACTAAAACATGCGCTACATACTTGACAGAAAAATAAAGTTACATATGAACTATAAAAGGGAAAAAATGGATTTATGACAAACTAGATGTATTATGGCATTTGAAATAGCAAATAAATCCTATACTTAGCTCTAACATATATGCTAGACAAAGCTATATATAACCTGAACTGTTATACATTGTAGACAGTTTTAGTCAGTTCATTTGATTGAATTTGAAATCCCGGTGCTAGAAAAAATTGAGGGATATTTCAGAGATATTTACAACACAAGGACAGCCTCGAGAAATATATCAACTTAAACTGACACAATCCAATGACAGAGACAATAATAATAATAATAATTTAGTGCTCCAGTGGAATCGAATTTTCACCAATGAAGTATATGGTTTGAAACATCGTTCATCCACTGAAATTTGGAAAACTCATAAACAAAACAACAATGATAACAATAAGAATAGTACATAACCCAATATGAAAATGTGTATCAAGTTGTTGAGTTATATTAAACTACGATTTTACAGTTAGTCGGATCAATTTGTTTAAGTCACTTGTTAATGCAAGGTTTCAAAACCATTTCACATAATCTATGATATAAAAAGTAGAAACTAAACTCATTTATTCGTTGTATATATATAATCTAAACTGTATGTAATGGTTCTTATATAAAATCCCTTGAATCAATTAGAATATACATGAAAGCCACAACAGATAACGTACCTGCTGATTGGACTTCCAAATGCAATGACTCCAGTAAGTAGATTATTCTGTCGATTAAGGCCCTATTGGCAGTATTACGCTTTGCCTAAAATAATAATAAGATTATTAATAATAATGAATTTATTGTTTAATAACAAAGCTAATTTACAAAATACAATGATTGTTAATGGTGAATGAATCACATAATGTTCTTGTGTTTAGAAAAAAGCCCTTCCGGACCAATTTTTAGAATATATATCGATAATACTGTTAGTGAAGTAAACATTAAAATCATGAATACATTGTCAGAAAAAATGAGCTGATAACTGATAAATAATAATGCAAAGTTTAGTTTATTCACATCAAGATTCTTCGGTTAAGATAAATTATTTAAACAAGCATCACTGATATTCGGAAATCAAAGCTTTAGTTTATGCGAAGTTATTAGTGGATGGGATAACATTAGTATAATGAACGAATTCTGTTATGAAGCATCTTACAAAGTCAAAGAGGAAAATGTTACACAACATTGCTACCATATGTATAAGTTTCAACTAATCAAAAAATAACTACATACCACCCAGATCGATAAGCATGCATGTTTTCTTGAATAAGGTCCCTGAGATTGTAGAGTAAATTGGTTAAAAATAACACAAAGTTTATCACAACGATGGATATGCATTTATTCTCTATCCTTCACTAAATAATAGAAATTCCGTGAATCTGGAGACGCAGTACACATCGATGGCGCGAGACTCTAAAGTTCTAGCTAAGGAAGCCTGTTGTCCTATTTGGCACAGTGTTCAGACGTCAAAGGTTCCTACATGTAGTTTAGAGCGTGGTTTCAGGAGACCAGGAATAACGTTCCATGTATTTGAATCGTTCGCACTTGAGGCGCGGGGTGTTAAAGGGGTGTGAGAAGGGTTAGTCGTGGAGGTAAGGGAGCTATTAGGAGGTGTAGGAAGGATTTGAATGTGACCAACTTGGTCTCGTGTGCTGTTACGGGTATGAGGGCTGATATCACTTCCCGGCTGTCCACACCGTGGAAGGGTATTTCTTAAGGAACCTGAAAAGGAATTCGGATTAGTATTAGTCTTAACGACCTGAGAGCGTGACCGCAAAGCCCAAGGGACAACTGCTTGAGGCCGGTCGCGCACGGCCTTTTTGTGGGAGGTCTTTAACGTGTTAGCTCCGTTCTTCAAAAGACCTTATCACCGGAGACGGAGATCTGTAAGGTAAGGTGGGGTGTGACATTTTTAGGGTCGATCTTTTCTAAGCCCGACCTTCCTTGTGAGAAGGAAGCATCGCTGCAGATGCTGGTTGTCGGAGGGAAACACCTTACTGCTGTCACACCCCTCTACAGTCAGCAGTACAACTTCGCCCACAGACCTTGAATTGCTGCTTTTAATCTTACCGTTCTCCAATCGACCTGAATGGCATGGTAGAACCAATATAGCCAATATAGCTCGGTTGGGTCATCACGATAGACAAACCCGACCACCACGTAAAACCAGCAGCTACGGTCGGGATATATATATATATATATATCCATGCACTCGATATCATAGAGAATAATGACAAAACTAAATAACAGTATATTGATAGAGCATAAAATCAACTGCATTAGTAAATATGGAAATACAATTCTTTTTGTAAAATGTTTTTGAATAAGTTACGTGAGTGGTTATCGCTATATATGTATCCAATTATGAACAAAATAAAGGCAAAACATTGACCTGAAATAATTAACTGAATAATTATGCAATATTATATTAACAGGTAAAAAACGTTTAGTGCTATCTTTTTGTCCCCGAGCTTTAATATTCTAAAGTATGTTTTATCAGCTGACACAGGGTAATTAACATTTTTTGGCATGTTAACCAAAAAGTCTCATAAATTCGTTGAAAAATGAATATTGTAACAAAGAGAAGGGATATGTGAGCATCTCTATGCGTGTGTTTAAGAGAAATCACAAAGATATTATTTATTCCATTAAATAACACTTTTTGTTTAGCCTATTTCTCTTCCAATTCATACTAATATTCACAATTACATGAACGATTACCCTACTGCTTCGTGTTCACAATTTTAGAATCAGTGTAGTAATGCAATTTATTATTTGTTTATCTGAACACAAATATTGGTACAAAGGGACACTGAATACATATGCGCCACATAAATCATTCGATTTGTGTGAAGGCTGGGGTACTGCCCGCGTGCCCAGACCGAAGCAGACTTTTCCCATCCTCGGCCGTACCGGGGCATTTGGGAGCGTAGTAATGAAAACATATTATCTAACACTGTAGTGATCCAAATTACTTTAAAACGGATGGTGGAACAATAAAGAAATCAATTTAAGACCAGTTAAGTCCGAGTTTATTTATTTTTCACTTGGAATTTCAGGCTGTGAGTAGCACTTTTAGTAAGCTATATAAATATGAAAGTTATTCATGAGATTCAAAAAAATTTCACTTTCAGATAAACTAGTGAATTTTGACCAATTTTGTAGATATTGTATGAATGACTAACAATCGGTTTTCAACTAAGATAAAAACAGAGATCTGTTGATTATTAGCACATCAGGAACGATAACGACTCGTAAGATTTATAATCAAAACTGATTTTATGCAAATAACCAATTGTGTTGACTGAATATTTATCAACTTGTTAATTAAAGGCAAACAAAGCTACAAATACATCTGAAATCAAAAAGTGACTATGTCAATTTAGATACTTTGTGGTAGTAGTATTATTAAATCTCATTTATTCGAATCAAGTTTTCCGAGAAAACAGTAACTGACATCATTTTAACGAATTATGTAGAGAAAATTTACTGATAATTTGCATTTCTACTAAACTTCACAATACATTTTCTTAGGGAGTATTAGTATTTCGAGTGGTTTAGTTGATGAACAATAACTGGAGATAACCCAAGAAAACGTTATTCAGTATGTCAGAGGACTTTAGTGAAAAATTTGAGTTTTATGTTTTCAACTAATGTATTTATGAACAGACAGTTATTAGTCTTTTTATATAGATGTGATAAATTAGTAGATAAAGCTATAAATCAACATAGAATGAGATAGTTAAGAACAATATTACAAATGTACAAAAACCAATCTCGATTCGCCATACTGTCTAGTAAGAGAAAGGGTTGGAATAAGTCTAAATGGTAGCTAGACAGAGATATGACTTCGATCCGCGAAGTCATCAACTTCTAATCTGGGAAATATAGGTAGATAGATGCAGACTTTACGGTTGTAATCAATAAAAGAGTTATAATGGATGATAACTCATAACTTCAATTAACATGACTGTAAATCGATCGCACTAGTGCCAAAGTATTTAGTTTTTACCCTTATAAACTTGGAATATGTTATTTCGACTGTTCATTGTTCGATTTAATTTATCCCGTTTTTCTTTTTATATTTGGTTTTTCACTACTAGCGACATTATTTCATCATATGACTTGTTATTGGTTTTTCTTTACTGTGTAGATGTGAAAAAAATGACAACTTAAAACTACAGCGTTAATATACCTTTTTTCTATTTGACATTAAACTCTTAATGAGTATTTTTATCTAGAAAGCAAAAACTGGTTCCATGATAGCATATCATTTTATAAATGAAACTGATTTTAAGCTATAAGCTAGAATTCAAAAACCGATAAGATGGATTGTGTAATAATTACAGAACATTTGAACAGTCTGCATGAGTTTTATCATTTTACATAAAAGTACTAAAGTATATACATCGAATGAACAAGGAGTAAAGTACATGTACGCTTCAAAGAACTCCATTACGCTTTGTTGAACTATTAATTATCAACAAAATATCAACTAAACATATGCGTTTAGAAAGGGATAGTTTTTAATTTATCACTAGCATGAAAAAATGATACATCTTGTTGAGGTTGGAAACCAATCTAAACTAGAGCTAACTTTTATTGGTTTCTTATCATAACAAAACTCAACAATATCCACAACACCCATACAGAATATATTTTGTGATTGATCTCTATTTATTACTACTGTGGTGTATGTATGTCAGCAGACATAAGTAGTATGTAACATCAAACGGATGATGAATGCATGAAAGCAGAATGCTGAGAAGACCGGATAGAAAAACAAACGGGAATGTAAACAGAAAGGAATTGTGAATTGGAAGAATCATACAGGATGTGAAGGACAATTGGAAGATTTGCAAATGATGCGTTTAATGTATGATTCTTAAATTTTATGAAGAAATTCTGCAATTTTGTATTACATGATAAGTTGTTTTACCCCACTTGAATGTTCGTTTACAACACTACTATTACTATCATGTCGTTTGTAATATGTCATCTAATCTTCACTTGGCCAAATTGCATTTCACTCACCCAGTCGTTGAAACTTATATTCTATAACCATTCTATAACTATAAAACAATCTTATCAATCTTCGAGCTCTAATTAATATCTGACTACTTGATGATTTATTTTCAAATAACCTTACGGACGGAAATGATATATATATATATATATATATATATATATATATATATATATATATATATATATATATATATAGTGCGAATACTTAGTAGTAATTAACTAAACGACCACATTTATCTGAATTCATAATAGCCTAGAATTCACTCAAATCAAAAAGGTGAAAATAATGATGACGCGCATTCACAATACAAGGATTAATGATGCTACTGATTATTTACGGTCGAAAGATATTGGTTAGTCGATAAAGGTCTGAAATCTCCCCACACTTCTCCGAATGACCAAAAGCAGAGTGAATTTGCGAAACTTATTTGAAATGTTATAATATACCTGTAAAATTCGTATACTTTGAAGTGCTAATTGTTGAGCTTTTGGTGAATTACATGGTAAAACGCCAATTAATCCTTTGTAAACTTGATCAGAGAAACGAGGATTGCCTTCAGCTAATATTTCTAATAAATCTCTAGCAGACTCTTGTGTTTCCTCTGACATTGACTTGGCCATACATTCAGCAACAGCACGAATACCTAGAAATTGTTTTAATCGAAATTGCACAGGTGATCTATATTATTTATAATAATCGGTAAACATTACTACAAATTCAAGAAATTATTTATGATATTATAAAATATATCAATGATTAAAAAATTTGAATTATAAAGACATTAATATCAAACAATTATTTTTAACTCAGTAGTTCTTCATTGGTTATCAGAATAGCCTAATGTACATCTATGAATAATTTTGACAGAAATATTATTCCACAATGTTATACTACACATATCATTTGATTATGAAAAGATTCTCTTTCACTTGACCAATATACCTTAATAACTAAATTTATTTACCAATGAAGGTACAACAGAATAGTATCACATTATGATTTTCATTATTATTTATTAACTGGAAATGTGAATCGAGCAGTCTTAACACAGATTGATTAATCAAGCACTATCTATCATAAGTGGTCACATCTTGTGCTTTTTTCTCTCTTTCTCTTTCTCTCTCTCTGATGTTTCTTTTAATTCATAATGAAAAACTGCTCAAATCCAATTAACATTTATCAATCAATGAAGTAATTGTTTTTTTAAACAGATAATACACATATATTATTATTATCATCTTTGTTTTCATTTCAAGTATAGAAGAGAAACTTATTTCCCAATTTTATTATCAGTAATAAATTCAATTAAACACTAAATAAATGAAAAATGGTTAAGGAGATGAGAGAAGAAAAAATATAACTAAATAACACTAGTAGACGTAGTATTAACAGGAAAAGTAGTGGAGACAAGGGGGAACTATACAAATGATATAAACTTCATGAACCTACTATTTGAAGGATCTAAGACGTATACAAACGAAAACTATATAGCCAAACAAGGAATATAATGCAAAATAACCAAAAAAATAGAAACTTAAGGGAGAGCGACAAAATGAAACATAAAGTAAAGGAAAATTAAGTAAGATAACAAGAGACAAACTAACGTTTATAATGATAAATAGAAAGGGGAAAAGCAATTATTTACCATAACATTCACAAATTGTCTCCTTATAATGTGTACCACCATTGGCAACGCAAGATAATACTTTAAGCGCCCAACGTTTATCCACTTCTTTTGCACTCGATGAAATGCATACTTCCTGTAAACACAATACACCACCATGCTCCAAAAACTCTAGTAAATAATTATAGCTTTTAGCGAAGAAGGTTGATGGGTGGGTAGGTAGAAAGGGAAAATATCAAGAACACAAAGGATAAAATACAAATTGATTGTTTCCTTTGAGTTGAGGGGATTTATGTGATTTGTGAATAGATATACATATGAAACGTCATTAATTGGATGAACAAACTAGCTTATAGTAGATTTTTTTACAGAGTATGTAGACTAAAACTTCTAGATATTATAAACAAAGTGTAAGCGATGAAGAGCGTAAGAAATATACATTTTTTCGCCAAACCTAATCCAGAACTGGATATTATCAGGGAAAGTGTGTAGTGTTGAGATATCGCAAACTGTGACTGAGTTAATAAAACACTCTTTGGTGGTATAAATTTTACTTAGATAACGGCAGTCCAAAATTTATTCTAAAAGATGTAGAAATGTAAAGATTATTGATAATCGACATGTTGAGCTAAAAGACTCAGTGAGATATAACACTAACTGTAAACATGGATTACATTCAAATTGCTTACTGCACACTAATAAAGATTATCAAGGGAGGATCGATTCGAAAATTTAGTACTATTACGCATAACTTGCAATATCAGTCCGTAGAAATTAAATAAAACTGTTGTCCTTCTGCATAAACCTCTAAAGTTAAAGCTATCCCAAACTGAACAAATTTTCTGTGATTGTTTAGATTAGCCTTCCTAAAATGTTGAAATATATAACAAGAATTGCAAATTAACTAACCAACTATCTATCCATATAGAACTCTTGGTTGATATTTTAAAGTCGTGTTTTTTGTTAAGTAAGCCTACTGGTCATTGTCAACCTAGACGTCTTAAAGCTAATACTTGTAACAACTCGTTGTAGCTGACAATATATGAACCATTTCTTTTAACAACAAATGAATACTGTCTAGGTAGTGTGCAGAGTATTAAAAAAAGGAAGGAAAGTCAGTCTGTGAAAATGAGGACTTACATTAACTGAAATGGCTGAAAATGCACTCTAAATTTTAAGTCAACATCTAGTCCTATGATCGACGCTGGTTGGTGAAGAATTGGAGTGAAAGAAATCTAAAATTAACCAAGTTAAGCCATAGTATTAATTTAAGTAAGCACACTAAAGAAGTGATTCATTAGTTGAGGAGTCGGATCTTCAGCCTTCAAGTAATGGGTTTGAACCCTATTACACCTATTACAATCTGGACAGTCAGAGAGTACCAGTAACCCTTGGTTCAAAGACAAGTACATGGATTTGTACCTTATAAAGTAGTTATTACGTCAAATATAGGCACTGAATCCTATAGAGCCATTTGGGTCCACAAGCTTATATTAAACCAATAAACTGGATTACCGTAGAACCAGGAGTTTAAATACGAATAAAATAAGTAAATTACACAAACCGCGTAGATTTACTTCTTTTCCATTTCCATTGATAATTCCTAACAATTTGTACTTTTAGTATATTATAGGCTCAGAATCGATCACAATGGCGTAGGTCTATACAATCTCTGTCTTCCCTTAAACTATGAGACTAAAATCGCTTTATATCTTTCTTTTTATAAACTAATTCTTCCTTCCTGTACTATATCCTTATATGCAGTCTTTCATTCATATATTATCACCATTGAATTAACCACTATGAATTCGGCGTTCATCTTGCTGTGCTAATGAGGTATGCCAACTTGTACCGATACATATATGTGTCTGGTTCTACATTGTAGCTGACTGACTGATAGTTTAATTTATTTTCCATGATCACTGAATATTTATACAATTGTTTGTATAAAACATTGTTTCGTTGAGCTGGTACAGGCTTTTTATTTTATCCATCGCTTGATTTGTGCTTATAAACTCATGTTCAGACCACTACTCCTTTCCTCAATCGTGTACTGCTATTCTATAACGCCTCGCACTTTTCCTACGTATCAGACAGTAAATTTAATAAATAAAGGTACCTCTTAGAGAGGGAGTATAAATACCTAATCAGTCAATTTTAAAATTTGCCAGGTTCTAACAAACGACGTATTTAAATAAGAACTTTCGTCTAAATTTGAACGAATAGTTTCACAATATTTGGGCGCCGAGTTAATTTGAGACATTAAAAAGAAGAATATATTTGTAAAATCTCAGCGAATGAATTTTAAGTAAATCCAACGTTTCGCTAATTTTGTTGTTTGATTATATTTTCCTTGAAAAAGCTTGGACCAGATTGCCAGGCGAAACGTTGGATTTACTTAAAATTCATTCGCTGAGATTTTACAAATATATTCTTCTTTTTAAACGACGTATTTATATGCATTTTGTACATATGACGAGGTAGATGTTAACTTTCATATAAACAAGCAATAATACCTATATCTGCAACTATAGACTTCACTATCTGGGCACATGTTATGAGAAAAACGACATAAAATGCAGTCACAAATCCCAATACACTGATATAACTAGAATTACACGCACAAACTATAAAGAAACGTGGGGAATCTGGTGGTCTGGGATCGAGATACAATAACAAAATTGTCGCATCCGTCTGAAAATAAAATTGGATTATGTTTGTAACAGATCTATTACGAAATGGTAATGAAAGCCAAGTATACCAACTCACTAACTCTACCAACCAATTTACTTTGACAACCGACAATTAGTATCAAACACAGGAAAGATAAAATCTGATACACGAAACGCGATTAGGCTGTCGAAATATAGTCCCCAACCAATAGAATAAGAAAGATTGACCTTCATTTGTCCGCATCACACTACTTAATAAGTCGAAAACTAATAAACTTTTTGGACACAAAACGATACCATTTTTAGATGAAACTAACCAATTAGTCAATAAAGAAATTGTCTAACGTCGTGTGAGCCTAAATTAACCTAAGGATGAACTCATGTGATAGCCAGTTGTAGAATTACTGGCTTAAGATTGAAAAACCATTGGAATAATTGGGGAAACTGAGTAATCTAACCATACAATAACACCCATAATACCGATACATTCGATCTTAGTTGTGCTCTAAATGTTAGAACGTGAACTGATAAGGTACTATAACTAGTTGTACAGTATTCCAAAAAACCTTATAACAAAAGTCTTACATAGACTATTAGAAATAAAGTTTCTATTTACAGGAGCATGACTACCATGAGTACAAAACTACACAAATAAAGTATGTATATAGTGACGGACCGATGATCTGATTGGTTAACAACTTTGAAGAATTTATCAATAATCATAATAGTTACCAGGATACTGGCCAGAGTACGGAAATCCTACTTTGTTCATTCCCCAGTTTCTTAAACTTCCTTTATATCAGCTACAAATTCTTTTAAATTAGATCAGTTTTAAGGATACAAAATCGGAACTAAGATAGAATAAATTATGATAAACTTGTAAATCCAAATCTTTCTATTGATAGAAAGGCAGTTTTACATTAGTTTACCTGTTTGAAGCTGATAAAAATATATGAAGAGCTTGAAGCTGTTCTGTTAGACAAGTTCCTGACATGTAACTAAAAGACACGAAAAAATTTAAAAACATTACACAGATTTGATTTTAAGTCTACATTAGTGTGTAGTACATCGGGCCACAAACTGATCTATGTGCATGGGGTAAAAACGCTACTCAGATGTTCAAACTGAAATAAGAGAAACACGATAAGGACCTGGGACCGGACGATTAAATACTTTAATTACTAGGTCAATACTCACCAAAACATTATTCAAAGGTATGATTTAAAGAAAATCGTGGAATATATTCTTACACGACCATAAACCAAGTATTAATTTGATGAACAATTACTCCTAATTACGAATACCATGACAGATATGACACAAACTAATCAAGATACTTTTTAGTACTGTTTATTTTCACAGATAATTACTTGAAGTAGTGACTTAAACCTGAAAAAACACTGGAAATTTAAGATTTTAGTCTACAGAACTTTACATACGTCCTATTTAACTTAGCTGATAATTAAAAATTTTCTTCGAGTACAAAAATGAACAAAGAAATGAAGGCTACTTCTTGACATCTTCTAGCAGTTTAATATGATTATAGCACATTCGAATCGAAAAAAAACCCTATAAACTAGCTAATCTGACAGTTTTGAATAAAGTAGTGAAATATATATATGTAGGAAAAACATGTCCATATTTACATTACTGTCTGTGACCAAACTAAAATTTTCATGATATTTACGACTTACAATACTCCGGAAAATAATTGAACAGGCGGTGGCTTATTGGTTATGGTGTATTTAACTTCAAGTTACTAGATCACAAGTTCGAATTCCACCCTTACCGCTTACTTTAGCTTAGGTCATCGGGTAGAGTATTAGTAGTTCATCTGCTTAAAGTATGACTTAAAGCTGGGTACAAGAATTTATGCTTGGTAAGTTACTCATGAAGTTTAAACTGCTTAATCTCAAGCAGTTGTAAATCATATTCTTTTACAAAAGTCCTGCAAGATGACAGATAAAGCAACAAAAATAAAACGAACCACATATCATATTATATGGAACAAAATCGTTAGTAACTGTACATATACGTACGAAATAAATAATAATTAAACACACAAACCATCCAATGAACACAATCAAACGCCTGGACGATATCGCAAGCACAAACAAGTCAATACCATGAACATGACTTACGTTAATTTTATCCATACGCATATTCTAGCCAAAAATAAACTAGCCATTTGGGCGAATTCTGATTCTAAATCGGGTCCAGTACAATCATAGTATTGTTTAATGAAATCGTCAAGAAGCTGACGACGTTTTTCTTCAGATGAACAATCCCACTGACGTAATAAATGAGTTACATTATACGTAGCAATATCCTGTTTCGCAGATGCCATGATCTAGAGTAAGAAAAAAGTGGGGAGAAAAGTTATATACATCGAGTGTGTAAAACATTACTACTTACTACCCACCCGAAAAAAACTTTTCTGATATTTCTATGGTTGATTAACTGTCGCAACGAATTTTCGTTTATGGGTGGTAAAAGTATTGGGCTACTTATACTATACATAACCGTAGCAGTTAGCATTCCATGATATAAATATCAGCATACAACGCAGTAGAATAAACATTTCGCATTAACAAGAGAATGAATAAATTACCCACCAAATCTATAAGTACTTCGTACTTTAATTGTTGTCATCAAATATTCAAAACTTTGACACAGAAACTGTACAATAATTCACTCGACGACAATCACAAATATTTTAACAAAGTGCACTTTAAGTATTTATGAAAGTTGGTTTAGCGTTAGCTTTATGACTTTGATAAGTAAATGAATTACATTTTTCTGATACTATCTATCTGAAACTATCTATACGCTTTTTATTTTCTCTTACCATTCATTTTCCACCTATCCACAATTTGTCTACCCTAGACCAACGTGAATATTCCAACGGTCTGATCATTGAATAAAACGAAACCACATCGGGACGGTAGTGAGCGCTGACTGTACTTTTCTTCTAAATTTGATTTCAACTGCAGCTCAACACAATTTGATTCAGCACTAAATACATAAACAAATATTAGACAGTGTTGTCGTATATCTAAACAATTAGAAGTATATAGTTGTTTTGCATCACGACGTTAACTGCTGTTTGTTCATATGGTTGAATGATGGACGAAATCTCTCGAAATGAAATGAAGAGTCACATATATACTTTTGGATGCTATTAGAGAATTTCATGTATGACCCATGTCAATCAAGACTAATAGGAAACATAAATATCAGTTTGATAAGGAAAACGATGACATTTTCGTAAATATACTGACCAAAATCCTAGAATACTGCTGTATTTATTTCGGGCCAACAATTAAATCGTGATATGAGGACTGCTATTGATTTCCCAGATAAGACTGGTTAGAAAACAATTTTTAAAGCATAGGTTCAGAAACATCTACGCTAAAACAACCCAGCCAGTTAGAACATACAATTGCCTCCCCATCCTATCTTAAATTTATCTATGATGTTCTGCAAACAGTTCCACAGACAGTACATGGTGGTAATCGACAGTTGCTGAATGTATTTAGCCCAAAATACTATTTACACATTTCTATGAAAACTATACAACCTAGTTTTCGGTCTGTTACTTCAAATTTGTTACAGACTGTTTGCAACTGACCTTAGTGTTTTGCAGCAATCTATTTCCATCTAGTCCATCAGCAAAGGCGAATCCAACTATTATTTCGAGAGGGTAATGACCACTAACATCCAAAATGATTTTATCACAATATCAGTATTAGGACTATACATACAATAAGGAATGAAATAGGCTTACAACTTGGAGCTATAATAAATGTTCGCCAAAGGTAAGCTATTAGGATGGATTTGCTTTTTTAGTTCTAACTGATAAAAAAATATAGATATATACATATTCCCAAATTTGCACGATCGGAACATCAGTCAAGCAAAATGAATGTACTAAGCTTCAGTAAGATGATTAAATTGCCCCCAAATGCCCTGATATGGCCGAGAGTGGGGAGAGTCCGCTCACCCTCTCCAAATGCTCTCACATGGCCACGTGTATATAGCCTCTGCCAGGGAAGTCCTACTAACTGCCTTCTCGTGGCGGGTGTTGTTTACGAAATTGAAAGGACGAAAAGCGAATTTCACTTACTCGTGAAGCAGAAGCTTAGGTACTTAACTCTGGACCACTCATCAAGGGTTAACACTGATTTACACAAAGACAAGTGAGGTTGTTTGTTCTCATAATGGATGATTTTGTGATATCGAATGAACTTGCAAATGGTTGGTCAATGATAAAAACAAAGTAGGACCTAGGACATGTGTATGACAGTTTGATTATCAGTTTATTACAGAAAACAGCCACTGAGTGAATTAATACACCACGGCAAATAAGGCTAAGAAGTTGGTTGTAACAAAGCTGGCAACTGCCTACCTACGAACATGGATGCATTTAGGTGTAAATGTGATTAATCCTAGCAGCGACTATAGCAAGAATTCTATTGACTTAAATCCAACCCCAGTTGATCCATACGAAGTGATTTGCCATCAAAGGGAAGATGCACCACGTTCACCAATGATCGAGTAAGTTTAGTTATTGAAAAAAGCATTTACAATGTACTCGGAAAGAAATAAAACTGAATACCATAATACCCACGTAAAACTAAAGCTTCAAGAATCAAACGTATATTGTTTACGTGTTAGTTGTGTTCTCTGTCAAAATAAAAGCGCTTGTGGCAGTTTTCTATCACCACAAAAATTAATCTATGTCTACAACTGGCAGATAATGAGCATTATAAAACTTCCAGTAATCGCAGAATAATCTGTCGCAACAATCCACACTTCAGTTTTATTGTGGTGTTTGTATGACCTAACGACTCCTTTGTACTTGCTAAATGCTTGATTTCGAATTCCAAATACAGTACATTCGTTCGGGCTTATCTAGTACTTCTTGATCCAATTGAGTTATTTCTGAGGATCCTAGTGTTTACTATAATTCAAATACTCCTAATTATCACATTGGCATCAATGTGAGAAATATGTTTTAAATGAAGCCACATCATTCATAACTTGGAGATATGAAGATCCAAGATTATTTCGTGGGGGAGGATAGTGTTGGAAAATCTATGGTTCAAATTCTAGACATTAGTGGTTTCGGTATACAACCGACATAGTGATTGTATACAATCCCAGGGCCCAGGTGAGTCTGTTCCTATTTCGGTTGTTAATTCTGATACTAATGAGTACATTCTAGATAATACAGTCTTTATTCAATATACTGTCGGACAGACACAGGATGAACTTAAGAAGACGCACAATCGATTACAGACACTTAGAATCTAATTTAAGCTGTGGAAGATGTGGTGTTTGAATGAACTAACGATTCCTTTGTACTTGCTAAATGCTTGATTTCGAATTCCGAATACAGTACATTTGTCCGGGCTTATCTAGTACTTCTTGATCCACTTGCATTATTTCTGGGATTCCTAGTTTTTACTATAATTCAAATACTCCTAATTATCATAGTTATATGTATCATATTAAGCATTGCTAATTGGTATTTAAATGCCATGGTAATTGGAAAAAAGCTTGTCAGGAGAGTGCTACTAAATTTCAAGTATGATAGTACGTTACATGAAAATTAAGGCCTATAAAATAAGATGAGAATGAACGATACCGTACAGACACAGAAATGCTGTGGACAGAACGACGAGTAAACTTGGTACTCCTTTTTAATGTTTGATTAGCACAGCAGACACTCAAAGTATACACGGTGTAAGACTTGATGACATGCACTAAGCGGATTCAAGTCACCTGCTAGTAACGTCAATTTGTAACTTAATGAATGACTGAGAGGTATGAAACAGAACTGGTAGGTTGAACAAGGATCTAAAATTTAGAAGATATTTACGCTTTACACGATCAATGAAGAAAACATTTATGTTCCAGTATGCTGAAGGGAAAGTCATAAATATATAAGACTGAGAGGATTGTCTTACCATGAACGTAACTAAAAATTCAATAAAAGGACGTGAAACACACATAAGAAAAAATGGACTGTCCTTAACAAGAATTTTTTGTAAATAAACGGTTCAACCATAGACAGAAAAAACAAACCTCCAGTAGTAATTCGAAACGACTACCACAGTCGAAAAACGAAAGCCCGCAATAGCTCACATGGCAACCCTCAATGATACTAGAATGGATTTAAACACACTTCATTCAAACTAATTCAGTCATACTTATAAATTCGTCGTTTTTTACGTACAATTTACTTGTGCAGAAAAAAAACAGCAACTTCGTGGTACTTCTTGGATGTACTTACGATCTTTCAGCTGTTCTCGAATTACATATATTTAGTGCAAGCTGAACGACAATATGACGTAATTTCCTGTTGTGACTAATAAAATCCAGTAATTATTTGAGGTGTTGGCTATTCGCTGCCTCTTCCGATAAATCCGATTTCGATGGGAAACTTGTTTTTTACATCTTCAGGTAGGATTTTACTTTCCATTTATACGGTTACATGTGTAGCGGGAACATTAAGGTAATGTTAGTGGAACAACCTGAAGCGAGTTCAGTTACAGAACAAAGTTTAGCTGGGTTCTTCAATGACAGAAAACATTTAAGGGTAGTTAGTTTCTCCTGACTGTGGACCGTATATATAATAGTAAATCGGTCCTTACACTGATAGCCTGATGAACAGTAAATTAATGTGATGAGAGTCACTGAGCAGAGAATTCTGAAATATTATTCCTCGACATCATCTGTTCATATTTGGATGTCAAGCTTGATTTATAGTAGCCAGACGTTTCTTGTTATTTTCTAACTAACATTATAGTAAAATCCAGTCTTCTGTCTTCAGCTATAAGGATAGGTCTATGGACCTACATTGATCCTTGCAGTTTGTAGCACTCTGAAGGTCTAATCTCATTTTGAATAGATCAACAGGTGTTGATATTACGTGTTATGGTAGAGAGTTTGATGAGACTATGATTTATCATGACTTTTCAGCGATGCTAAAGTGATCTTGAGAGAGTCCACCTAATAACTAGGACCAAATGAGCGTTATAAACCAGTGTGAGAAATTAGAATCATGATTTACTGCCAATGGTTGGGATTCGGAATTACATTTAAGGTTTTCATCACGAACTGACATCAGCTATAATGCCAAAACTCTATTTAGCCAAATCGATGGGTGAATTCCGCGCCGAAATCCGAGATCTGTAACCTCATATCTGATTGACTCGTCCATAACTTATAGTCTCAACGAGGATTCCAGTAATTCACTACTCGGTGCAGGAAAGAAAACTCCTGACATAGAAGATTTGACCTCGTTTTTTGGACTTTCTTAGAATACCCTATCAGTCCTAGACGAAAGGGAATTTAATTCATATTATTACCAAGGTCATCGTTCAGTATATGATAAGCCAATATTATTTTACCCCGGATTCCCGGTAAGATAAATAAAATAAGTTTAGGTCTCTCAGTCTGTCTTCATAAATAAGGCCAGAAAAGCCTTTTGCCATTTTAGTCTCTCGTCGTTAGATTTGATCCAGCATGTCCGCATCATACTTGAAATAAGGACTCGTTGCTTGAGTCCTATTTTCCAAATGTGGTTGCACAAAACTCGGGTATAATAAAGCAAAAATTTCTTCATGCGTTTACTGAAAAGACAGACGAATAGCCTATAATACCCTACAGTCTTGTGCAGCAGCAACCTTATAGTTACTAGTAGTTTTGAGGTCGCTGCTTAGTCTGGCTCCCGAATCATTGTAGTTTCTTACTTTGGGCAATACAAATCCACATATTGTGTAGTGATACAAATTACCATAGCTATTTGATGGCGTCACCACACTCGTCTTGTGATTCCCTTCTAGTGACCTTCCGTCCATCCATGCCACAAATCATTGGAGACCATCCTGTGATACTATTCTATCTGAAATACTGTGTATAGGTCTGCAAATATTTATGTCATCGGCAGACACTAGAACGGACGACTTTGCTATAGTCGGTAATTCATTCACATAGAGCAAAAAGAGAAGAGGACTGAGGGTTGTACCTTGGGGAACTCCACTTTTTACAGGTTCCCACTTTGAGGAAGCTCCATTTACCCTTACCCTCTGTCTCCTGTCATGGGGAAAGTCACTTATCCAGCCTGTGACCTTATAATGGACTCCAAAACCTTCCAGTTTCAATTTACGATCAGAATGGGAGATCCTATGAAAGGTTTTACTTAGATACACAAAAATCACATCTACAGGAATATTTCGATCTTTCGTATCAGCCCAATCTTCTCTTGCAATCAGCAGATTTGTAAAACATGTTAGGCCTTTCCGAAAACCATGTTGTTCTCTCGATCAAAGATTGTGCACTTCCACATAACTTAAGACACCCATCGGAATAATCTTTTCCATTAGTTTGACAACTGCACTGGTCAGACTAACAGGTCGAGAGTTACTAACTGAATCGCTACTCTCAGCCTCATACAACGGACTAATTATCGCGTCTTCCCAGTCTCTGAACAGTCTGGACTGCCGCACTGACATATCAAACAGCATCGCTAAAGGTTCAGCAATTATATCTGATAGGGCTTTAATAATCCTATGATGAATATAATCAGGACCACTGGAGCTATCAGGTTTAAGATGCTCCAGTTGTCTTAAGACAGCACCTTTCTCAATGACTACATGGTCCATCAGCAAGCCGACACAATCACAACGAATCGTTGGTCGTTCTTTATTACTGACAGAATACACTTCACTGAAATTTTCCGATAAAACTTCAGCTTTTTTATATCATTTCTTGCCAATATTAGCGGAGTTTCTTGTATCAAAAGTGGTAGAATTACATCGCTTTTCTGAGTTTGCCTTTTTATATAAGAGAACAGCCGTTTCGGACTATCTTTACAATCCCTAACCAATTGTTTTTCATATGACCGTTTGGTCTTATCTATTAACGCTTTACACACACTCCTGGTCTTACAATAACTGGATCTTTACTGTTCTAAGACAGCAGAGATGAATATATTCCAAAGCTTTTTCCTGCGTCTAAAAAGTTTCTCGACTTATTTAGTTATCCATGGTGGACTGTTATTCGGTCTACGTGGTACGAGATATGGTATAAACAAGAACGTAACTGAACCAAACTTGCCTTTAAATATATATACCATGCTTCTTCAACCAATGAGTTGGTATCTATTGACCATTCTGTCTTTGCAGCGCACTCCTAAATGGCTGATATGTTAGCTCTCTATACATATGGGGGAGGCTTAACCTGGTCATATATCATGTCACCAGCTCTAAACATGAGTGACAAAGCAGCGTGATCGCTATGCACTGACAGTGAAGGAATATTTACGGTGGCCGCATGGTTGATTACTAAGTCCACAAAGAATAACCCTGGCCTTCACCAAAATATGTGGTTTTGGATACATGCTGTACTAATGCATACGCCATTACCATTATCAGGAACGTACTAGCAAAGGAGTTTATAGATCCTACAGAGGCAATCTCAGTCCAACTAATATCAGGTGCATTAAAGTTTCCTAATGTCAAGCATCTACTATTTACAGTCGATCGCTGAATGTTCTCTAAAATAAAGTCATCAGCTAAGCAGATTAGGCTGCGATAGATGATGCCGAGTATAAATGTGTAACATCCGATAGTGTACCCGCATTTAATGAGTTCACTAGCTTCACTATCATTGGATTCGCAAGTTAAGGATTGGATATTTAAATTATTGGCTATGTATAAAAAAGAGCCACCTCCTTTCCTATCACTTGTTAGTTAGTGTTGTCCGGATGATTCTGGAGTAATGCTGAAGTCATAAACTAATATGGTATTCGAATTATTGTATGAACTAGGAATTCCAGGATTAACGCAATTGAATTAGGAAGACACAGGCACCAACGAATGTATTGTATTTAGAATTCGAAATCAAGCATTCCACCAGTACAGAAGAATCATTAGTTAATTCAAACACCACATCCGCCACAGCTTAAATAGAAGTATAAGTGTTTGTAATCGGTTGTACGTCTTCTTGTTAAGTCCATCCTGAGTCTGTCCGACATTGTATAAGATAAAACCTTTGTAGTATCTAGAAAGTGCTCATTAGTATTGGAATTAACAAACGAAATCGGAACAGACTCACCTGGAATTGTATACAACCAGCATGTCGGTTTTGTACTGAAATCATTAATATCTCGAATTCAAACCATAGATTTTTCAACACTATCCTCCCCCACGAAATAATGTTGGATCTTTATGTCCCCAAGTTATGAATAATGTGGCTTCATTTAAAACATATTTCTGACATTGTTTAGAGTAAACATTAGAACTGTTTTTGTGATAAGGGTAAACAGCAGTTGATATGAAATCATCCGAAATGTAATCAAACTCGAAGTCACTTAGTACTCGTGCTTCGCGTTGAGCAGGTTCTTCACAAGGATCAAATGCATTATGAGGAGAGGTAATATATGATATGACATCAGGATTTGATTCTTCTGAAATATTCTTATGAAATTCATTAGGACTATCATTGCAGAGCGTAGGATCGTTAGAAAAATCAGAATCTATCCAAACTACATCAGGTTTTCGATCATGATTAGGTTCATTTAACATATTTTCCTCAGAATTGCAAGTAATTTCATTAGAAATATGTGAATCATTAGGAAAAGTCATACCTGGTACAATAGCATGAGAATTCTGATAAATCGGTTGATTAGGAACTGTTGTCTCACAAGAATTCTGGATTTCATTTAACTCTGAACTGTCATATGACCCTGCACTGTCTTTTGAAATCGCTGATAAAGATAAATGATCATCATGAATACTCGACTCAGTAGAATCAAAATTACAAGTCTTAATATTAGTTGCAATCAGATGAACATTAGTATTACAGACTGACTGAATATTTCCAATATCATCACATTTAAAGCTCTTAGAATTACGAGATTTACATGAATTAGAAGAGTGGAACTTGCAACAGGACAAACACTGACCAAACTTGTGTCCATCTTCGTGAAATGAATTGCATCTCCTCAATGAATTGTCTGCATAATCTTGAGTATGAACTGAGTTGGAATGACGTAATGTGGTGGAATTTTTTATATCCTCATGAATCATTTTACGAGATCTCCCTTCTTTACCGCATTCGAAACTTGTATACTGAACATAGTCTAGCAGCAGTTCCTTGAGAGCTGTATAAGGAAGCGAAATGGGCTTTTCCGGCATAGCCAGAGTTCTTAATAAGCTGTATGCTTCTTTTCCAATGAATGTGAGGAAATGTGCTACAATATTAACATCCTCATCATCTTCCTTGGTCATAGCCCAGATTTCGAACCTTTCAAAGTAATCTTCAAAAGCTTCCGAAGTTGAATGAATATCTAACTTTTCCATTACAGGCTCCATCGCGACGCCAGTATGGTATTCGAATTATTGTATGAACTAGGAATTCCAGGATTAACGCAATTGAATTAGGAAGACACAGGCACCAACGAATGTATTGTATTTAGAATTCGAAATCAAGCATTCCACCAGTACAAAAGAATCATTAGTTAATTCAAACACCACAACTAACCAAGTTTCCGTCACAGCTACTATGGGTAGCCTTAATTTGTACACTAATGCTCTCAGTTCATAGAATTTATTTCTTCGACGACGAGCATTGGCATATCAAACTCACAGGCAGAAAGATCTATCCACAGAGGCTTTGGCAGCATTCGCTACCAAGACTTGACTACTCGAAAACCCACTAATCGGGGATTTCCTTCACCATTTTGCCGACGGATTTCTAGTCCAGCTAGTGCCGTCTTCTTTTTTATTCCATCTTCAAGAGACATATCAGGTCTTACTCAAATTTCGATATTGTCGTGACTGCGAGCGGTACTTAACAGATCATGTTGCTTCTCCGACCCTAGGATTACCTTAAGGAGTCTATATGGTCGTGGTTCAACACTGTTGTTGGTCCTCATACCTATTATTATCATCAATTTTTTGACCTGAACTCCTTTAGAGTTATCTGGTAAGATGCTACAGATATATTCTCTGAGCTTTTCCAAATCATGCACGTACCTAACTTTGGGATTAGGATCGTTCGACTCCATGAATTTACTCACAATAATATTCCATGAGATTAAACTTTTCTCAGTCAGTCCAGGGTGAAGTTCTGTTTTACTATCAGATTTCGGTAGTGTATTCTGTGACTCAGAATGTTATTTCCAAGGTTTTTAATCTTAGCATCTCAAATAATCCTAACCTGTCTGCTATGAACACATCAGGGGAGCAGATAAGTAGTCTACACTCACCAAATAAACGGAAAATCCTTGGTTACTGTTAGGTTTGAAGCTCCACGAGTTCACTTAATCTGCGAACGAGAACAAGACTCGGTGACCAAAGACCAGTAATCTAGCTATTGATGCGTTCCAGCCCCGCTATCTAGAAGGAGAAGTCCAAGCTTGATATGGAAAATATATTCTGCAAAACAGCCAGAAAACGAGCGAGCCCACAAACACAATTTTTAAAACGTATATATACATATATATAGATATTCCATGGAGCTTTTAAACATTTAATCGATAAGTCCGTCAATTGATTGCCATTGATACATTTAAACATTTAATCGATAAGTTCATCAATCGACTATGTGCGTGGGTGGTAAGGAATGCCCACGCATACATCTGCATACAAGCTCCACAAAGATAAAATTACAAACTATGAGTTTTTGGGATATATCGTCCCCAACAGTTACCTAACTATCTATCTCAATACTCTTTCCGTAACTCACTTAAGTGGTGTGTATTTATTTGGGGTAAATCAGTATTGAGACGATATTTAATTGAGCTCAATGTTCACCACCAGAATTTATTTTGTCCAAACCTCTCAAACACATTACGACAAGAGCACAACTCATTCGCTATGTTTACTAACTTTTCAGACCAAACAACAAAATACAATATAATCTCTAATGGAATTAGTAGTTATCCATGTGTTTTTCGAAAGCTCTTAAGGATCTTAAAGTCTTGACTAGTTATGGTTTTGATATAACCACGAAAGCAAAAATGTGGGACTACCCAGTTTTTCGATTAATAATAATAGTGTTATGAATTAAAGCGTTCATTCATAGTTTTATGTTCATCTATCTCTACTAGCATATACACACAACTCCTCTCGACTCTTGTCGTCCTTATTCTTCCAGCAAACTTAGTCAATTTTAAAAGTTGGCAATGTCTAATTTACAAACGGTCAGTGAAAATCCTACAACCTTATATGGAAAAATGTGTGGTCATATGACTTGTGCAGTAGAATGTCGAAACAATAGACGTCTCAGTGTCCGTCATAGGCTTGGGACTACTCAAGTATCATGACGATATCCTAGGTAGGGTTAAATCAGACAATGGTGCTTTTTTGATACCTTATAGACGTTACTTTGAGGATGAAAACGGGGAGGACGATAATCACTAGTAGGAACAGAATATTTGAATAAAGGTGGGAATAGGTGAGAAAGTGGTCTCCATGTTGTCGTCAAATGACAGATTTCAATCATTTGTACTTCATGTAAACACCACTCTGGTAATTCCTCAGGTGAATACGGAGAGACTCCGTTCGTGTATGTTTTCCTTATGACTATTCCCTTCTGATTCTGTTGCACATACTGTTTCCCGTTGTCTGTATATTTGTTGTTCACTGTTTGATTGTAATTATGATTACAATACCATCTAAAAACTCTGAGTCGCAACTAACTCCCTGGTATTGTTAAATCTTTCAAGAACTATTTACCCTTCGCTTTGCTTGATATAGTTTTATCGCAGCTGCTACACCCAACTGTCATACTTTACTTGCTACCCGGTGGATCAACTGTTTCGTCCCATGTTATTGGTTTGAAGCAGGTTGCTTGCTCGTCAAAGAAACGTTAGTTATCAATCATTGTTAGCTGGTCATTGTTGAAAGAAGTTAAATTAAGCTATCTTGTTGCATTAGGTGGGATACTGTCCGTTTACTTATGGGGATACTTTTCTTTTTCGATAAACTTGTCTTATATAGTGTCAGTACCAGTTGGAAAAAATACCACTCAGGTGCCATCAGTTTATTTTTCGGTCCGGTCTTTCTTACAGTACAACTCGGAACATCTGTCACGTTAATATGAGGAACCTAATGATTAGTACAGTTTCGAAATGTCACTAGAAAAAGTATAATAAAGCGAGGTCATAGAAAGTTAAAGCCTCGTTTTCAACTAAAAGCGCATTGGCATGGGCAGGAGACCGACAACTCATCCTCCTTGAAATCCATGGTGTATTAAGTATTGACGCCGAGTGTACCACGACCTCACTTGTATATGAACTGGTGTTTTGAATTTAAGTCTTCATACTCCACCCTCAACATGAAAATAATAATATATAATTATTAAGCAGTATGCTAGATGACAATAGTGCGAGCTTACAAGGGAAATCAAACTACTACATGGTTCTAATCTACTGTCCTAGACAGTCTACGGACGCCATAGTCGGTGGTTTCGTATTGCATCATGTTCCAGCCATTTTGTTAAGGCTTTTAGTTCACTGTGCAGATATCTTACTAGCTGTAAGTGAGATAACTGGCAAGAAAACTTTAATGCATGAAACTAGAAATTCATTTAAGATAATTGTTAGGATCCTTTTCTTATCCATTAAACGTACAATACTACCCACATGATACATCATGTTTACATAACAATATGCTACATGAACGAGACATAACACTAACTGTGCTACAACTCGACCCCTGCCATTAGATGCCTTTGTTACAGTTTGCGGCACAGTGGATGCGTCCTCACACGTTATGATTTGCAACACTTGTGTGGTTTGTGAAGGATCCTGCAACGCTATTAAACTACGATCAAAAGTAGATAAAACCAGCCAAAAATGGAAAAGATAGACACATCACTGACGATCAAACAGAAATTGGATACTTAAGTGTTAACCTTGGACCTCATCTGATATTCTGACTAAAAATAACACGACAAATCATGGCAGAACATCCCAGTATCAGTGACTACCAGAGGGGTACCTAGATTCCAACAAACAAGGTCAACGTAATCTGAGGAAACTGAAGTGCACAGAACGCCTAAAATATTCGAACATTTAAAACAAGCGTGACATACTTATTGGTAAACTGCTCTGCGCCATCGATGTTGTGATTCCACTGATTAGCATAGAAATGTCTGATGGAAGTATATATATATATATATATATATATATATATATATATATATATATATTCATCCGTCAAACATTTTTGCTTAAAAAAAGCTCGTATGAATTGATACTTACCACCATCTCATGTCAGAACTTTACTTAGACGAGATGCCCTTCTGAACTTTACACGACGTCTGCGAAATAAGCTTCACAACACCCCTTCACGATTTATTTTCAGGACGATGAAGTAAATCGTACAGGAAGTAAAGACAGTATGACCCTTTATTTTCCCATTCACCACAATAATCCTCAAATCGAGAACTTACAACAGCGTCTAGCTAGATGATTCAGGCTATTAAAAAAACAATGTCTTCATATTCAAATGACTATAGACTCAGTCTGAATTTCAAACAAATGCAGTGTGAGCGGCTACGTTACCTCATGCTTAAATATATAATTGGAACTTTAGGGTGTTGCGACGAAAATAATGGTTTTTGGAGTACTTATTTTTTACTTATCCCAAAATTTACAGCTTACCGATTTTTGATGCCAGCACAAGCAAAACAATACGACTCTATTAAGATGCAGCAAATGATTGAAAATATAAGACTTTCGAGGTTATTCCTATTAAATACGTTTCTATATTGTCATAATCATGTATTTTTATTCAACTCAATAACCTTTGCGTTATCTTTTACAGTCCATAAGGTATAGCAAACTAGATGGCCATAAACGATTTACTTCTTTCTATGTCCCGAGTCCTAGTTATGTAGATAATGATACTTGTCATTTATGATGTCATAGTCTCGTATCTTGCACACGAAGAATTAAGCTCATAAGCCTTGGTAGTACAGAATAATATAAGGTACTGGGTTAATCTTCCAAGTGACTTGACTAATCGAGATTTCATATAGGTGAGAATATTGTCTAGGCTATCAACCGTTGGCACATACTTTTCATATGCGTTAGTACACTCATTGTGAATACGAGAAAAACTCATCAAATTTTATTACAAACAAAAATCCAATATGATTTCTACAACGTTTGCGAACCAAATTCTACATACGCCATTGAATGACCGTATCCACAACCGATATGTTTCACTTTGTAATTTTGATTAAAACATCGGAAATTTATTCGATATGGTTGTGTGATGTAAGGAATAACTTCTTCTTCAGTCCAATGTTTTTCTATGTGACTTGCAATTTTCGTTATAACACCGCACATACCATGCTCATTCCAACCCCAAACCCATAACTGTTCATTTGAATCTATAGCCAATGAGTGCTCTGAACCACAAGCAACAGATTTTATAGTCACTTCATGACCAGTATTCAAATGAAAATGTACTTTTCCAGGATGTACATCGAAGTTCGGGAAAATCTCATTAGATTTTCCTATAAACTTGCTTAATACGTTAACAGTTCGTCCAAGCTGTCCAAAGTCTGATCGACCCCACGAATAAACTTCTCCAACACCTAGAAATATAAAGCAAACACATTCTTAAACAAATACGTATATAAAAATATTTATGTTAAAATTATTATGCCGAAAAGTGACTTAATGAAAAAAACAATATCAAGAAATTACAACTCATGTTAAAAATTTGATGGCATAATTGGTAAAGTAACCGCTAAACTATTCACAGATAATGCACCGATTGATCAGTATTAATCATAACAATGCCTGTCAAAATAACAGTGTATTTTTACTAAATGAAATCATATGAAAGAAACTATAACTAGTAAATCTTTAAACAATAAAAATGAGCATTCCCTACAAAGAAGTTGGGTAATAACAATCATCCACTATTAGAAGTTCCTTTATTTCTTGAAAAGTTTAAACCCGATTTCCTTGACATCAGTTCGGATAACCATACCAAACTTTGCACAAAATTTACAGTTCGAACTCAAGTGCATAAGCTTGTAATTCGTCCCTGAATACGAAATAGTTATTTTTGACATAATTTATTTGATTTTATTAGAGATGATATTGAGTAGTAAGTAGTTTATTAAAAATAAGCTTTTAAAAATAAAAGTAGATAAGGTTGAGCGTGAGTGACTTGAGCTAACAATAACTTGCCTGTGACTAGTTTCGTTTAAGATAAGTGCACAAAACAACTCAATCGATCAACAATAATTAGGTAAATAATCTATTCAGTAATATGTAAGTATAAATGAAAACTTTTAATACATAGTGTACAGTTAATATAATTACACGAAGAATTAAAAGGTTACGGTTTTAATTAGACTACTGATTTGACTCTGGCTTTCACTATACGTGCATTGATCTCATCACTCATGCCATCACCAGCACTTATGCAGCTACCTAGATACACGAATTTCTCGACTACTTCTTTCTGCCCACCATCCAGGGTGAGTACAGGATTAGAATCCTGCCATTCTTGTAGAAGTACTTTGCACTTCGAAGGTGCAAAAGCACATACCGTACCTACGGACATTGATTGCCAACTGATTAAGTGCGGATTGCATGCCTTGGGCATTATCGCACAGTAAGACAATATCGTCCGCATACTCAAGGTCGAGAAGTCTTTCTCCATGCAACAGATCCACACACCCGTTATTTACATCCATCAGAGCTGTTTCCAGAATGTCATCGATGGCAAAGTTGAAGAGGAATGGTGAGATTGGGCAATTATACAAACTACTCAAGAGATAAAAACCTAAATCTGAAAAATGTTTCAAACACAAACTGGGACTTGTTTACATAGGAATCAATCGGAAATATAACAGATGTTATCTTCAACTCTGATTAAACCGCGTTACTTTACATAAACATGAAATGTTGAGAAAGACTACAAAAAGAATTCTGTTGAAGTCATAATAACAAGTTGCCTAACAAACCAAACGCTTGGTTTTTATGTATGTTGGAAGGCTGTTAATCTTGTGGTCCATTTTTTGGTTTACTTATAAATATAGTTGTGGATAGTCATCCGAAATCTTGAGAACAACTAGCTAAAGCTAATTTATTAAACAGAACTATTCGCTTTACCTACAAATTTTTCCTTAATCTATTGTTTAGCACAGATAGATATGAGTACATTAAATTCACACTCAAAGAGATAAACAAAAAACTCCATAATATATTATTTGATACACGAAAGACAAGCGCAGAACCAAACATAAACCTTCGCGGTTGAAAATACAAACCTATTCGAGATTTTTGCAAAACATCTCAACAACTTTCCGTTGCGTATATACATTGCGATGTACAGGAACAGTAGGACAAACTCTCTGAAATAATTTATGGTGAGAATTCTTACTGTATTGAACAAAAACACTGAATAAAGCCACTAATATTACTTTTCAGCTTTTATGAAGGCGACACCATTGCTGCTAACACTTGGTATCCAAAATTGTTTGAATATTTGTTGCTCTTAAAAAATACTTTTTATCAGTTTGGCTTTCTCATAATTTAGACGGTTAATGTGAGAAGTAGGTTCTAACCAAGCTCAAGGAATGAATGGTTTTACAACTGATTATTTCAGAAGTTAAACTATAAAGTGACGACGTTTTGGATACCAATTGTTCTTTAAAATTTTGTGAGGAATTTATGTACAAATGACTTGACTGCTGTACAGGAGTTAGCTATTGGTATATTCTGCGCACAACATTGTAAAACCATATTCCCACATACAATACTAAATAAAGCAATTATTACTATTACGATTTTACAAAAGCGTTTTTAAGTATATAAGGGAAAAACTAAGCATTATTATTAACTTCTCGCGTATGCATAATGTTTTTAGTAAACTGTTTTCTATTATTATATCTCTTTCAATATTACTCGGGTGTTTAGTGAGATGTGTAAGTTTTAATTGATTGGCTTTTTTGAGTTTCCTGTAACATAGCACTTACTTTTGCGAAATACTTTTTAGTTAGATGAGTCATAAAAAAGTACACAATTACTCTTACTAATAGGTGTTACTTACTAGTTCTAACGAGAACATGACTCCATCCACAGACCACTTGTTCTATTTCATTGTTGTCGAATACTTCGGCATCATACCAGATAGGAGATGAAAGTCCACTTTCGATATTCGAAGAAAGACCGTGAACTTCTGATTTGAGTTTAAAAAATCTAGTATCTCCAAAAAGGGCCAGTTTATTAGTTCCTAAAGATGAAGAAATTATAAATTCCTATTAAACCAATAGATAAAAAAGAGTACACTTACAGGAGCTTATGACATACTTGTTTTCGCAATTGAATGATGCGCACCAGCGGCACAATCGACCCACTCGTGTGTGTAGCCAAATACAGAGTTCAACAGAGTGGGACGGTAACATATTTGTTTCGATTCGTCATAATGCTCAGCTTTAATCATCATTTTATCAAACAATAATTGTTTTCGGCGATTAGAACCCCAACCATACAGTTTTCCGGAGACTGAAAAATAACTTGCTTTAAAGAAAACAAAAATCACCTGTCACAGAAACGACATGCCTTAGACCTGCAGATATAGATCGAACAGGCTCTATATCAACACGAACCTACATTCGCATCATATTTACCCGATAAAAACTTACAGGAATTATGCTTGAATTAATACTTTCTTTGCCCAACTGTCCATATTCATTTGAGCCCCATGAGAAAACAGATCCATCACTTAGTACTGCAACAGAAAAATCCCAGCCACACGATACTTTATTAACAGTTGATGCAAAAGAGTAAGGAATAATTTTAAAGTGGTTGCAGTCATTTGAACGACCCAGCTGACCAACAGAATTCAAACCACAGCTGAATATATTGTTTTCTTAGTACATAATATTACTTTGTTTTTCATTTACCGTCAGAAATCAGAGAGTGACCACCACCTCCGGAGATCAGGGCGATCGGATCAGTGAAATTAATGATTTTAGGTTCATAAGCATCTTTATCATCTCCTGTACCCAGCTGTCCATGGCTGTTTGCACCCTGTAAAATAATATGATTGCAAAGATTGTGATAAAACGAATTGAACTCACCCATGTAAGCATAAGAAAGAAGAGACTTAAATTGTTGCCTGAGTTTCAAATAAAGATAGGTAGAAAAGAAATCGGTTTACTGATGTATTTGGACAGCTGATTTACCACAAGATGCTGAGCAAAGGTAAAAAACACAAGGCTGTTATCTTGAAATAATAAACACTAATAAAGTGAGAGTTATTCAAATACCTTAGTTCGTATTAGTATGACTTAAAATGGTGCACATGGAGATCCGTTGGAAAAACACTGGAGTGACGAACACTTAGATACTCAGAGCTCACCGTTTGTCTTCATGAAAACAAAAAAGAACTTATTAACTTTTATAGGATATTTACTAAATTAATCGCAATCCAATTTGTTTCTAATTAACGACGCACATAAAATCTGGCACATGGCACCAAAAGAAAGAACACGCCACAAAAAGTGTGGATAACACTTTAAAAATGAAGCACACTTAAGCCATACAAATATGGAGACAAAATTGTGAAAAAAGAGTAAGGAGGAAGATCATAATTAAAAACATAAATGGATAGATATGAGTGGACGAAAGTAGCACGTAGTAGGAAAAACAGTACAGTTAAAATGCAACTAGAGATAATTTTCCATGTGTTTTTATGAAGCACTGAAAGAAAACTACAGTAGGAGTGCTATTTGTTTCAATCCTGAGTATTGTTCTAGCACGTCACGTTCTAATAGTACTACTACTACACGCACTTGTATATCCATTTTAGAGCAACTAAAAACACATTCCCAAGAACATGACGTTGACCTTCCGATTACAGAGGTACATAATTCAAACGCTAGATATGAAAAGTATTTCGGAACAAGACTACTTGATTACGTCAATGAAATTCCTTGGTTCATAATATCCGTTCATTGTTTTTCCGACAATAAACTACAAGCAAAAGCTAGGATTCTTTAAGACAACCAAAAGACAACTGTTACTTGATAAGTGTGAAATTTTTGAATGCCAGGTGTTTGGAAAGTTCGAGGACTTGCATGGGTAGTTTTTGAAAATTAATGAAGAGTGACTACATGTGAAAATTGTGAGCATAATGAGAGAATTTTGAGTGTTTTCTTGAAATCGGTCGTGGTACGTTTCATGAAGTATATAAACGAATGAACAAGAAAAATCCGAAACTTCAGCACAGAACTCATTACTGAATCAGCTGATACCACTCAGTGCTAAAAACATTATTTCATGTATAGAGACTCCTTGTGAGCGTCAAAGTTGCCTAACGACAGTGATTGAGTTGATTTTTATCACATAAATTATACATGACTTAGAATTTAGGTGAAATTTCAGCGTTCTCCTTAATGTAATGTGAAAATTTTCAGTCTGGAAATTTTTAGTTTCCCGCGAAATAACTTGGAATTCTGTGGGAAAACGTAGGCCGTAGGAAATATTGAGAAAGTAATTCAAATTGCTTGGAGGGACTGTTCTCAAAAGTGAATGTTAAACAATTATTTACTAGAACACATTGCAAGAGTGACGTACTACTTTAGATCACGCGGCTATAATATTCAAATGGTTCAAATGGTTGTGGACGAAATAGAAGAAGCTTTCGCTTAACAGGCTTCCGTGTCTAGTAGCAGGGGATCACCAAATCCTCCAGGCAGGAACCTAGGTATGTTAACAATAAAAAAGGAAAAGAAATTGGTAAATCATAATGTGATGCTGTCCTTGGTCCTTAAGAATAGGTCAAGTTGCCTCTTGAAGGACTCCTGAGAAGTCGCTTGGACTAGCTCGGCCGGCAGCGAATTCCAGCTTTTGACAACTCTTAAGGAGTAGAAGTTGTGTCTACATTCCGTCTTGCTATGTTGTGTTTCCAGTTTCTGGGTGTTACCCCTTAGATTATTATTCGAACTAAGCTTGAGTAGGTGTTTAAGAGGATGTCCAGAAGTGTTAAGAATACTATAAGCCATTAGTAAATCACCTCTAAGACGCCTATATTCTAGTGGGTAAAGGTCTAGTGAACGGAGGCGTTCTTCGTAAGGCTTAGATTTGAGTCCTCGAACTGATTTCGTGGCTCGCCGTTGGATACGCTCCAAAGTGACCTTGTCCTTTTGGAGTGAGGGGGGGAGTACTATGTTTCCGTACTCTAAATGGGGACGGATGAAACTATTGAAGATTGTATGGAAAGTTCGTCCGCTAAACTGTCCGAAAATGCGCTTCAACGTTACCAGTGCAAGGTTTGCTCGGAAGGCATTTTTGTCACAGTTAGCGTAAGACTTTAAATCATGGGGCACAAGGACTCCTAAATCTTTTTCGACTTGGGATACTACTAGAGAGGAGTTTCCTAAGTTGTAACTGTAGTTTGCAACATGTCGCAGATGGACTACTTTACACTTTGAAGTGTTAAAGGTAAGTCCGTTATCGTCTGCCCAACTTTGAAGTTGAGTCAGATCCTCCTGAAGTGCCTGTATATCGTCTTGGTTGCGTATCTCTCTCCAAAGTTTCACGTCGTCGGCAAAAAGTAATAAGTCTGACGTTACCTGTTGAGGAAGATCATTTATGTAGGTCAAGAAGAGAAGAGGCCCTAGTACTGAGCCCTGGGGGACCCCACTAGGACATTCCATAGCCTGAGATAAAGTGAAATTAACCCTGACCTTAAAGTGTCGATTTATTAGGTATGAAGTAAGCCAATCAATTAGAGGTGGTTTGATACCTAGTCGTTTGAGCTTGTTGATAAGACACAAGTGGTTAACCTTATCAAAAGCTTTTGAGAAATCAAGGTAAATGATATCAACCTTTCCTTGCGATCGAGGATGCTTGTCCATCTGTCCACCGCAGTCAGCAGGTTGGTTATACAAGAGTAACCCTTCCTGAAACCATGCTGTTGGGGTGAGAAGAAATTTAAGGACAGTAGATAGTCGTTTAAACCGTCGCATATCAGGGACTCCATGAGTTTTGAAGGTAATGACAGAAGAGCCACCGGCCGATAACTTGAAGGTTCATTGCGTCGACCACCTTTAAAAATTGGTGTGATGTGAGCCAACTTCCAATTTTCCGGTAATTTGCCTCGGCTAAGCGAGTGTGAAAACATCACGCTAAGCGGCGTTGCCAGGATTGGGGCTGCCTCTCTCAGTATGGCAGGATGAACCATATCCGGGCCAGGAGAAGTGTCAAGTCTTAAGTGCTGCAATTTCCGGAACACCAAGTCAGCGCTTAGGTCCACTTCAGAAAGTCCTGTGGAGTTGGAGATGAAACTGTCGTCAGTAAAGTTGATGTCAGCCGGTTGAAATATTTGAGAGTAATGGGCCGCCAGAAGGTTAGCGGCGTCGCCATCGTTGTTGGTCGGGCCGTTAAGACCTACCAGTTGAGAAACTCCTGTTTTGGCTTGACGAAGAGAGGCTGCATAACGGAATAGGCTTCTAGGGTTAGAGGCGAATTTGTCCATAAGCTTTGTTTGGTACTGAAGCCTGTCTTCTCTTATAGCCTTCGTGCATGTGTTCCTTATATGTTTATATTGCCTATACGCTCCATCGTTATCAGTTCGTTTGTATTCCGCCCAACAGTGCCGTTTGCGGCTTAGGAGGCGAAGGGTACGGTTCTTGATTACTGTAGGTGGCTTGGAGCTTTTGGGAACCGTTTGAGGAACTGAATGGTCTGTAGCACATAGGAGCATGTGCAGTAAGAAGTCCCAATGACCATCCACATCGATTTGAGGGTGAACATCCCAAACCACCTGTTGTAGATAGTCATGTAGAGCTGGCACATTCAGCCGTTTAAAATTCCAACGCAAATTATTGTTGGGATACCTTAGCTTAGTTTTGATGACAAAACTGAAGGCTATGACGGCATGATCGCTTTTTCCCAGAGGAGCCAGGATTGAGAGGTTGTCGACTAGGAATTCTTCGTTAGTGAATACACAGTCTAAGCGCGATGGTGTCTGACTGTTTCTCCAACGAGTTGCCGACCTCACATTTTCATATAAGCCCAAGTCATCGATGAGGTTGAAGAACCGAGCTTCAATTGAGTTGTCGCCTCCAGTGTACGTGTGTTCCGCGAAGTTGACTCTAGGGAGATTAATATGCTACATATTCGAATTCAGATTTGTGTAGCAAAGACAGAAGGCCTACAACCTATGTTATTCATTTTCTAGTGTGCTTCTGTGAGTGTCCAGTCTTCTGTTGAAAGAGCCAGTTGTAGGTGCAGACACCACTGCTTCGAGCAGCAGGTCCCAAGTATAGATGACTCTTTGTGAAAACCTGTATGCCACGGGTAGTTTGCTCATTCTTGGTTTTTCTATTCTCCTGCTATGTCCTCTGAGATGCCCCGATCTAGTGGGAAGAGAGAGAGAATAAGTTAGGTCCAAAATCATTTCTCAGTACTCTGTACATCAAAATTAGATCTCTCGTTAATCTGCGATAGGACGGAGTAAAGAGGTCCAGCTTTTCAAGACGCTCTTTGCATGGTAAACCCCGGAGTTCTGGACTTACGCGGGTAGCCGCTCTCTGTACCTTTTCTAGGATATCCGAGTCACCTTTTAAATGGGCTTGCAGCCTGTACGCAGTTTTCAAGCTTAGTTCTCACCAAGTATGTGTATACTGTGGTGAACATGGTAGTATCTAATTTAGTGAGTGTCTGTTTTAAGGCCCAGAGGGTTCGAAACCCCTTAGCTGCGACCTTCCGGGAATGAGCCGTCGTCTTAAGACCATGACTCACTGTCACCCCTAGATCCTTATGAGACCGGACCATGGGTAGTGGCACTTCCCCTATGTTGTACCTATTAACCTTTGAATCCCCATAGTGCATGTAGACACACTTTGCCGCGTTGATAGGCATCAGCCAATCTTTAGACCAGTTAATCATATTATTTAGGTCTACCTGAAGAGCACATGCGTCTGTGTATCCAGTTATTACTCTCCAGATCTTTACATCGTCAGCGTATAATAACATTGGAGACTGTACTATACTTGGAAGATCATTAACATAAATTATGAAAAGCAAAGGACCTAGGACGGAACCTTGAGGTCCTCCACTAAGTATTGGTCTCCAGATGGAGCACTTGGAATTTACTCTTACTTTCTGTCTACGACCTACTAGGAAATCCTTAATCCATTTTAAAAGAGGTCCGGCAATACCCAGGTTTTCCAACTTCAATAGCAGTTGGCACCTTGTCAGAAGCCTTACTGAAGTTTATGTGGACAACACTCACTAAGTTTCCGTTGTCTAGCGCCTTTATCTAAAACTCCCTTGCTATAAGGAGGTTCGTTGTACAAGATAGACCCTTCCTAAAACCATGTTGTTCTATGATTAGCAAGTTGGTCAAGTGACATATTGAATATCACAGTCAGTGGGGCCGCGGTATATGGTGCAATATGTCTCAAGATTTTGGGGTGTAATTCACCTGGTCCTGTTGACCTTTCCATGTTTAAGGTGCTAAGAGCCTTAAGCACATCGTCTTGATCGAAGTTCAAGGTGAGCAGATGGTTTGTTGACTTTTTATTTTGGTCTGGTTCTTTGTCTAGAGGGGGTTCCTGAGTGAAAATTGCCCTAAAATAGTCAGCCATAGCCTCTGTTTTTTCCTGATCTTCCTCTGTCATTTCAGGTTCACTCCCTTCTTTAATCAGGTCGGGAATCCAATGATGCATCCTTGTTCTATAGTTTATGTACGAGAATATTCTCTTAGGCTGCTTGAGTGCAAATTGTGCCAACTGCATTTCATATTTTCTTTGAGCTTCCCGAATTTTCGTTATACACTTGTTTCCTACCGATCTGTAGCATTCCATAGTACCTGCTGTGCCAAGGCGGATGGCAACATCACAGCATTTCTTCTTTTGTCTTAGTAAACGCCGAATACCCCAGTCTATCCAGGGATGGCCGTGCTTCTTCTTCTTTAGAACTGACCAGGGTATGTATGGTTGAGTTACCCAATTGTGTAACTGCCTGAAAAAGAGTCCATGCCTTTTGTACTGATGCCTTTGAGTCAATTTCCCAGTTTTCAGCTGATGCTGTGGAGTTGATTGCCTCCATATCTGCCTTCGATATATTAGGACGAGCCGGCGCCACTGTTTGACAGGCAATCTCAGCCATGAATTTGAATAAAATGACCGCATGGTCACTTCTCCCTAGTGGTGGGAGAAAATTCATTTGACCAACGTCATCACCGTGTGTGAAGACTAAATCTAAGAAAGAAGAAGAGTTTCTTAAGTCATATATCGTGGGGTTTCGAATGTGTTAGAATAAAGCTAATCCAATCAAGGTTTCTAACAGTTTGCAATCGAACGACGTTATCGATGACCCTACTTCTAAGTTAACCCAGTTTCACAAATTGAAAACCCTTAAGAACGAGGTTTCTTTTACCGTTTGGGCGACGCTCATTTATTTCCATTTCTGCAGCTCATCTGTTGACATGATCAGCTAAGCTGAGATCCTCATGGACGTTTATTCTGGATCCAATCAAATTACGTGAGTTACCTAGGATCAGGTCCCTTTCTTCAACCGTGGCAAATGTAACCTTCAAGAGGTGGTTTTTCTGAGGACTTTCAGAATCCACCTTTAGTCCTATTCTATAAAGCTTACAAATACTAACTCCTGAAACTGTATCTGGGAGTAGTTTGCTTACTAAGGACTTAATATGACTGAGATCGTGTTCAAATCTAGCCTTTGGTTCCTTATCGAAAGATTCTCTTAACTTATAAAAAATGACTGACCTCTCAGAGAGATCTATCTTGACACGCAGTGGAGTTTTTGTTTCTGATACCGTCTCTTCCAGTGACTTGCTAACCATAACATAATTGTTATCCATATTAAATATATTTTTCTATCTCCAGCCTAAATGTGTTCTTCATAATATATTGGTAATTGTTACAATACGATGAGTCAGGTTGGACAGTGTTGTGACATCCACGTAAAGTCTTAAAGATTAGGCAGCTACATCATGACAAATCTTCAATTTTAGGATTCAGTCTATTATTAGTGCGGTACTAATAACGAAGTAGTCCATAATTCTACAATCTCATGAATCATCGAAGCATCTTTCAAAACAAAAAAGGAGGAAATCACAATAAATGTTATCCAATGGTATGCACCAACCAACGATGGCAACGACGACGATAAAGATCAGTTTTACTCGAGGCCGAAATCAGTCATAGCGAAGTGCTGAGGGAACGACTTGACCATTCTGATGGGAGACTTAAACGCCAAAGTCGGAATGGACAACACTGGGTATGAACTTATCATAGGACGACATGAACTGAATGGGGTAAAGGAATGAAAATGTTCACAGTTTTGCAAATTTATGTGTATTCGACAAAATGTTTATAGGCGGCACTATATTCCCCCACAAACCCATACATAAGGCAACATAGGTCTCACCGGATTACAACACACGGAACCCGATCGTCATGTTTGCATCACTAAAGTATTCACAAGGTCAGTGGAAGACGAGAGAATCAGGAGAGGAGCTGGCATAGACCTGGATCACGATCTGGTAGTTATCAAAGTGAGACTGAAGTTAAAGTATCAGTGGTGTACCGGAGAAAAAGCATTAAAATAGTTTTATTCAGTTTTTCTTGAAGATGCTGACAAACTCAACATATTCAAGATAGCTCTCAACAGCAGGTTCCAGGTCCAACAATATCTGCTCAACAAAGAAGTAACCACTATGCAGGACAACCGAAAAGGGGTCAACGGAAGTCTCTACTGTTAACTCCTTTATATTTGATAGTGCGTTTCGTGAAATTGTCACGTCCAAGTTTTGATCGTCCAGTTATTGAAGTAAGGACTATCGATCTACTTGCAAATTACGAACCCAAATTAACAACAGAACCAAGCTCCAATTTAGATACCAAATTTATTTGTAATTCACAACTAATCGACCAAATGTCGTTCTAACAACAATAATTATAACAATTACAAAACAAACCTTCAATTTTGTAGGTTCCCGGAGCAAAACTCCCAAATACCAAACCAAAGATAAAGAGAGCACCAAAATACCAAACCAAAGACAAACCAAAATGTTCGAAATAATAATATAAACAAACAAGTTCCAAAGTTAAGTAAAACAATTACATCCAAAAACACAGTAAATTATTAATGTACAATAAAAGGTTTTAATCCGCCAAATATCTTCAGTTCTCCCGTAACAAAATAATGTTCTAGTTAAGCAAACCACAACTCGGGGTTACTACGATTGAATTCTAAAAGTCGAACTTTCGCAGTCAAATCAGTGTCTATCTCCACTGGTGATAAATCCTCCAGACTTTGGGTTTTTATTGAGTCTGACATGAAGTATGTGACCAATATAGTAATATAATAAGGACGAGATTTTAGAATTATGGTCTACTTTAATGTTATTACCATTACAATAATAAACCTAATCCTTAAATTGTAGATCTGTTGTGATTGTTATTATTATTACTATTCGAAAACATAATATGGGTACATAAGTGTTGTGAAGAAACCATCTCGAGTTTCTTGAAAAATGAAATAATACACAGGTTTCAATAATGTAAGAATCATATTTGCCATATTTGAAAATGAGAGTATTAATACTAGGATATTAATAATAAATCAGGTTCTGTGTAATTGAAAAGAATAATGAATTAACTTTAAAGAAGGGAAGGGAGAAAGTAGGGCAATAGAAACAAAGGAGACGTGAAATACGCAAATAGTTTAATAGGCGTGTTTATGAACACAGAACAAGAATGAACGTATTTGTTTCTATCGTCAAATTAGTAACAAAAATAAAATATGAAATAATTCAGAAAAAATAACTTATACTGCAGTAAGATATGACGCTGAAATAAGTGTTTGTGCAGTTATAGTTTAGAATGATGCTATGAAAGTCACAATTAAGTGAAAAGGATAACCAAATATCAATATGAGTCATATATGCATAGTGAAGATAAGACGAGTCTGAGAAGTTAATTTAAGTGGGACACAAGTTATTGCCTTAATTACAAACTTCGTAAATTAGGAATAATATTTATTTAAATGTAAGAGAGAAAAGAAATGAACACCTAGTGAAAAGGTTAAATCATGATAATAATAATAAGTGTAATGAATATCGACCTCTGAAGTAAACCATCAACTTAAAAATAAAAAAATCCTTTAGTGCACTTCGATAAATACATGTAGATTTATGTATTAGTATACAGAGTGAAACCGGATATTATTATAAACGTCTGTGCAATAATAATTAAGAATTATGCTATGAAAGTCACAATTAATGACAATGGATAATCATATATATATATATATATATATATATATATATATATATATATATATATATGGTGAAGAAAAACGAATCTCAGAAGTTAATTCATTTAAGCGTAACACAAGATAATTTGTTGGTAGTTATAGATTTGGGATGTTTAGGGGTAAAATATGTTTGGAAGGACAAAAAGAGATGAAAAGAATATCTGATGTATTGAGGGACTAATAATGATATTATTAACAGTAATAATTATAAATACGGACATAAGCAGACTTCACATATTAAGATGAATAAAAACAAAATAAAGTAGACGTTGAAAGTTTCAGAAGTTACACTTTGCTTTTGATGTGACTACCTAATCTATAAAATCTTACGTGGAAGTCACATTATTGTCAACACTGACTCGTCGTACTTCTGGAGAACATGTTTAGGCTGGAGATAGAACAATATATTTGACACCAATAAAAGCGACAATTTACACAAGAAATATCACTCCTGCAAGACTGAGCCATGTCATCCGATGAATTGAATACAGATCTGCATGATCTGGAACAAGCTCATATGTTTTAGAATTAACAACTGAAGAAGAAACAGACTCATCTGGGTGCTGGAACTGTTTATAATCAACATGTCGATTGTGTACTGGGATCAGTAACATCTAGAATTTGAAACATAGACTTTCCAACACAATCCCCGCCACGAAATAATAAAGGGTCCTGATGTCGCAATGTCATGACCAACTTGACGTTCCCAGCTCGCATTATCTTCTCACATCTCACATTTTGATCATTATACGTAAGTATATGGGGGATATACACTTACATATAGTTTGGGGCATTACATCATATGACTTTGAACTGAATAAGAAATGACGAACTCCTTTTGCTTTTCATAATAATAATAATAATTTATTCTCAAATAACAGTTTGTTACATGAGGCATGCCAGCTTACAGGTAAGATCAAATTGATACAAATGATACAATATCCACTGTAGTAAATTACATAGCTGGGTTGATTATTTATAAGATATGAATGTAGATAGTTTTAATCAGTATCAAGTTGGCGCGCTTCACGAAAGTTGCGTTGCGAATGTGCCACTGATGGTCAAGGATAGGTTCATTGAAGGTGGGAGCTTCTAAATGTCGCAACCTTATGTCCCTTTGGAATGTCTAAGGCTTTGAGGATGGTGCAGGATAAAATCTTTCGTTCCATATCACAAGGGGGCTGAAAGAGGGAGCAAGTAAAAGGAAGGACGAGAGGCAGAGTAGCCAATATTCATGAAGGAATGTTTAAGGTATGATTACTCAGTCTAATTTTCTTTTATTAAGGTATTTGTTAAGAAGGAGCATTTTAATAGGTTAAAGAAAATAAGTGTTAACAAAGTGTGTGTGGACATACAACTGACAAATGGAGGGGATTCAGAAAGGAGCTGAGAGTATGGGATTATGTGTGATTATAAAATAAAATATAGTGCTAGAAACAGTACTGTGATATATAATTGGCTGTCTTCCTTTTATTATCGAAGCTATTAGAGCCCATTTCGTTTTTATTTTTTTTCAGGTATTATAGGGTCTTGAGTAGGCTTCGTATATTAGCGAATTGTCTAGTTTGCTTGTAATAGGATTTCTGGATAGGAAGTGAAACCAATTTAACGTTCGTAACACGATTTAAAGAGGTATTTTGCATGATAAATCAGCATCAATACCATAAGTTCGTGACATCCCACTAAACCATAAGGAGCCGTAATTAGACAAAATGTTCTGCCCTACAGACATGGGTGGATTGAATTTATCTCCCCACCATCATGTTTGCTGGTCAGTAACGCCACCCTCCCTCATGTTGAAGTACTCAAGGCCATTTTTCAAGTTATCAGACAATTATGCCTTGATGTGTGTAATTAACACTTGTGATTCATCTAGACTAGATTACCCTGCCAAAAACAAAATGGAAAATATGTATCTTCCTCATACCCATTCGAATAACCTTAGAATCGATTTGAATTTTCTGAAAATGTCAAAGTTCTCAATAAGTGAGTCTACTTTTCCGATGAATGTAAGGAAATGAGCCGCATTATTAATAACTGTTATGACTGTGATGCTGCGGCTTAGAGTGTAGCGAGTTATTGATCGGACCAAAGACGCGCAAACACGTAGGAACGGCCTAGGGTTCTGATTTGTCCCGCCCAGCCAGTTGAGTCCAGAACACAAGTCTCAGCCTCAGAGATATGAATCATTATATTTCAAACATATTTGTTTATATACCAGTCAAGCAGACCACATCGTACCATAAAATAGAAAATAACATTGTAAAATATTGGCCAGCAGGAAAATGACACATTAAATAAATATTGACCAATAAGATTATACCATTTCATGTCCAAGGATAGCATTAGGCTTAACAGGATAATTTTTAAGATACTTTCCTGAATATCCCAACAATATCCTCAACATCTTCGTTGATCACAGTACAAATGTCGAACCCTTCCATATAATTCTCATAAAAATTAAAATCTGAATGTATGTCCAATTGTACCATCACAGAATCCTGCTCGCGATTCCAATTTATTAGTTTGAAGTATTTGAATTACTGGACAATCTAATGATCCCCGAAACAGCACAATTTAGACCACAGAGAACTAGATGAGCAAAAACGAACGTATTTTATTTAGAATTAGAAATCAATTGGACATCAAGTACAAAAGAATTTTCGTGCCTTAAGGTAACTCTCGTGCTATTGATTGAAGAAACCAGACAAGTAGTGAATAGGTCTTTATTTCGATCTTCGCGCAGTCACAGTGGAGCGTGGGGTTATTTAATTAGACAAACAAAGCCTCTTAACATTCAATATAAGATAATAGGAAATATAACGCTTATACAAAATAAGGAAGTGAATAAATATTTGAACTATATTATTTTGGCATATGCTTGGTTGTTTGTGGTCAACTCTTAACCAACCAACCTAAGCTGTTACAGAATCATTAGTTCATACAAATGCTATAATAAACCAACCGAGCCTTTTGGGACGGAGCCAAAAGTTTGGCGGTGGATATACTATGAAACCATACGATAACTGAAAGTTATAAAGCTTGTGATAAAGTACTCCCCACAACTCCAATTTATATAACTCCGTCTCTGAATTCTATACACTGATGATAAGCAACGTAGATGATATGAATGTACGGTATCAATGTGCCGACTCTAATGATAGCGTCGACGGAGAAATTTCTCTCCATCCATTAGCCGGTTAAATAGTCTATCTGGTCCAACTAGAACTTTGTTCTTGACTTTGAGTTGATAATGATGTGTTAGAATATGGTCATTTAAAGTTGTTCATAAATAGTATGGCGATATTCAGTCATAAAAATGTTGAGAAACTCTCGATCTGTGAAATTTTGTTGTTATGTCAATGGTATGAATATAGCTTTTGTTCCCAAAAGCAGTCAGACTAAGAAACGAAGTGTCGAGAGATGTTTCAGGTTGGTAATGAATTGCCGAAACCCCTGAAGATGCCACAAGTATTCGGAGTTTGACAACGGTTATACATGTAGCACCTTTATAATCGAAGTGTACAAACCCAGTCAAATCAGATGTCAGAAATGAAGAGGTTCGAAGATTTACTTGAAGGACAATCGGTATGTCCAGAAGTGTTTGGTTCAAACTGGTTAACAATTGCAAGGGATGCGTAGCACAGTGTACCTTCTCAGATTCGGATTTTTCAAATCCTGTTTTGTTTAGTAAGGACATCAGACCTACGGCCTATGTTTTTCCTTTCCTATTATGCTTCTGTGAGTGTCTAGTCTTCTCTTGAAAAATCTCTATGCCACAGGTATTTTGTTCATTCTTTGCTTTTCTACTCACCTGCTATATCTTCTAAAATGTCTCGATCTATTGGGAAGAAAAATGAGAGGATTTGTAGAACTATGGTCTAGCTCGTTATTAGTACTGCTCTAAAAATAGACCTTGCCCTAAAACTGTACATTTGTCTTGATGTGAAAACTTAATCTCTAAGATCTTACATGGAAGTCACATCATTATCTATTCTGACTCGTCGTATCGTAACAATCCGCGATATGACGTTCGGCAGTTGTAAAGAATACATTTAGATAAAAAGATAGAATAATACATTTAATCTGAGCAAAGGCAAGTTTTACAGAATGACCATGTCTGCAAGGCCGAGCCATGCCATCCGATCGAATGAATATTCCCGCGTTCACCATTGTTGCCCCTCTCTCCGTGTTAAATCTTGAATATCTATTTTCCCTGTTATCTCATGTTCAGCTTCGAAAATTGTATAATTAGGACCAACACCACTACAGATATACTAGGTCTAAAATCATTTCTTAGTATTTTATACATCAAAATATCACCTCGTAATCTGAGATAAGACAGAGTAAAGAAGTCTAGCTTTTCAAGCTGCTCTTTGTATGACAAATCCCGGAGTTCTGGAATCGCACGGGTAGCTGCTTTCTATGCTTTTTTCGGGATATCGGAGCCATTTTTTAAACAGGAGCTTGCATCCTGAACTCAGTTTTCAAGCTTAGTCCTCACAAGGGTTATATATACTTCGGTGAACATGGCAGTATCCAACTTGGTGAATGTCCGTTTTAAAGCCCATAGTGTTCTAAACCACTAGCTGCGACCTCCCGGTAGTGGGCCATGATCTTATGATCATGGCTCACCGTCAAATCAAGATCTTTGTGAGACCAAACCATGAGCACAGGCACTTTCCCCTGATATACCTATTTACCTTAGCATCTCCAAAGTGAATGTAAACACACTTTGCCACGTTGATAGGCATAGGACACTCCTTGGGCCAGCTAACTCTGCCCGAGTGCGCATGCACCTGTGTCTCCTGTTATTTCTCGCAAGGGTTTTACATCGTCGTATAGCAGCATTGGGGACTCAGTTATATTTCAGAATTCATTTACGTACAGTATGAAAGGTAAAGGACTTAGGAAAGAAACCCGTAGTACTCCCCTGAGTACTGAACTCCAAATGGAACATTTTGACGATGCCACAGGTATTCGGAGTTTGACAACGCTTTAACCAGTAACACTTTCTACTAAGAATCGTACCGACCAAGTGAGATCAAAATACAGAAGCGATGAGGTTCGAAGATATATCTGATAAGCTATCAATTTACCGAGGATCGACTGATCTAATCTGGCTAGCGATTGCAGGGGATGTTGATCACGGCTTTCCCACTCATTGTCTGGTGCGGATGCATGACCGAGCGCCTTCAGCTAGGTGAGTCCATTAAAACTAATGGGGCCAGCATCCAATGTCGAAAACTTACAGAGCTGTTTATTTTGGGGATTTATTTACGGCTACTACTTCGAATTTACTCTTACGTTCTGTCTACGACCTACCAGGAAATCTCGAGGCCGTTTTAGAAGGAGTTCGACAATGCCTAGATTTCCCAGCTTCAATAGTAATCTGTTTCTTGGCACCTTACCAAATGCTCTGCTGAGGTCTATGTATACACTTATTTCATGCCGACCTGTAGCGTTCCGTAGTAATTGCTGTTGGTTCAAATGGTTCAAATGGTTGTGGACGAAATAGAAGAAGCTTTCGCTTAACAGGCTTCCGTGTCTAGTAGCAGGGGATCACCAAATCCTCCAGGCAGGAACCTAGGTATGTTAACAATAAAAAAGGAAAAGAAATTGGTAAATCATAATGTGATGCTGTCCTTGGTCCTTAAGAATAGGTCAAGTTGCCTCTTGAAGGACTCCTGAGAAGTCGCTTGGACTAGCTCGGCCGGCAGCGAATTCCAGCTTTTGACAACTCTTAAGGAGTAGAAGTTGTGTCTACATTCCGTCTTGCTATGTTGTGTTTCCAGTTTCTGGGTGTTACCCCTTAGATTATTATTCGAACTAAGCTTGAGTAGGTGTTTAAGAGGATGTCCAGAAGTGTTAAGAATACTATAAGCCACTAATAAATCACCTCTAAGACGCCTATACTCTAATGGGTAAAGGTCTAGTGAACGGAGGCGTTCTTCGTAAGGCTTAGATTTTAGTCCTCGAACTGATTTCGTGGCTCGCCGTTGGATACGCTCCAAAGTGACCTTGTCCTTTTGGAGTGAGGGGGGGAGTACTATGTTTCCGTACTCTAAATGGGGACGGATGAAACTATTGAAGATTGTATGGAAAGTTCGTCCGCTAAACTGTCCGAAAATGCGCTTCAACGTTACCAGTGCAAGGTTTGCTCGGAAGGCATTTTTGTCACAGTTAGCGTAAGACTTTAAATCATGGGGCACAAGGACTCCTAAATCTTTTTCGACTTGGGATACTACTAGAGAGGAGTTTCCTAAGTTGTAACTGTAGTTTGCAACATGTCGCAGATGGACTACTTTACACTTTGAAGTGTTGAAGGTAAGTCCGTTATCGTCTGCCCAACTTTGAAGTTGAGTCAGATCCTCCTGAAGTGCCTGTATATCGTCTTGGTTGCGTATCTCTCTCCAAAGTTTCACGTCGTCGGCAAAAAGTAATAAGTCTGACGTTACCTGTTGAGGAAGATCATTTATGTAGGTCAAGAAGAGAAGAGGCCCTAGTACTGAGCCCTGGGGGACCCCACTAGGACATTCCATAGCCTGAGATAAAGTGAAATTAACCCTGACCTTAAAGTGTCGATTTATTAGGTATGAAGTAAGCCAATCAATTAGAGGTGGTTTGATACCTAGTCGTTTGAGCTTGTTGATAAGACACAAGTGGTTAACCTTATCAAAAGCTTTTGAGAAATCAAGGTAAATGATATCAACCTTTCCCTTGCGATCGAGGATGCTTGTCCATCTGTCCACCGCAGTCAGCAGGTTGGTTATACAAGAGTAACCCTTCCTGAAACCATGCTGTTGGGGTGAGAAGAAATTTAAGGACAGTAGATAGTCGTTTAAACCGTCGCATATCAGGGACTCCATGAGTTTTGAAGGTAATGACAGAAGAGCCACCGGCCGATAACTTGAAGGTTCATTGCGTCGACCACCTTTAAAAATTGGTGTGATGTGAGCCAACTTCCAATTTTCCGGTAATTTGCCTCGGCTAAGCGAGTGTGAAAACATCACGCTAAGCGGCGTTGCCAGGATTGGGGCTGCCTCTCTCAGTATGGCAGGATGAACCATATCCGGGCCAGGAGAAGTGTCAAGTCTTAAGTGCTGCAATTTCCGGAACACCAAGTCAGCGCTTAGGTCTACTTCGGAAAGTCCTGTGGAATTGCAGATGAAACTGTCGTCAGTAAAGTTGATGTCAGCCGGTTAAAATGTTTGAGTAATGTGCCGCCAGAAGGTTAGCGGCGTCGCCATCGTTGTTGGTCGGGCCGTTAAGACCTACCAGTTGAGAAACTCCTGTTTTGGCTTGACGAAGAGAGGCTGCATAACGGAATAGGCCTCTAGGGTTAGAGGCGAATTTGTCCATAAGCTTTGTCTGATACTGAAGCCTGTCTTCTCTTATAGCCTTCGTGCATATGTTCCTTATATGTTTATATTGCCTATACGCTCCGTCGTTATCAGTTCGTTTGTATTCCGCCCAACAGTGCCTTTTGTGGCTTAGGAGGCGAAGGGTACGGTTCTTGATTACTGTAGGTGGCTTGGAGCTTTTGGGAACCGTTTGAAGAACTGAATGGTTTGTAGCACATAGGAGCATGTGCAGTAAGAAGTCCCAATGACCGTCCACGTCGAGTTGAGGGTGAACATCCCAAACCACCTGTTGTAGATAGTCATGTAGAGCTGGCACATTCAGCCGTTTAAAATTCCAACGCAAATTATTGTTGGGATACCTTAGCTTAGTTTTGATGACAAAACTGAAGGCTATGACGGCATGATCGCTTTTTCCCAGAGGAGCCAGGATTGAGAGGTTGTCGACTAGGAATTCTTCGTTAGTGAATACACAGTCTAAGCGCGATGGTGTCTGACTGTTTCTCCAACGAGTTGCCGACCTCACATTTTCATATAAGCCCAAGTCATCGATGAGGTTGAAGAACCGAGCTTCAATTGAGTTGTCGCCTCCAGTGTACGTGTGTTCCGCGAAGTTGACTCTAGGGAGATTAAAGTCCCCTAGAATCAGGATGTGTGTGAAACCGAGACAGGTAGAGCGGTACAGTCCTTCCAGCATACGACTATCGTACTCGATGTCGGCAGTTGGCTTCCTGTAAATGACTCCGACTAGACACCTCGAAGTACTTGACAATCTTACAGAGCACCATATGGATTCCTCAAGATTGTTAAACTCGAGGTTGTGAACTTGGTGCACCTCCAAGGAAGAGCTTATGTATATGGCTACTCTGCCCCCAATTCCTGTTTTTCTGTCGTTGCGGAACAAAGTCATCCCAGGTAATGCTAACTCTTGGTCCGAGAACTGAGAAGATATCCAGGTTTCAGATATTCCTATCAGATGGGCCTTATTAGCGTTGCTAAGTTCACGTAATACATCCAGTTTGTTTGGTAGTCTCGCGGCGTCCATATATAAGCAGTTTATGCTTTCAATTTGGAACGCGCGAGCTTCGTCCTGTTTTTCTGTATGAGCCTTATGTGAATGGACAGGTAGCCCACCTATATGCGGTTTGCCGAGGTGGTAGGCCCTGTCCTTTACACGTTTTTTTATCATTTAGACAGTCCACAAGTGGTATGGTCAGCTCCAACTTGCTTTTGTGTTTGGTCCTAGCTTCATATGGCCTATCCGGGTGCATGTGGATTCCAGGTGGCAATCGACGTCTGTTGGCACGAAATGCTTCCAGAACTGCAGCCGCCATGTGGGAAGACGGGAAGGTTATCTTCATTAGACGAGGTCTAGGATCACCGTCCTTCTCGGCTAGTCTCGTCACATGCTGAGTCAGTATGTGTTTGAGCCTCAAGGACTGTTTGATGAATTTCCATTCCCTGATGTCAGAATTTGATTGAGTAGGGTCTGCATTTTCCGGTATACCTTGCACAATTATGTTTCTTCCGCGGAAAAACTGATCGCCAGTTTCTTTGGGGATGTTCCGTATGATATTGCGCTCAGAGTACGGTGTGTCGGGCAATATCCTTACGTTACCATCGGATTTCAACAAGTGACTTGCTAGCAAGACGTCCTCAACGTCGGCAGCATTCTTAAGTGTTACTCGGAGAAGCCTCGGGTGATTTAGATGCTTGGAATCCTTTCCTCGAGTGAGCCGGGTGACCGTCATAAGCTCTATTCTAGGAAGTTCAAGCTTCTTGTTCAATTCACCCCAGAGCATCCTGTCGTTTTTGTCCTGCAGACTGAGAGGAAGGTCAGGATTGTCAACGAGGTTCATGATAATGAGAGAATCGTCACGAACTGTTGTTAATTTACCAGATTTCACGATGGGTTCAGGTTTAATAGCTTGTTGTTTGGAGGTCAGTGCGCGTTTTCGAGTCTTAGGCTCTTTGTTGACCGGACGAACAGTCTTGGGGGTAGACTGTGCGACCAAATCACCAGTTATTTTCCGTACAGCAAAACTTGGGTTGCTCGGCTTAGGCAGTGATGCCTGGTTCTTTTGGGCTCTCTTAACGTGGGTCGAATCACCTACAGGGATTTTGGGAACCACTGTTGTGTTCAGGGACTCTAAGCTGGGAGACCCGAGTTTGCTTAAGGAGTCTAGTACCGTCGACGTAATGATGGTGCTAAGCCTCGACACGTCATCATTAGTGTTGACGGATGCTCCATCGGTGGTATACCTATCGGCATCCCTATTTTTGTATCCGTCGCACGCTCTTGTTTGTCTACCGGTTTTTTTACTATCGTTATCCAAGTTATCTGACAACTTGTTCCGAAGACCTGTCAGTAGGACAATGATGTTACTCAGCAAGACTACAGTGTCCGTGCTGCACGTGACACACACCCACTTTTGCTCTGACTTGCTGAGTCTGTTGTAAGCAGTTGCTGTCAGATCTGTGCATGCTTCGTGGAACCAACCTTTGCAGTTGTCGCACTGCATGCCAGTTGTAACAGCAAAACGGCATCCCGGACGTTTGCATGAGTTTTTCATGACTGTGTTTTCAGAATGTATCTGAAATATGCATGTTTGAAATGATTCCCTCAAACAATGAACACTTTATAGATCATCACTTAACAACCAATGTACATCTACTATAATTTGAGGCTGATAAATTAGTTTTTCATTGGGTATTGAGTGTAAATAGCGGGGTTTGTAAACGTTTCTTGACGTTGGTGTTGGTCTGTAGGTAGTGAGTGTTTTTTTGTTAGTCCTAAAATAACTCAATAAAATGAAAGTAAACGCGGATTAATATAGTAGTTATTTTGGAGTTTATTTCCGGATCTGTTATAAACATCACAAACTCATCAACTATACACAGTTTTAAGACATCTTGGTTTCAACAAGTTAAATAATATGTTTAGATAACAACCTCGATAGCCTCGTCTTAAATATATATGCTCTGTAGTTGCGGGGCGTGCCGTTTCAATGGTATTACTAGCTGGACTACGTTTTAGTAAGAAAGCTATCCAGTTATATATTCAATCCGACCACTACAAATCACGACTTTCATAAGTTGGGAGATTTAGAAGGGATATATTCACATGTATCTTAATATAATACTTTAGGACTTCCAACCTCACTCACTTAAATGGTCCGTAGTGTAGTGTCTTCCGGGTGGTCCTATGGGGATTAACTCATTGAGTCAGTGACTTGACATACTAAAATATTCAGGAGCATTATCTCACTTTTGCACCTGGAGTTTGCCCCTCTTTATGTTACTGTTTTTCTTTTATAATTATACGTCACAACCTTAAGAAGCCGTATGCCTGTTAGGGATATTCAGTGTTGTTGCCACAGCGAATACCTTAAGCTCTGGAGATTTACCTGCCTTTGTCAACCTACGACATAGCTTATCGTCTATTCGGTATGTCTTGTCTGTCCTCCATCTTATTTAATGTATGTTTAGAGCCTTGTTGACTGACTTACTGTATACGCTTTACATAATTGTCCCCTCGACGGTTTCCCTATCCCTGGACAGTTTCAAAGGTATGTGTTGTTGAATATCTATAAACCTCATGTCTTTCGGTTAGGAGTATTACACAGTCGTAAGATAGCAGAGAATTCCTAGTTTAAGTGTTCCTTAAATGGCATCCATTTGGTTTGCTCTCACTATGTGTGCTATGAATTGATGTATACCAAGTGGAGTTTAGCAAGAATCTATGACTTCCAAAACCAAGGTGCTCAAAGTAAAGTTCAAACTTGAAGTCTGTTTGTCAAAAATAGATTTTTTTAAATCATCTCACCTATCGACTGTCTTGCCTTTTTTACACAACACTACCTTGCCTACTTTGGTCATACATGGTAATTTGAAAAATAATTATATATATTATGTATTTGCTCACTTCGAGACAAATAGGTATGCTAAGCGTTGTGCCTAGCTAGTTGGTTTCCTCATTCGCTACCGAATAACGTACTGAAGTATTTTGTAATATTTTCAATAAATAAAACTTACTTAACTTCATTCATTACAAACGCTCTCGCAAAATTGCATCAATTCTCATGTCAAGACTGTTTTGTGATTATCCACGGCTGGTTTATGCTGCTTCAGCGTTCCTATATTTGAGCTTATTGTTTATTTAATCTTAGTTTTTCAGAAACGTCATGTTTAATGTGTAACTGTTTGAACTAAATGTCCAATTTTGGATGAGAGGTAAATGAGATGCTGGCAATTTCATCCAAAAATCCAAATGATCAAGAACTTCCATTGCACAACTTAAACTCTTTAAAACAAAATATACCAAGTACACGTACCGTCTCAAGTCTTCCTACTCCTGAAACTGACAACACAATTCAGATACCGCAACCCCAGTTTTCAATATCATCACAGGCCTTCAGTATGTTTCTAACCAGGTCTATTGAAAAAATCGCTAGCGAACGCGAAACCCGTAAGTCTAACAATTCAGCTGTGAAAAAGGCATGTGAGGAGGCTCTTGTCTTGCTAAAAGAACAACCACTAGTGTTACCGAGTAGTAAAATCTTGTCAACAAACGAATCTAGCACACATCTACCACCTCTAAAATCAGACTGTGGTATATTGTTGAGTGATGAAAGACTTCTTCGTCCATTCCAACTGGCCTGTACTATGAAATCGCCTAAAATTGTCAACACAGCAGTCGATTCATTGCAGAAGTTAATTGCTTATGGTCATATTCCAAACACAGCTGTTTGCTCTTCTGGAAAAGTTCGTATAATTGAACAAGTTGTAACTACCATATGCTCATGTTTCCAAGTGAGTCCTAAGATTCATAATTTGTATTATCAACACAGTTTGTTTTCGGACCTTGATTATTACCAATATTACGTAAAGTTAATCAGTAACCAACAACTTGTATTGTTTTCATCGCTACCAGAGATCGTTTACATTTTCCTATCGATAATACTCGATGTGAAGTATGTATATCTAACAGAATATATGGTTAGAATGGATATATACAGCCTATGTATTCCTGATTATCTACAGCAAAAGGCTCTGTATGAGATCTAGCTTTATGTATAGAAAAGACGCTACAACTCCTCTAGATAAACTCTATTTACCAATTCTATTTAAGCCTCATATCTAACGTATTTCTACTCAAATAGTAGAATAGATGTTTTAAGCCATTTAATCTGTTTTAAACTTGGAAATAATTAGTATTACTTTAAACACTGTTAATGTTCATTGGATGACTTATTCAGTGTACAGTAAACCGGAGAACCATGTACCTATTTGTATTGGATAATTTTGATGTTTGATTATATTTAATTGAAGAAGCTTGAACCATATTGCCAGGCGAAACGTTAGATTTACTTCAAATTATTTCGCTGAGATTTTACAAATACATTCTTCCTCTTTAATGTCTCACATTAACTCGGCGCCCAAATATTGTGAAACTATGCGATCAAATTTAGAAAGTTCTTATTTAGTATTCTCGAGATTTACAGGATCAGTGTAACTCACATCTTCGACATTTTATGAAAGTTCTTATTTTTCCATATTGTTTCTCTAAGCGCAACCACTTTTCAGAGCAATTATATTAGAGTATTTTGTCAAATTTTTTCACATATAGGGTGTGCAAACTGATGATGGCATTCAGTTACAAATTTTAAAGGCACTCTTAACTGTAATCACAAGCTCAGTCGTTGAAATTCATGAAGCTGATATCCTTCTTGTTGTAAGAACCTGTTATAACATTTTTATGGCAACAAAAAACCCAATTAATCAAGCAACAGCACGTGCAACTCTTACACAGATTATTAGTGTATTATTTCAACGGATGGAACAAAATGCATTTGAAGCAGCGATTGCAATTAACGCACATATTTCTCCTCATTCTGATTCAACTACAGATGAGTGTAACAAGCTTGAACAGTCGCCTTTGGAAAATTCAACACAAATATCATTTGAAAATGAATCAGATTCGCAAAAAGTAGGTTATCCCCCGATCTAATTTATCAGAAAAATTTTAAGTTTACATGTGACTTTTGTTTCTGATGTAGTTGCTGATTTTCGGCGAAACATGCACACCATTATTCTTTTGATTTTCAGATTAGGATTGATCTTCATTCTCCTTATCGGTCGCTAAAAGGTAGCTATTGTTGTACCCTATCCTGTAGTGTTGACCAAAGTTTAAATTAATTTAATGTAACTGTTGAAAGCAGGACTAAAATATTTTATTTAAGTGGTTTTCAAAAAAGGATCAGTTTGAGTTTCATATCTACTGGTACTAGTCTTTAACAAGGAATAAGTGCCGACTTCAAAATAATAAAAAGGTATGGACTTAAATTTCAGAGGAACAAACTTCTTGATACATTTCAGTCATAAATTCCAACGAGTATCAAACCTAACTCCAAAGATTTCCGTTGAAATGTTTTAATATTGATTGTCGACAGGTTTTTTATAAATAGTTATTTTCCAATAAGACATTTACACGGCATTACCAGTGATACTAGAAGTAGGTAAACAATAAGTAACAATATGAGCTCAATTTTAACCGATACATTGACCAAAATAATGCTTCGAGATTTACATATCACTGATTAACCCACTAGTGATGTATGATTTTTGTTTTTTCTTCGAACTTTTCTTTTACATGATAAATTTCACCTTTAGAATTTCTGGTGACTTTCATTCTCATATTAGATTCAATGATGATCTTTCTGTATTCACTTGACTAATCACCCCCAGTTATGGAAGTTATTTCAACTCGCTTATTGTTTTGATGAAGTTCATAAATGTTTCTCTATGTCCATAATTTTCCTTTAGCTATGTTGTAATTTAGTTAGCATTAATTTAAGCGCTATCAGTCTTTCACAATTGATTGGTCACTGGGTGGTGATAAATATCATGTGTATCAAGTCCTTCCTAGTGCAGATCGAATGCTATCGACCAAGTTGCAATGTGGCCACTAGTTCAGGTGACTCGACATTGCGTGCACTACGTTGAGATAAGATGGTGGTTGAAGGTAGTCAACAGGAATCCCTGGATCTAGGTTTCGTGCTACTTGGCACTCGTCAGTAAAGTGTGCCTGTAATCTTGAGGGAACGGGTGCTCCCTGACGGACTCGATCCCGTGTCACCCAGCTTCACAATCAGAGACGTTACCATTGGGCTATCCGGACCGCGACCAAGCTCCTGTAGGACTGAGATATATTCACAATTGATTGATCACTGGGTGGTGATCACTGTCATTTGTGTCAAGTCCTTCTTAGTGCAGATCGAATGCTACAGGTCTTCACACACATTTTTACCTGTTTCTTTAAATAAAAGATAGTGTACATCACTAACCAGTGTTCCTAGTGTTTATAGTTTGGTTATCAGTAGTCATCTTTCAGTTGTCCATCACTTAATGTAAGGGATTAAAGCGGTAGAGAATAGTATTTTTACCGGGTAAACGAGCTTTAATTTAAGTCACTTTTACAATCAGGATCTTAACTTGATAAAAAGATGTACTTTACATTCTTACTTATCATACTCATATATCGTCCTATCATACTGGCTGTTTTGTACACTGTTTCTCTGAATGATCAGTGATCTTAATGATAATAACCATTTTTCCAGTGAGTTAAATTTCGGATTCAGAATATAAACAATTTCAAACATGTTGGTGTATATCTTCCTTTACTGTAATGTAGGATGAAAATAATACTGGTGAAAAATTATTAAATGGCGATGCTCATATCAACAGTTGTGATTCTCCTGATGCTGACAATGGCGATATACCTTCGAAAGAAGACAAGGATTCTGAATCGAAAGTTAATAAGATCGTGGAAAACATTCTATATGAAATAATCAAAAAAGTCGCAGTAGATGGCGAAGACGATAGTAATTCTCTGTCATCACCTCATTGTATACCAAATTCTGAATCGCTACCTGATATATGTAAATCATCCATAGATTCGTCACGTTCTTCATCCATTTCAATTTCAGTAAATACTAGCCTTAATCAAGAATGGTCAAGTGGTAATGTCACTCCTAGTATTGTTAGTGCCACTGCTACAACTACCAATAACATACATGAGTCGGATTTAAGAGATCCGAATTCTGCATTAGTCGCGGATAATAATTGTGAAGTTGTCACTTCAGCGCATGTTACACAGAAGGATGCATTTCTTGTTTTTCGTAGCTTATGTCGTTTGGCAGTGAAAGATTTCACGGGTTCAGACTCAAATGATCCTAAATCACATGCTGTTCGCTCAAAATCTTTGTCATTACAATTATTACTTAATTTGTTACAACAACCTGGTCCGTTATTTTCAACGAGTGAAATATTCATAGCTGCTATCAAACAGTATTTATGTGTAGCTTTATTTAAAAATGGTACTTCACCAATTGTAGAAATATTCGAGTTATCTGTTGCTATTTTTCTTGCCCTATTAACATATTTCAAACCATACTTGAAAAGACAAATCGAAGTATTCTTCAAAGATGTCTTATTACTCATTTTAGAGTCATCCAAGTCATCATATGGGCATAAATTAATTGTTATTGATGCATTGAAACGTATATGTGGTGATGCACAATGCTTAGTTGATATTTATCTAAATTATGATTGTGATTTAAGTATGGCGAACATATTCGAACGACTAACAACAGATTTAGCTAAAATTGCTCAAGGACGTTATCTAGTCGCTGAACATGGGAATAATACGTCGTCATCAATTCAGCAACAACAACAAATACTACGATCTAGTGGTTTAGAGTGTTTAGTACTGATTTTACGTTGTATGACTGAATGGTCTCAGGAGCTTTATGTTAATCCAGAATCCCAGTCGTTTTTGGGTTCTGAACCAATGTTGGCGAATAGTGGCAGTAATACTAATACAGTAGAGAATGCTGGTGTGGATGGTAATCATAATATGACTTCACTAGGTGAGTAGTTTCAAACAATATTTATTCAGTACTATTACTTTATACATTATATGTGACTCGATCGTCTTGGAATTCAGCCACCACTTTCAGGACTTCATCTTAAAAACATTTATTAGTTCAGTCTCGATAGCCGATTATTATAAACTGATCTTCATGAGAAATAGGCCTTTACGTTATCACGTGTTGTTAGTGAAACTGTGCTCCCAGCCTAGATACTCGGTTTCTGTCCATTTTTCATAACTTCAAATCCATAACACGTACGTCAGTTTGAAAAGGTGTTTATGCCATTAAACCAAACACTCGGAACCACCCACAATGGTGCAATTAGTTGACGATTTTCATTGGTTGGTTATGAGGAAGGTTGATCATGAATACAGTGGTCTTGGGTGCTGTTAGAGGTATGAGGGCGGTTATCACTTCCCGGTTGCCCACACCGAGGAATGGTTCTTCTGGAGGTACCTGAAAAGGAAATTGGATTAGAGGCGGTCTCAGTGACCTGAGAGCGTGACCGCAGTGCCCAAGGGACAACTGCTTGAGGCCGGTCGCGCACGGCCTTTTCGTGGGAGGTTTTTGACGTGTTAGCTCCGTTCTTCAAAGGGCCTTACCGCCGGAGACGGAAATCCGTGAGGTAAGGCAAGGTGTGCATTTTTAGAGTCGACCTTTTCTAACCCCACCCCTCCTTGTGGGAAGGCAGCATCGCTGTCATGCTGGTTGTCTGAAGGAAACACCTTAATGCTGTCACACCTCTGTACAGTCAGCAGTACGACTTCGCCTTCGGACCTTGAGTTTGTTGCTTTTAGTCTTACCGCTCTTCAACCGACCTGTCTGACATGGTAGGACCTTGAGGAACGGTTGTTCCAGCCAGTATAGCTCGGTTGCTTCATCACGATAGACAAGCCCGATCACCACGTCAAGGTAGCAACAACGGTCGGGACGATTTTCATTTATTTATGTCAATCATTTACAGTCCTCTCCAGGAACCTAGACTTTAACCTTGATTTCAATATTAACTGAAGTGAATCTACTGTAACTTTTGAGATGAGTGTGGTTTAATTTAGATCATGTAATGTAAATGCATTCATATTTACTGGTAAGATTAAGTTACGGGGAAATTTACCGGTATATATGTTATTGAGGCACATGAAATAACTTCTTTGGTAAAATTATATGTACATGAATTTGGGTTTCTTAAAACTAATCAATTACGGAAAGTCTAATGTTCGTAGAAAATCATTACGCAACTATAATAAAATGTTTTACGACTTCTGGCATCAAATATACATTGGTGTATTGTATGGGGTCATTCACGTCCTATAGACACTTGATAAAATAAATAACATTATTTCGCTCAATTCGAAGTATGGAAAGCAAACAGATTTTTGGTTTTATCGTGTATACCATTCATATGTGTTTATGTGTATTCTACTCAATTTTTAATTTTAATCAAGCATATTTATTGTGTATGCTAGTATAGATGGAATCAATTAGGTTCTCATTCAGGAGCATTTGTATATGATATTGAATTTAGTGTAGTATGATTGGTGTTTTTAAAATAGCACTAAAGTATGATAACAGCTGACAGTAATCAGTTAACCATTCAGATTGTTGAAATATGTTTCGTACCATAAATAATCCCTCTAGTAGCAATGTTAGTCGAGATTAGGTAGCGCGAATGAACTACTGGTAATACGAACAAGAATAGGATGTCTGACTATGCTGAGACTGGTTCTCAAATATAGTTGTCACCATATACCTTTAAATTCTTGCACTTTCCATTTCGTCTGGTTTACGACTGGATTATGAAGACCTTCACATCCCAAGGGAAGCACGGAATAGAATGGACAGCTTGCATACAGCTAGACGATTTCGACCTCGCAGATGATCTAACTATTCTATCCCATACACACCAACAAATGCACATGAAGACAACTAGGGTGGCAGCAGCCTCTGCATCAGTAAGCCTCAACATACACAACGGAAAAACCAACATCCTCAAATACAACACAGAGAACACCAACACAATCTCACTTGGTGGAGAAACTCTGGAAGAGGTGGAAACTTTCACGTACCTGGACAGCATCATCGATGAACAAGGAGGATCTGATGCAGACGTAAAAGAAAGGACTAGCAAAGCAACGAAAACATTCTCACAATTGAAGAACATCTGGAACTCGAAACAACTTTCAAGCAACATCAATGCCAGAATCTTCAATATGAACATCAAGACAGTTCTACTGAATAGAGCTGATACTTCGGGAACCAATACAACGACCACCATCAAAGAAGTACACGTATTTATAAACAATTGTCTATTCGATATAATCAATGTCCGTTGTTGTCCGGATAACATCAGCAACAGCCTACTGTGTGAGAGAACAAACCAGCTTCCAACTGAAGAGGAAATTAGAAAAAGACTGGTGGTGGTGTTGGATAGAACATACATTACAAAAATCATCAAACAGCATCACGATGCAGGCGCTAACTCGGAATCCTGAAGGGAAAAGGAAAAGAGGAAGACCAAAGAACACACTAGACCAGGAATTGGAAGCAGGTATGAAAAGAATGAGTAGCAACTGGAAAGGATTGTCTAGAACAGATTCAGATGGAGAATGCTGGTGGATGGCCTATGATCCTCTGCGAGGGGTAACTTGCGTAAGTAATATACCCTGACATGCATCTGAGTGGTTCGATTCTTTATCTATTCCGATTTTATTCAACATTTTGTTGTTAAATGGTTTTTCTTAATCTTTCCTCTGTCTTTTACTTCTAAAGATAATTGTAGCTATATTTTAATAAATATTTAAATATTATAATTGATTATTACATATATGTTTTTATCGAAATTAGGCACTGTTAAGCCTTATGATGACCCTGAAGCATTTGAATCTCGCAAGGCACAAAAAGAAATTTATGAATCTGGATTAGCATTGTTCAATCAAAATCAACCTCTTCGTTGTTTGCAATTACTGCAAGAAAATGGATTGATTGGAGAATCTGTTGAGTCAGTAGCACAGTTTCTCTTAGTTGAAGATCGTTTGTTAAAATCACATATCGGTAATTTTCTCGGTGAAAATGAACCGTACAATCTACGTGTTATGTATGCATATGTTGATCAGTTTGATTTCACTGACAAGGATTTTGTTTCTGCTATAAGGTGAGTTTATTATCTTTCAACTTTACGACTAATGGATCAGGATTTCTTTGTGATATTCAGTTGTCAACAATATGTGTTTTTAACTCATTCTATTTAATTTAGACTTTAGTTGTCAAGTTGTATCGTTAATGCATAAATATATGCTCACATAATAAGTATAGTTAATTGTCCTGCTAATGAATATGCACCGAATGAAGTAGTAATGTAGTGAACAAGAACACGGGTGGGGACAATCGGATGTATATAGCACAAAAATTACAGACTATCTCAATAAAATCTGAATACCATATAGTAAATCGCCAATTTGCAAAATATTAATGCATCATATCAAACTGGACTGTTCCTGTTTCAAACACCAATCCATTGTCTCCCATTCGATTGTTCATGCGTTTTCTTACAAATTCCATTGTGTTCTCGCTCTTCTTTTCTTGATCTTCCCCTCATCTGCTGCCAGACATTACGTTCTAACACTTCCTTTAATGTTTTCTTTTTGAGAACAGCTTGTAATTGTTAAAATAGTTGGTCATTTCATTATCATTTGATTCCTTGATGCTGTTTGCTGCATCGTAACGTTCTAAACGTGTTTACTACGTGTTTTTTTAATGTGTTGTTAACCATCACTGTTTCTATACAAGACAAACGAAACATGTTACGTTTATTTTGTTTTCTCTTTCAAATAACAATGACCAACATTTATGTGAAATTTGATTTGTTAATACTTTATTTGATTTTATGTACAACGAGATTTCCCCCTTTAGATTCGTTAATTTGAACAAAAAACTTCTAAACATGGACTCATAAGATATCCGTTCATTCAACATCATTTTAAGTTGCATCACAACTATTAAGGGTAATTGTTAGTGAAAGCTACAGTATATAAGCATGTGTGTAACTAATTGGCTTATTATAATTTTTTGTAATTCGAGAGATTGTTTATTATTTTCTTATTTCTAAATTAAAAATAAATTATCGCTGTTAGTCCGTGAATTTCATACATCTTTAAATGAAGTGATTTTTGGTCCCGTAACTTGTAAACAGGGGACAAAAGTTCTTCATTTTGAAGATAGTCTTAATCCATTGATATCATCTGGTGAACATTAAAAACGAAGAATCATTAGACAGCTGCTGTTTCGTCTTCTTTTGGAACTTTGCTACGAGATTTGGAAGTCCTGAAATCGATGCTCCCTTGTGAGTTTTTTAATGCATACTATTGACAAGTGTCAAACTAGAACAAAACAGCTGTCCGCTTTTCCATACTTTCCAATGGTTTAACTTACGCCTGTTATTTGTGGAGGAGCATAGGCCTCCCATTAGCACTCTCCATCTGCCTGTAGCTCTTCTAGAGTTACTGCCGGTCCCAAACCCGGGTAAAAGAGGAGGGTCAGGCAATGGGTTATCGACCCCAACCCGTAGAAAACCAACTCGCTAAAAAAACGCTAACCTCAATGGTTCAACAGCTGATATTAACTGGTGGGTGATAAAAAGTCCATTTCAAAACAAATTAATAGATTGCTTTACCTAGTTAAATTGTTTTATTATTTTTTTGCATTTTAATCAAAAGGGAATTTTTATCGGGCTTTCGATTACCCGGTGAAGCACAGAAAATTGATAGACTTATGGAAAAGTTTGCTGCACGTTATTTTGCATGCAATCCAAATAATAATGTATTTGCTTCAGCCGATACTGCATACGTTTTGGCTTTCTCAATAATCATGTTGACTACAGATTTGCATAGTTCTCAGATTAAACCGCATAATCGTATGAGTAAGGTAATGAGTTCGTGAAATAATTCCTTTTAACAATATTTCATCATATTTCATTTTTTTAAGAATCCAATCAGTCACTAGGATATCATAGATTATAGAAATATATATTCAGCGCCTTATATTTGTTGGATTAACCTTTTTTTTCAACGCTGAATATTATCAAGGTTTATTATGAATGAAGTTTATCTTGAGAATTTGATGCATTCGTGTAATATATTTTGAACAGTTGGACCACACATTTTTCATTGATTTCCACAAGTTGTTGATTTCATGTGATAGTGCTTCTTGATGCCAGCGCTTTGGTGCTAAGTAAACTTTGTACATTAGCAGTTAGGATGAGTTAATAGGTTTTAAAACATGTTCATGAATTTTCAGTTGTGTTTGTGACTTCATCAGTTTAAGGATTTTCTTTTGTTAATTCATATCATTTGAAGATTTAGTGAAATACAGACGCGAAATCAGAAACCACCATCCTTAAAAAGTACACTCGCTGAGTATCCTTATTATTTTTCATGCGCATAGTACACCAAACCTAACAATCGTACAGAAAAAAGAATGCGAAAAACCTATTTATTTTATTCAAATTAATAATTTATATTCATTATTCTTAGAAATTTATTGCAGTTCAGTGTAATTCGATTGACTACCGACTAATTTATTTTTTTTGTCATTCTGTCTTATTATCACCATATTTAAAAGGAGGATTATATACGCATGAATCGTGGTATAAATGATAGTCAAGATTTACCAGAATCCTATTTAGCTCAAATTTATGATGAAATTGCTAATGCTGGTATAAAATTGAAAGCTGATGATAATGTTACCAAACTTACAAAAATTTCTACATCAACTGAAATCAGCCCTAAGCTAGATAACCGACGACAAACAGGAGATGGTGAGATTTTAGGAGATTCTGTAAGTTTTTTTTTCGCAAATAAAAATAAATAAACGAATTAAAGTTAATTTACATTGAAATCTTTGTCTTCAATGGTTTGATAAACGTTCATTTTTTTGTGTTTGCTATATTACTTGTATTTAACATTATTTTTCTTCTACTATCTTTTGAAGTTAACATCTAAGTTTTATTTAAAAAACAAATAATTTGTGTATAGCGTGAAATTTTATCAAGACGAATTAATTAGTAAACATTACATATTTCTTATTGTTTTACAATTATTAAGATAGTTACCGTAAGGTTGAAACAACATCCTGAATTATGTTTAAATATAGTTCACAATATAGATTAGTTCGACTGTAACAACTAGTCCACTTCTCATCTTTTTATGGAGTAGTATTTTACAAGATTTGATTTGATAAATTTTATGTTGTTAAAATGAAAGTAAAGAATGTTGGTTGATAAATTAACATAGTCAAATGATGCCTGCTCACGAGACCCAGTTAATAACATAAGTTCCCAATGAGCTAATGTTAGAAGACAACATAACTTTCTAGCAGAATAGTTTTTCTTAATAAAATAACATATCTATATACAAAATGTTGACAAAGAAATAAACATGATTAAATGTTACTGATGATTGAGAAAAATCAATTTTGTAAGTGATTAACTATCTAACCATTTAAGACTTTTCCCATTGTATCACACCGATAAAATGCATTGTTGTTAATATAGTTGACTAATTTTTTATTTCCTCTAGTTATTGTTCAGTATGGGCTGTTTAACATCTTTTTCCCGTTAACAGATTGCATTGATTCTCGTTTGCTCTAACTGTATTAATTAATTTTTTTGGAAACAAATCAAGCTTCCCGAGACGAATTGTTTACTTATTGACTTTGAGCACACTAAGACTTTATGCTTGACAACCTAGCGACTAGTTTAGGAAATTCATTTTTCAGCAATTAAGTCCTTCTGCCGATGAACATCAATTGGAGAACTATTGAAAAGTAAACAGAACTAGATAATATTTGTTTAAAACTATTTTGAAGAGAACTCTTTGTGAGACTATAATTTATGGACGACCTTTGACGCTTAAGAAACCTTGAGAAAGTCCACCTACATACTACGGCTAAATGAGGGTTATAAACCAGCGTGAGGAATTAGGATTAATATTTACAGCTGATGGTTAGGGTTAGGAATCAGATATAGGGTTTTCATCACGAACTGACATAAGCTATAATACCAAAACTATATTTAACCAAATGGATGAGTTAATTTCGCGCCGAAATTCAAGACCTGTTATCGTAAATCTGATTGGTTCATCTATAAATTATAGTCCCTCCGATCTCTTAGTTTAACTCACTCTTGACCACACATGGGAGATCGAAGCTCAGAGCATACGAGTATCTTAGCAAGAGTTCAAAATCAAAACAAAACGACTGTCTAGTTCTCTCTGATTTCCAGTGATATTTCTCTCCCTCTAAATGCAAGCTGCTGCTTCAGGACTGGTCTGCGTCAACACCTGAACTAAGGATAGGGAGTGAAGTAATCGAAAGCGTTGACAACTTCACTTATCTTGGAAATCTGATCAGCCCTAATGGGTTGGTGTCTGACGAAATCTCAGCACGGATTCGAAAAGCTCGTTTAGCTTTTGCCAACTTACGTCACCTATGGCGAAGGCGAAATATCCGTCTATCAATAAAAGGACGAGTATACTGCGTGGCAGTCCGTTCTGTTTTAATTTAAGGCAGCGAAACATGGCCATTAAGAGTAGAAGACACTCGTAAGCTACTAGTATTTGACCACAGATACCTTAGAAATATTGCTAGCGTCTGCTGGGATCACCGGGTAAGTAATAGTGAGGTTAGGTGCAGGGTATTAGGGAATGATGGTAAATCAGTTGATGAGGTTGTGAATCTTCATCGACTGAGATGGTTGGGCCACGTGTTACGTATGCCTGAACACCGATTACCACGACGTGCAATGCTAACCGGTGTTGGAGATGGTTGGAAGAATGTTATGAGTGGCCAAACCGAAACGTGGCATCAGTGCCTGAAGTTACTAACTTCTAGTCTGAGCCATGTTGGTAGATGCAGACTACTTGGTTGGGATCCGCGTGACTATCGTAACTAATGGTTGGAGACTCTTGGTGACATGGCTGGGAATCGATCACAATGGCGTCGGTGTATACACTCTCTATCTTCCCTTAAACTAAGAGATTAAAATCGCTTCATATCTTTCTTTCTACGAATTAATTCTTTCTTCCTGTACTATATCCTTATTGCAATCTTTCTTTTATATATTGTCACCACTGAATTAACTACTTTTATGAATCCGGTGTCCATCTTGTCGTGTTAATGAGGTATGGCAACTTGAACCGATGCATATATGTGCCTGGTCCTACGTTGTAGCTGACTGACTGACTGATATTTCAGCAGACTGTAATACATGATGCGAATAAACTCCACAAAGCCGTTCAGCCAAATTATTGCCGAATTATTTTTAGGCTGTCTTTATGACAAATTGATCTTAGTTGAAGGTACATTTTAGAATCAGGAGATTCTGAACATCTATCTTGTCCTAGTATGAGAGTTTTTGGCAGTGCGCACGCACGACCACACTAGGGATTAAACTAAGAACATTCAGATCTCATCGTAAACGGTTAACCATTACAATCAGTCAATCAGCATAGAGCCTAATACATATTTGCGTTGGTTCAAATTCTCATAGGACAGCACAACGAGATGAATAGTAGGGAAATTAAATAAAGTACCAGTAATCATATTAAGAAAAACTGAACATTAATCCTATGACCATTAATGACTGAACTAGTTTTTTTTCCAGCTAAGTTAATCAATTTTTGAAAAGTATTATACTTTGATGTATTTGTTTAATTTTCTGTTTACCATCCTTCCATTCTAAAACACAGAACGAATAATACTAAATTTTTATTAAAGAAAAATATTCTTCTTAAATAAATATTATTTTTACGTAACTACAAATACACACAATTATGTGTTTATCATATTTCTTGTAAAAAACAAATAAACAAATCAAATACACATTTAACTACGGTTACACATCGATAACAAGGTCAATATAGAAGAAACATAATAATCAAAAAATAAATAAAATCAAACACTGAATTGATGTTTATTACTTACTACTTCGTTTGACATTTTAACATTTTTTATCTTTATCTAATAGAATGTGACTAAAGTCATATTGTATATTTGTCATTAGTTTTATAATTGAAGTTTATTTTCGGTAACAATAAACTAATATTATTTTGTCAAGAATGAATAAATTTGTAGATTACATTTCATTCTCAGCATTGTCTGTAATTTAGTCAGTAATTAAATTGTATCAAGTGTTATTGATTTGTCAGTTACAATAAGAAATTGTTAGGTAGAACCAAACAAAAGTTTATGTGAAACACAAACAGGAATGTTCAATAAATTAAGAATATCAATGTATCTATTATTTAACTGATCCAGTTCACAATCTAATCATATAATTTATTTTGAATAACCTCAGAAAGATTATCAAAATACCTCTTGTTCCTGGTTTCTGATTTCAATAACATTATATCTTTTAATCGTATCCAACATCATGATATATTTCATATAAATACATATTAACCCATTATGAAAACCCTATCTCGAACTGTATAATTTTAACAAAAGTCGTGTACTTACTAGTGGTAGTGGTTAGTTTACGAATTTCTAGTGAGATTTCTTTACTAACGAGATTCAATCTTTTGCAGCGCATGAAAAATACCACCGATCGCGTTGACTGATCATGTTATGTTGAGAAGTGATTAAATTTGGGATTGTTTACCATTAGATTTCAACTCAGCGGTCTAAATATTTAACGCGTTCTCTGCGTGATTTACTAGATAGTGAATAGTTATGCATCACTGACAAGTAGCAAACCATAATAAAACAGCCGTCTAGTGTTTCCCAGTTTCCATTTTTTTCAGCTCATGTTAATCCATGCTAAAATTTAACTTTAACAGTAAATAATATTTACCGAAAATAAAGTTATTCAGTATCCATAAGTATACCATAACTTAATTTTGTCACTGGTTAACATAATTATTTAAAACAGCTCGAGTTTACTCTATCTGGAACACCTTAGAGATATTCATAAAAATTCAGTATTTCATATATAGTGTTTATAAATTATGTTCATAGACATGATTATTCTGATTGTACACTATTCACGTTAATTAAAGTATATTCCAATACACAAATATTTATTCTTATAATTTTTAAAGTCAATACAGGTGTATCCAGTTAAAGAGATTAATCAATGCAAGGTTAAACAAAGAAAGAATTACCTCTAGGAAGTTATCTATGACAAAATCAAATCTAAATTGGGAAAAAGTAGATGTCTCTAACATAGTCAATCCATATGAACCTTAAACTCTGTTTTTACTAAGAATGTTCAAGTAAATATTTCCTTAGTGGGTTTATTTACTTTGATCATTGTTTCATTGGCAAATGTCACCACACAGTTAATATTTCAAGGAATCTAACTATACCTAGCCCCTTCCCTTGTAATCAGATCTTCCTGATCTCCTTCACTTCAAATGAATTACAGTTTTCTTAACTTCTCGTGTTGAGTTGAAGGTGAGATACCAATATCTTATTCAGGATGTTGGTGGATATTGAATGATTGAGAAGTAGTCTGGAGCTTGACCGAAGTTGTGAAAAGCAGATTAGAGCCTGGAAATCTTGTTAAAACTCGTGGTTTCATCAGTGACTTACCTTTCTCATTTAGTTGTGTGAGTTAGTCATCAGTTTGTGTACATCAATCATCTTAGTATTCCATCAGTCAAATGTTCTATCATAACGTTGGATGATCCCTTTCTAAGCCCCTCTGTGATAAAACAGCACCATCATGCATGCCGGTTATTCATAGGAATTACATTCTCATGCCTCGATGCAGTTAACAGTATGACCTCATTCTCGAACCTGAAAATTGTTTCTTTTAGTCATGCCGTTTCTCAACCGACTTCATTGACATCTTAGAACCTAAAAAAAATGTTCGTGTGGAAAAAAGACGAGTCGTTACATTCTTATGTTAGCTAAGGCGAATTCCAGTTAAAAAATGATAGAATAGTGTAAACAAATCATGTTAAGATGTCTAGTGATACCAGGACCAATACGTAATTTATTGTAGTCAAATTTTTGAAAAGACTGATATGCTATTTCTTTTCAAATTTATAAAACTTAATAAAGCTTATATCCCGGAGTGCATAAATATAAAATATTTAATATAAATCATCGCGTCAGCTTTCATGTTATTCAACTTCATATTTAATGTGGTTATAGTTTTCTATTTCCTATAACAGGTTTAGGCCAAAAAATGTTTAGTGTCTACTGCAAAGTATAACCAAGTCGAGTAATGATAACTCATCATCAATATCTTTTGATTGTTCATGATTTTCTCTTCAATTTTAATTTCTAATTATATAGGTAATGTCTGGTTCATCTGAATTCACCTGTGCAACTCATTGTGAACATGTTCGTCCAATGTTCAAACTAGCATGGACACCATTTCTGGCCGCATTCAGTGTTGGATTACAGGTAATAATGTTTTGAAATTATTAACCATACAGCTTAAAATGGATACTTTACTTTGTTAAAGTGATCCTATATGTATTATCCCCACTGCTGAAGATACTATTTTATGTTATTTGTTTGAATTTTACAGTTGTTATTATTCAAGACTTAAGTGGTCAATATCTGGCAACTTATTTACTTCTTGAATAAGTATCTCGGTCCTGTTTTGCATTTTAAAGTAGGTTTTATTGTAGGATATTATCATTGTTAATAACATACTTCATCCAATTGTCTAGTATCACTAACAATTTTCACACAGTTATTTGAGATGTTAAATATTAAACGCCTCAATTTTCAACCAAATAACTTTATTCCCATATCAGCATAACATTCCTATCAGTATAAGTTACAAGGCGAAACACTTGTGTATTTATCGCCTTATACTGACAATTTCATAATCAAAGGTAATTCACACTTTAATTCGCCCGTGAAAATTCAGGAAACATTAGAATAACTATTTAACTCCAGTGCACGTATTTTTTTGGAGTCAAACTAAGCAGTTAAAGAGAAAATTCACTTTACTTAGTAAACAATTTACTTTGTCAAACGAAAGTCCCACTAATCTTTGTACGGACATATTTAATTTCCGAACTTCTTTTTTTCCTCTGTTCATGCAACCAATTTTTTAGCCTAATCAACATCCACGTAAGCCACAACTATTTGATTATAGATTTCTCTGAAGCATTTCTCACTTGCGATGCGACTCAGGTCAATATTATTAAGATGGAACGCAAGATGCTATTTGAAGCTGACAGATCGATTGATGAAGTCATCAATTTTCTCCGTCTGTGAAGATTAAAATATTTTACACAGGCCTAGTTACCAACTACCTAGACTTGCAATACTAGCTGACACAAAAGAGTAGGTTATAAGAAAGCCATAGGTATAATGATCAAGGCATATCATTAGTCCATGAAATCATTAATGATTGGTCTGACCCGTGTTCTTATTTGAAAGCTTCCTGGTTAGAGCCCTGAAAGCAGACATAATTTACAAGTGCAAGTGAAGATTGACATGACTTGAAATCAGTCAAATTTTCTCAGATTCATTTGTTTCTTATCTTTTTTTTTCAAATCTTGATCTCATTTGTTTCTTTTAAATCACATTTCTAATGTTTAGCTTATCATTTATCTATATCTTTTATTTTGCTAATTTCTTTTCTAAATGTATTGATATAAGGTGTAGTAACTTAGACTTATAATACACATTGATGCCAGGTTTTACATTAGCTATGACTTACTGTCTAATATTTGATTCAGCATAAACCATACAAAATTCAATCTATTTCACTCTTATTTATAATGAATTCCAATGAAATAATCTTTCATTGAGCATAAATCGATATCTTAATATTCTTCGAAGATTTTTTGGCTCGTATATATTCTTTTAATGTAATTTCTTTCCATTAGGCGTTGATTAGCCTTTTTATTTGGTAATATATGCATTATATATATATATATATATATATATATATATATATATATATATATATATATATATATATATATATATATATATATAGTAAATTTTTTAAATTGCTGTAACTTTTTAAAGTGACATATTTCTTTTTAGTTCAAATTATCATGTCTTATTATAATGTAATATGAGTTTAGAATTTTTATTATTTCTTAAGTGTATCTGAAAAACTCGCAATTTCAAAGGTTAAAATGATAGTATTATCAAGCGCTTACTTAATAGTCAAAATACCTTTCAACCAATATGTTACAAGGTTATATTTTACTCTGTCTATTTTTCGTGGCCGATTGGTTTCATCAATTCACACTGAGAAAGAATGTGACCTTGTCGTTTCAGACACAGTCTCAGTCATTTTAGACTTTCTAAGTTTAACCAGTGACCTGTTGTCTTTACTTTGTTTATATATATATATATATAATTCTTTCAAAATATTCTTGTTTCGAACAGGATTCTGACGCACTAGATGTGAATCATCTGTGCTTAGAAGGTATTCGATATGCCATACGTATAGCATGTATATTTCATATGGAATTAGAACGAGATGCTTATGTACAAGCACTAGCACGATTCACACTGCTATTAACAACATCACATGTAAATCTTACTATTACGAGTGGAAATTCATCAGGTATAAATGGAAATAATCATCAAACTGTTAATACTCGTCGTCCACGATCTGAGAAGATTAATACAAATGCATCATCTACACTTAGCAATGCTTATACAAATGCATCAGGATCAAATACTTCTAATCCAGCTTTATCTACTCCAGAAGCGATGAAACAGAAAAATATTGATACAATACGTACATTGATTACAGTTGCTCAAACGGATGGTAATTATTTAGGACGTGCATGGTTAGAAATTCTACGGTGTATATCTCAACTGGAATCAGCACATTTAATTACTCATGCCATTTCATCGACATATGGATTAAATTCTAACAATCCGCATATTGTTAACCGTCCAACACATTTCAGTAAGTTTACATAAATTAACTTTTTTTCATTAAATGGTCTCTGGATATAAATCAATCATACTTCTGAATAGATAGAATAGACATTGAATAGACCTGTTCATTTCAATTTTATTTGAAGTTTGGTGTAATTTTATACTTGTATTACGCTAATTATTGTATTTCCAGGTTTACTCATTTCCAATTAATGAGATCTTCATGAATAAAAACGTGTATTAGGTTAGATAGTGACGATGGATATTTTATTTATGGACTGACTGTTGTCGATATTTCTTGGACTAAATTTCCCTGTAATCACGTCATGGATTGCAAGTAAATCCTTTGTGTTCGTTTGTTTCGTCTACCTCTGTATACCATGTATCATCCACTGCATACTTCATAAAACCCCATTGTAGTAAGGAGCCTATGAGCCATATAATATACGTAAGTAATTAGCTGATTCTACCATCCATATTGTTTCGCATTGCATACTGATAACGCGTGTAATAAATCAAATAATTTTTAAATTGATGGTAACTATCTAATGTCCTTTATGTGCTCAGTGCTTAATTTTTACATAACTAATTACTCGTCCCGACGATAGTTATTATAGATGATTTTATATCTTGGTTCTTGACTGAGTATCTAATGCAGAACTGTTGTTGTTTTTTGTGTTTACCGGGAAACTTGATTCTTCTAAATAAATATTTTCTATGTTGTTTACAACTCGGGTTCACAGCTACTTTTGAATATCTATGCATATCACCATGGTTTTTTCTCTTTCATTGATTAATATGAATTCCGCTATTTTTTTAAAGCCATGACAACTGGTTCTTACTGTTTACAACAACACGGTTTGTTCACCATACTACCAATTGTATATATCCATTGATTTTTTTGTATACTAAGTTTGAAGTATCTCTTTAATGCTTGTGGTATACTCTTCCCAAAAGTCGTAAAGGATTGATGTCCGTTTGTTGAAAAATAGTCTATTTCAAATCATATTTTTACGTTTGCGACCTTCAACCTAAATGGTTAGTTGGTGTGTATTTCCAGTCGACTTGATGCAAAAAAACTTTTATAGTCGTATGTTTTTGTTTGAGATATGTTATCCACCTTATTACCACATTATGTTTTATAGGGAGGTTTCTTGGTCGTTAATACACTCATCTTTCAATCAGTAGGTCATCGTTTTGAGTCCCACTCCACTCTCTAGGACCCTAATTAGCGAATTGTGATGGGCTGATAGATGTCAGTTTTGTTCAGAATTTTTTCATACCTCCGGACCTTTTCATAATTAATCACTTCTCTCAGTGCTCATAAATAAAGCACGATTTGGGATTTGGTGGAACGACATTCGTTTCACACATTCAAGCTATCGAATTCGGTGTTTCAAGATAGTAACATCAACTGAATTAACACCACTGCAGCGATCTCTGCTATAGACTTCTGAAAAAAAATTTCGAATGTACTATTGGATACTCGAAAGAATGAACCCACTAATCCACAAAATAATGCTCTTGGTATTATCATCTACTTTAAAAGTGCAACTATGAACTGAAAAGAAATGAATTCATTCATACTAGATAATAAAATGTAAATGTTTGAAAGACATGTAAACTTTGATATATCACACGATTCTTTATAAATATTTTTTAAAGTACTCCGTTTTACTTGTGCATCAAATAAAAAAGTAGGCTATTCGCAGATGTATATTCATTTAGTAGCTTTCAATACTGTTAGTGGGGAATTTCATAATTAAAACTTTGACAAAAGATAATAAGAAATCACAGTGGTAAAAATGTATTCATTTTGAGGGATCTTCAAGCCTACAATTTAGATGACTGGTTGTGTTTGGAATAATAATAATGATAATAATAATATGCATTGGTTTTGCAAAATTCACTAACAGCTTCACATTTACTTTAAAAATGACATTTAAGAACATAATTTATATGAACCAAACTTATATATTTACTAATAATAATAAGCTATTGTCTTCTTTCTAGCATTGGTCATTTTGATTAGAATCAAGTGATTTTATTTTATTTCTTTGCAACAGTTAACCTAAACAATATTCAATTTAGTTAACATAAACCCTTGTCAAATCTATATAATTTCATTTCTTTTTAAGGAATCAGTTGATGCAAATGGATTAACCCAATACGATTATTGTAAATCATTAATACTAGTGACTGATTACATCGATTATTTTTCTCAAAGTGGAAACATTTTGAAAGCTTATTTATTAGGACAAAATTATTCCAGATTATATGTATTCGTTTTTTTTAATGAAAGTAATTATTAACTGAATACTTGCTATTTAAACTAATTTTGTCCAGTCTAGTTATTTGGTTATTCATAGAATAATGATCCATATAAATTTGATTTAACGTTTAGAAAACTACGGAAAAGGTAGTAGCACTTGAGAGATGTTGCATTCCAATTTGGAATACCTCAATAGACTTGGAAGTTTAATGATATGTGTTGCTTGAAAGACACAGTTTTCTTATGGGCGGCTTCTACATTATTTTTTGCTGGTTGTATGATTTTGTGGAAATATCCTTCCAATATCTAGAGTAACCATTAAATAGTTATTTCCCATTTGAATGATTGAATTTTCTAATTCCAACGGATACCAAGCTAAAGTATCTATTTATGGTTTCTTTCACCCTAAATTTTGTCATTGTCTAATGTTACTTGAATGAACAATAAACGTCATCATATTGTCAGGCAGCTTTCTCTTTTTTAGTACGCAGTCAGTCCCATAACAAAATACATATCCTCGGCTGTACAAAACTAAACTCGGTGTCATAAAAACTCATAATAAGTATGCTAACATTCTGACGCAGACTTAGAATCCAACAGTCCATATTTGGAATAATTGAAGTTATTTTTTGGAATTCAGTGCAATTATCATTTAATTTTGTTTGAAAAATACAATTTATACTGTTCTTATATTTCAAGCTATAGAGCATGTGTTTACTAGAATAAGTTTAATAATCTGAACTACTGGATTCTGACGAATAACTGAAAATCATAGTACTATTTGTAAGAATTGATAAATTCGAATACACGGTTGTATATATAATGAAATATATAAACTGATAGTGATTATTAAATATGAATAGAAACAACTTATTTCTCATTCGTTTTTAAAAGTACTCCGAATTCTCTTAATCCACTGTGTTTTTTAATAAAAGATATTTGTTTTTCATGTCTTCATTAAGTTATACAATTTAAATATTAATTCCCTTTAGATTCATATAACAATTCTTATAACCAAAATATAAATGAATTATCTATGGTTACTTCATTAACAACAGAAAATGGTTCTATCAAGTCCAATAATTTAATAGCATCTAGTCCGACAGTTACATCTAATCATTTTGTAAGTTCTAATTTGAATGAACCCGTAGCACCAGGTAGTTTAGCGGCTTCTATTGTCGACTCTAAAAAGCTGCTGTTTTACAAGAAGTAATGGGAGAGACTGGATCACAGAGTGTGGTAGTTGCTGTTGACAAAATTTTTACAGGATCAGTCCGTTTAAATGGTGATGCTATTGTAGAATTTGTAAAAGCTTTATGTCAAGTAAGCTTATAAATAATTTTTTAACTTTTCTAGTATTATAGAAATAGTTTTCATTTAAATTAAAATTAATTTATTTACTCGGGTGCTTAAGAGTAAACCGGATTAAGTATAACGGCTAATAATATTAACATCTGATTGTTCAAACTGGAGTAGGCGAAGTGTGGGGCCCGAACCATGAACTTAGTGTTTGGAAGTTGTATGCCATCACTCCTCCATAAAATATAGTATAACATGTCTTTTTATGAAAAGTATATTTGTGTTTCGGACTTACGATCGTCTGATTATTTTTATTTTACTGAAGACTTTTCGAATTTCGTGACTTACCAGAACTTCATCGTAAAAAAGCACGGTTCAGTTTTTTGTTCTTTGTAAATAATGAACTTAAAACTAACTAAGGGATTCTCCTTGAATCCCATAATCATACTCTTTATTTAAGTACTTTTCGTGTTTATACTGGTTGGATTGCTTTCATGAGGCAGTATCATGTCATGGAGATCGAATTTAAACCGGTTAGATAAAAAATAACTACTTTCATAATGTCAGTTGTTAAATGTTGATTTAAATTCTACCAGTAAAGTTTTTGGTCTTATTGTAATCTAATGTGATAATCGTAAAATACCTCCTCGACAGTGTGATACATTAGAATGCGTTGATCTTAAGTATTGTATAGCTTACGTTGTTGTGCATGCGACAGTTATTAGTGCTACAAGATGAGTTCGCCTCAAACAATACTTATTAGTCTGTTGTTGAGATGTCAATCAGATCTTTATCAAAAGCCTAAACACAAATAACCGACTTCAGTTTGTTAATATTTTCAGACATAATACTATACACTACATGTCATCAAATATATATAGCGTTTATTTCTTATTACTCTATGGTTATAGGTTAGTCAAGAGGAATTGAATCTTCCACAAGCAAGGACATTTTCACTTCAGAAAGTTGTTGAAATTTCATATTATAACATGGGTCGTATTCGATTACAATGGTCACGTATTTGGGAACATATTGGTAGTCATTTCACTACAGCTGGTCGATCAGTTGATGAAGATGTTGCTGAATTTGTTGTGGATTCTTTACGTCAATTATCAGTAAAATTAATAGAAAAAGGTGAATTACCTAATTTTCATTTCCAAAAAGAATTTCTTCGGTAAGCAGTTTATTAATTAAATAGTAGATGTAAATTCTTTTTGTCAATAAAGCAGAAATTTAATGGGAATTGTTCATTTTTTGTGATTAGTCTTACACCACAGACAACAAAATCAACTATTCTATCTTTAGTCATTAATAATTTTAAGTATAGATAGTATTGTAGAGTTCGAAACACTAAGACAGTAGAACTGTCTTGATGTTCATATTGAAGATTCTGGCATTGATGTTGGTTGAAAGTTGTTTCGAGTTCCAGATGTTCTTCAATTGTGAGAATGTTTTCGTTGCTTTGCTAGTCCTTTCTTTTACGTCTGCATCAGATCCTCCTTGTTCATCGATGATGCTGTCCAGGTACGTGAAAGTTTCCACCTCTTCCAGAGTTTCTCCACCAAGTGAGATTGTGTTGGTGTTCTCTGTGTTGTATTTGAGGATGTTGGTTTTTCCGTTGTGTATGTTGAGGCTTACTGATGCAGAGGCTGCTGCCACCCTAGTTGTCTTCATGTGCATTTGTTGGTGTGTATGGGATAGAATAGTTAGATCATCTGCGAGGTCGAAATCGTCTAGCTGTATGCAAGCTGTCCATTCTATTCCGTGCTTCCCTTGGGCTATGGATGTCTTCATAATACAGTCGGAAACCAGCGAAAAAGGAATGTGCAAAAATAAGCAGCCTTGTCTGACATCGGAATTCACGTAGAGTACATCTACCAGTTGTCCTCCACGCACGACTTTGCAGTATAGTCCGTCGTATGAATTCCGGATGATATTGACGATTTTCTCAGATACACAGTAGTGTTGAATACACAGGCAATAATATTTAATATCTAAATGATGTAAATGTTTCTATTAAAAGATAACTTTACAAATGTAAACAAATTATCACAAGTTGTACTTTTATTTCTGTTTAAAGTCAACTTGTTCTTAAATTAAACAAAGGGATTGTAAAGAAAATAATCTTGCTAACCTTTGTAAAATGTATACAGAGTAAAACTACTGAAACGTCCAATCATACTCAAGGTCATGATTATACATATTACTTTAGATAAAGTTAATTGTTAGTTTTAGAATAATAAAAGTTTCTCAATTAAATTATTCAGTCCTGAAAACATAAAATCCAATGACAAAACTATTTTGTTCAACTTGTAAGTCCTTTCATTTTCAATCTGCTGTAAATAAAAAAATACTTTTTACAATAAGTTATCATTAGTTTCTTTTATTTTATGAGTTCGGTCAATTTTTATATTACAGTTTTATATATTATTAAAGAAGCGTTTTCTTATTGCGCTTGCAAAGATTGAAATGACTAATACACAATGATCATTTAAATCAACTTATTGGTCAAATAAAACTGAGAGGCTTACTTACTAACTTACGCCTGTTACTCCCAATGAAGCATAGGCTAGTAATTTATATATATATATATATATATATATATATATATATATAAATGGTGTAAGCTAAGTAATTTAGTAGTATTATTATTAATTATGGTACGTTCCATCATACATTACTGAAAGTAGCAAGCTCGTGGTCTGATGGTGAAGTCGTACTGTTGATTGTATAAGTGCAGCAGTAAGGTGTTTCTTTCATATAGTCAGCATCTACAGTAATTCTGCCTTCCCACAACGGCAGATTGAGGTAAAAACGGTTGACGCTAAAAAAGGTAGCACTTCTCGCCATACTCCACAGATTTCCGTCACTGGCAGTAAGTTTTAAATTACGGAACCAACTTATTTAAAGTCAAAACAAACAAATGCAGAGTAATATGAATTTATTTTCGTAGTTTCTCATCAGCTGCTTATAACCATATATATATACTGAAAGTCTGCATTGAAGTAAGATATAGTGTGAAACAATTGACATAGATGAATGTAAAGAATTGGAATGACAAAAGTCATCAATAATAACTCTATATATATGTACAGGAACAGGTCGGAGGTCATTTGATTTTGAGATAAAAAGCAAGGGGTTAGTGATGGATTAATAAAGTGAGATTCAGAAACATCAGATAAATTGTGTGATGATTTTAGAGGTTATGAAGGGTTTACATAAGGTTCCTGAGATTGGAAAACTGATAGGATGGGTTACGTAATAATTGAAAAGGATTTGAAGAGTTTACATAAGTTAAGAAAATTAAGTGAATCCAAATGCATGAGTGAAGGGGTGGTTTTAATGTACACAAAATAAGAATTCGGTAAGGGAAGACTACATAACAAAATGAACACTAATAAAATAAAGGTAATAACAATGATTTACCAGGGTAGTATTAGGTTTATTACTGTTTCATTTTGGATGCATAAATCAGGTTTGTTTTTTAACGCCATTGTTGCAGTGAATTGAAGAGACTCTCTTTCTTTGTCTGCTAATAATTTTGAAAGTTTGAGGAATGTCAATGGTGTTCCCCGTGCTAAGTAAATGGCGAGCTATTACACTGTTAAGATCCAACGCGCCCCTCAGTCTTAAGCTCTTTGGAGCATGTACTCTTCTCTCTGTTCCTCCAATGTATGTTTTGGTTCGTATCTTTTCTGTCTCTCAGCCGCACTTAATGCATAAACCACTATGATTTTTGGGTTCCAACACCAAATAACCTCTGACCGGTTCCTGCACAAACATATATATATATATATATATATATATATATATATATATATATGCAGCGATGCTAACTGCTGTGTTAACTGTGTTATTTGTTGCTGGATGTTTAGTGCGTCGCTCATGTCTTCTCTACTTGAGGATTGTATCGCGTTAACGCCGCGACTATCGGGATATATTTCTATCATCTTATCGGCCATGTCTACTAAATCATCAAGACTGACAGAGGCTCCTGATATACTGAGGAATTGTCTGACGTTATGTGGTAACCTTTGTAACCACATCTGCTTAAGTAATGCTTCGTCTAACTTGTATGAGCCTGCTAGCTGTCTCATATGTCTAAGCAACTGTGAAGGTCTTTTGTCCCCTAACTCGCATGCGGTGAGCAGTTGCTGTAAGCGTTTTTCGTCAGATTGCGATGTACGGTGGATTACTGTGGCTTTTATTTTGCCATAGGGGTCCGTTTCTGGTACATTATCAATCAGGTCTCCGAATCCTGTTGCCACTTCTATGGGCAATGCTCCAACGACGTGGGCATATTTTGTCGCTTGCGAGCGTATACCTCTCGCCAAAAATAATGCCTCAACCTGTGCAAACCAGATTCTGAGATTATTAACACCGTACGTTGATAATCTTAGCTCTGAAATAGCGTTGATCGAGCTTAAAGCATTATCTTCTGGTTGTGAAGAGTTTAGGGGGTTGGTCGGTGGACTATCTATATCAATGAGTTTACCAGGAGAGTTCATAGTGGGAAAAACAAAAATGGAACAGCGTGCCAAGTAATAATATATATATATATAAACAGTAAACGTCTATAATATCACGTCGGGCTCACCAAATAATTGTGGTGGACCAGACGATATGTAAACGTAAAAAGTATCAACAAAGTTATTAATGATCAATAGTAATGTTAATATATATAAGTTAATTGTTACAAATACAATAGAAAATTGGGACTTTACTTAAGTTCACCAAATTGATGCGTGTTCGGATTGGGTCTGGTACTGAAAATCCACAATTATAAATGTTTGGTAACTCCGCTCAGGTTGTTGGACTCTCCAGTAATGTAAACTAGTGTTAGGTATGATATATTCCGACCCACTGTCTATAAATGCAGATAATGTTTGATTTAGAATGCAGTTAGTTCAATCACAAGCGAAAGTAGAACAAGGTATGTGTGTATAGCAATGTATTTGTTAGCAATCAACAACAACGGAAAGTTGTTCAAGGTCATTCACTAAAACAACAGGTACAGTCATTTAATGATAAATATACATACAGCGAAAGATTGACAAAATAAATACAAATAATATTAAAGACTACTTACGAAATAGACTTGTCAAGTATATCTTCACATGCTTTCAATATATAGATGGTCGTAAGCAGCCGATCAGTTACCACGAAAATGAATTCATATTTTTCTGCATCCATGTTTGCCCTGGCTTTATTTAAGTCCGTAAAGGGAATCGATTGCATGAGATTATGTAAAAGTATTAGAAGAAAGGCTGTATGTGTGACAATCCTCAAAAATCGTCCTTTGTGTTCTTCTGTCACGCTCATGGGTCGCTAGAGCGCTCCGAACCCACTTTTTTCCTGGTATCTCAATAAGAAGTATCCTTCCGCGATGTTGACAATTAGAATGTGATAATCGCCCTCATACCTCTAACAGGATATAAGATTACCTCGCCTGTCATCGATTATTTAATGTATAAAATAATGCTGATGAAGTAAGAGATTATGAATAATGTACTGAGTATTAAGTAAATTGTTTAATTATTTGGTAACTGTAAAAAATTAAATTGTAAAAAACTTTCAATTGTGTATATTTAGATGGGAAGGAAATATGTGCATTAAGTAAACCCATAGGGGTTATCGTCAATCTATCTAATGCTTAGTATATGTTTTGTATCCTGCTTTTTCGACTATTCTTCCGTTCATTTAGTAAGTGATTGCTAAATATCAGAGTGTAATTTTTTTTTTACTAAGAATTGAATTTCAAGTGTATTCACAACAGTCTGCTATAAACGCCAATAGTGTATTCCAGATCAAAATCCCAAACGAAAAACATTAATGTAGTAAGAATCAAGCCTTGAAACGAAATCTCGGGCAAAAATTATACCACCTACTTACTAAATGAACAGAAAAATGGCCGAAAGCACTAGATACAACACACCTATTGAATTTTGAAAAAGTTCAAGATAACATCAGCCAAATAAATATCCTATCATCTCGTAAGAGATATGATTATTATCTTATTAGTTCTAAAGTTGACCAAGTGAGAGTTCCTTGAAAATTGGTCATTTGTTTTTCTTATCATGCATTTAGACATAACTGAATAGCATAACAAGTAATTGTATTACTCTTCATTTATTTTTCTCCTTGTTTGAATATAAAACAAAATTAGTTCTCTATTAGCAATCACCTGGTTGGAACATATAATTTTATTTGTATATAAACATTTTAAAACAATCTAAATTGGATTAGAAAACTGACTATCAACTTATCATTTAAACTACTGACCTCAAATCATGTATAAAAAGTTTGTAGTTTAATCTGAATAGTGTTTTTTGTTTCTAAGAATTCGCTAACAATGACATCGAAGTGATGATCTAATCTTAAATACATCAAGTTTCACTTATTTTAAACATGTGATCTTTATACAAGTCGATAACTGTGTTATACTTTTTTCTAGGATGTAAGTCACCTTCACACGACCCTGAAATGTTAAAATTACTGCATTCTGTTTTTCAATTTCTTTGATAAACCGGATATTGTGTATCTGTTTTTTTTGCTTAGTTCATCCTTTATCTAGAAATTGTTTTGCTACAACTTTTATGTCAGCTGACGTATCTCTGTCATGTTCGTCCTTGACAATGATAGATTAAAAATGTACTTAACGCAATGAAAATTCATTTAAACATCATTTAAATTCGTAATTTATTATAAATCATTTCAAGTAAAAAAATATAACCGATTGGTTTCCAAACCATGAGTACAACTATAATACGGTGACCATGAGACAGGAGAGCTTTGAATTCGTTTCTTTATTGGGTTGTAGTTGCTTGTTATTTAGTAGGAGCAATTGGCTAGATTGAAACAGCAGTTTAGTGCTCTTTCAATTCCCTATGATTTTTCTATTGTTGTCAATACTTGTTACAAATCATCTTCCTGTTCCGTTTTGATTTTTAAAATTAAAATCCGCTTGTAATATTATGAGCTTAACTTTGGTTATCATAGGGTTAAAGGGTTCTTTTGGACATTGCTTAACTCATTCCTAACAATTTTTTTTTCAAGGCCTCAAGCAATAAATATGCTTAGTTATTATTGATAGTTAACAAATATGTATTATCTGTACAATTATTATTAACTATCTTACTTCATTCAATGAAAACAAACTGTAATATACCAGACTATTTTATCATCAATGAAATTCTTGAAAATTTTCTCAAATAAATGTTTCATCGTTATTTATGTCTATCATTTGTTCAGTTTATTTATTTATCTATTTTTAATATAAACTTCATGTATATATTTTAGTCCTTTTGTAAATATACTGGAAACTGAACCAAATGTCAGTCATAAAGTTCAAGATATGATAGTTCGTTGTGTTTATCAATTAGTCCATTCACAATATTCGAATATACGTTCTGGATGGACAAATATTTTTGCTGTTCTACACTTAATAGCATCGTCTTTAAATGAAGCAATAGTTGATATGGCATTTGAAACTTGTCATTTTACTGTGAAAACTGTTTTCAAAGAACATTTACGTATTGTCGTTGATGCTTTTCAGGTAGATAGAATTATTTTTCTTCTTTTTTAAATAATGCATGTAAAAATCGCTATAGTAGACTAGAAGTTAATATTCATATTTGTTGTTTATAGATTTCATAATCATAATATTTTAAAATACATGAAAAGGTTAATTACACGCGAATGTATAACGCTAATAAATAGTTCAACTGTTTAATTTGTATACTTATCGGAACCATTGAATTATCTATTCATTTGACTGATGCGCAAATGTAGTTAAAGTATCTGTTCACAATTTGTTTCGTTATCTGCTTTTCACTTCTACGTTTTTTGAAAAAAAAATCAGAATTTTCACAGTTGAATTTGCGAGTCCATCTGTGCTAGACTACCATTGAAAGCCTTAAAGCGCAAGACAACCCTTCCGTCCTAGTATGGGACTCCTCAGCAGTGCACATCCGCGTTCCCGCACTCGGAACTCAAGCTCAGGGCCTCGTGTCTTTAACGAGAACGCTTAACATCTAGACCACTGAGCCGAGATCCGATGGTGTTAACTCTAACTTCAATCAATCTATGATCTTGCGCAACCCTTCATCCATTACTTGAAGTGAATAACTTTCCATCCTACATGGATTGGACTCCACTAGCTTAGATCGACTCGTCAATCAATAGTGAAAGTACCACAATCTCCACAAATCCCCGTGCTGATAATAAATCAGAAGTGACTGAAATTCAAATGTACGAACAATGAATTGACTAGTAATTATCAATTCACATAGAGGAATAACTCTCTAATTGTCGAAATATACTGACTGAAGCTGAAAAAATATACACATTATTGTCAGATAGCTTTTAATACTCAAGAGTTAACTATGTCTTGTGTTTTTTCTCCTATAGAATTTTATTTTAAAAGTAGTCTGTCATTCTGTGCTTGAAGATGATGAAGTATTTGTAATCACTTTGTCCTTTGTACACAATTTCAAAATAAGCGAAGTGGTGTTCATCAGGGCTGCCCACTCTCTCCATTCTTGTTTATCTTTATCATTGACGTACTTTTAGAGATAACACTTTCCTCATCTAAATTTCCAGGGGTTGAACTTCTACCAGGAGATTCACTTGTTGACCTGGAATATGCCGACGACATAGTTCTATTTGGTGAAGACGCTGACAAAATGCAGAGTCTTATGACCACTCTAAGCAACAATGCTAGCATGTTCGGGATGCGATCCTCCCCCTCGAAATGCAAAATGTTGCTTCAGGATTGGGTTGCATCGACGCCCGAACTAGTGATAGGGAGTGAAGTAGTTGAGCGTGTCGACCGCCTCACTTATCTTGGAAGTCTCATCAGCCCTTGTGGTCTGGTGTGTGACGAAGTCACTGACAAGTGGACTGAGCCATGTTGGTAGGTGTAGACTATCTGGTTGGGGACCGCGAGATGATAGCAACCGATGGTTAGAGACCCTGAGTGACATGGCTCAAAATCGTTTGCAATGGCGCAGATGCATACACTCTTTGTGTTCTCCCAAATTCTAATCTCCTGATTCCTCATTGTCTCTTTTTTTCTCTTCCCAAATTTATTTCACCGGTTTATACTCTTTAAATAACATCTCCAAACCCTAACCTTCCCGATTACTGCTTATACTCTTACTACCTCTACCACTACGGGATTTGAATCGACAACTGCATCTCTGTGCTAATGTGTTGTGGCAACTCGAACTGATGTACGTACGTACGTACGTACGAAGTTCTACGTTGTTACTGACTGACTGTCAGTCATTCAACGTGTTAGTTGAATTGAGTGATTAGAAACGTACAGTTAGTTAGTTGAATGATATTAAATTTTGTAGATAACTTATCATTTAGTTACTTATGGTGTATCCATTCAACTCATTGACTAAATATATGTTCAGATTATGGTTTTTCAAACAATCGTCTTTTTAAAAAAAAAAATAATAAACCGGACTTTGAATTCCTTTTATTTGATCTTTCTTCTGTATGTTTTGTATACAATTTTTAGCCTTTAGTAAAAGCATTAGCTGAATTCGCATGTAATCCTCGATTTCCTGACACAGCTATGGAAAGTATCCGTTTAATTCGTATTTGTGCATGTACAGTAGCTGAAAACGAAACAGTGTTTATTGGTCTACAAAATCCTGAATTTCCTATTGTAAATAATAATAACTCGATGGAATTACCCAATTCTGATTTGAAATATGTATATTTATTACCTGAAGATGATCAAATTTGGTTAAGAGGTTGGATGCCCGTACTATGTGAATTATTTCGTATAATAAATGGGTATGTGATTTATTCGTTTGTAGTTTACTCTGTTTTGTAACAAATTGTTCAACAATCTCTGCAAACTATTTGTCCTAATAATCACTAGGTAATCACTAGTTTTGAAAGCTAATTTTCAGAGTCCTAGTGATAAGCTATGATTAGTCGAACTTTAAAATGTCGAAAGGGCGACATTCTAAGAAGTATGAATGGTAGAACTGAGTTTTGTATACGAACTGGCAAACCTCAGGACTGTGCAACATGTCGTACTCTAGTAGTCACGAATGAACCAGGACTCAAGCCAAAGAAAAAGCAGCGATCTTATTCAAAGGTAATGTATTTGTAATACGAGTTAGGCTCAAAATCATGTACAAAGTAACGATCGTTATATATAGACACCGCAGATAGTTACCCAGCATTAGAGATGAATGATGGTTAAGCAGTATCGCTAATCAATTGAAGTTAAAAATATAAACCGTTGGATCCCAACTCAAATCATTTAGAGGTTAGGGACTCGGCAAAAGACCAAAAGGTTTCTTGGTTCGATTCCCAATGAGGTCGTAAATGCGCACTGACGAGGGACTCTATACTAGGATGAATCAGATGGCCAATGTTTCTCAGTTTTGAATAGAATTGTCTAACTAAGGTCAGTTCATGATACAGACTGTAAAGCCGATCAATTTTTAATGTTAGGTGTATGTGATCAGTTTTTGTTAAAACAATTTTTCTTAGTTTCCTTAACCGAACGTTTGATTCTTTATTTTTCTATCATTTTTTCTCTCGTTTCAAATGGAGTTTCTATTCTGATATTTCAACACAGTATTGTCTTTCTTTGATGAACCTGACGTTATTCTGTACGTTTATTCTACCCGGAAAAAGAATACTTACTTGATTTACTTATGTTTGATGTTGTGCTAATCTTTTCATCCGTCCGGCTTTCTGGCTATTAGGAATAGTCATGGGGCTGCTTTGGTAAATGATGTTATCATGTCTTTTGACCAATGAATGAGTCAAACTCTCAATCCTTACTTTTTACATACTACTGTATTATGCAGTATGTCATTATCGAAATTTTACGGTTATTTGTATTGCATGATATTTACTGGCTTGTTTATTTCCTCTCTTTTCCTTATAAAAACAAATATATTACTACGTTTTATTTTTCCTTAGTTGTAAATTAGATGTACGCACTCGTGGCCTTACTGTGTTTTTCGATATATTAAAATCACACGGCAATAAATTTAAACCATTGTGGTGGCGTGAAACATTTGCTGTTATCTTTCGAGTTTTTCAACATTTCCGAATCTCTTCAGTATCATCAGAATATAACAATACCATGACAAATGTTGATTTGGAAACAGTCGGTCATCATATTTCTTCGGTAAAAACACCTCCGTACTCGAATGCATGGAATGAACAAGCTATCACCAATAATCGGGGTATTCATCATCAGACTCTTTCAAATATGGAACGTACTGAATGGATGAATACAACTTGTAATCATACGTTATTTTCTGTTGTGGATATATTCACTCAATTTTATGATGTGTTACATGATATTCTTTTAGGTATGTCAATAGTTTTCATTATATTTTCTTGAAAATACAGCAATTTCTCATATATATATATATATATATATATATATATATATATATGGTTAATACATTCCAATTGTTAAACTTTTTTATTATTAGCACTATTGATCATACAAGAAAAAGCATTCTCAGAACAGGCTTGCGAGTTTTTCCACACCGGCGATTTGTAAATATTTAATTTTACAGCACTGAATATCTGTAATTCGCTTTCAATAATAATTTACATCAATATTTCTGAATGATATTTTATATAGTCTAATCTCCCACTCCACTGACTAACTGATATGCAGATAGAATTATTATGAAAACAATTTATTGCTAACCACTGGATTTTAAGATACAAGGCTAGTAAAGTTATTCGATTCCACAATACATAAGTTGTGATCTAGATAACTCCAGTGCATATATAATTTAAACTAACTGTTCTAATATATGTAATTTGTAGTGTCTAGTGCCTTATCAAGCGCAAACGTGTTGTTCTGGCTTCCGGAAAGACCGGTTTATTCATTATTTTCAAATCTCACTTTGACCTTGTTAACTATTCGCTTATTAACCCTGACTCTTATATGAGCGTATGTGTGTATTGCTTACACTACGGTCAAACCGGAGTCAGATACTTGGACTAAAAAGAGTTATCATATCTAACATACTTTGTAATAAACTGACTAAAGATAAACATACGGATCACTAGGTTGTGATTAAATGGTTTGAAGGTATTGTACACGCTTTACTAGACCTGTTAAATCCTATCCTCAATCCCACCTAAAAGGTCGTGAGGGTACATATTTGAGACGTTTCAGAATAGAACAAACCACATGTCTTATACTTATTTCTGTTAGTAGTTCGTCAACAGATCTCGTTTTATCATGAAACCATCTTTGAACTATACACATCTTTTCGGATGACATCTCAATATATAATTGGCACTTAATATCATCGTAACAAATAATTTAGTCTACCATACACAAAAGATATTTAATCATTAGTGCCATTCACTGTGTTAGGGTAAATATTTCTTTTTAAAAAGGTATCTACGTCAATACGGGGCAGTAAGATGAAGTTTAACTCATTTACTGTTTTAATTCGATGCACATAGTTTCAGCTAAGGTTTGTGGAGAAAAAAATATTTCAATGTGATCATTTTACAGGAATTATAATTGTTTTATCAGTTAAGTATAGTTTGTAGGAAAATAAATTCTTTTGCTTGCAATGTTTTTAATGTAGTTATCGGGTGTGACTTTCCAAGCACATATTAAGGTCCTCACTTTGTATATCGACTTCATGTGCAAATATAACAATCAGGAAACCAATGTGAATTGAGTCAATTATGTGCCTTATTACAGTGAATTTATACTCTCTAATTGACTGCATTTGACGTTTACAATTTTATGATCCTACTGTTGAGTTATTTGTACCTGTACATTCCCCTGATTTTCAGATTTTAGGACAGTTTGTGTGTTGGAAGTGATTGAGAACTGAAGGTGGGAAAACAGGCACTCAGCTTACTGACTGCTAATATATGATTTCCTTCCTGTTTTTTTATTTTTATTCTGAAATCACCGAATGTAGACAGTTTGTAATTGTGTTGAATAAGCTATTTGGTCGTGAACCATGTATCCAGTACAATGTAATCCAGTCTTTGTATAACGTAACGACCGAGTATTTAGTTTATTGGTAGCATAATATTGGACACCGGCCATATTATTGTATCATAGTAGTGTAACATAGGAGACAAAATATGTTTAATCTGCCGTCATTGAAGTATTAAAGACGGGAAATTTCTTTCTGATAAATTATTAAACATCAATTTCATTCACTACTATACAGTGCTAATGTGTTACTTTCAGTGAATTTGAATAAAAACAAAAATCGAAATGCGATATATTAAGCAGAATCCTAATTCTTCTTCTGCCTAATTTTTTTTGCAAGTCGACTGAATGCCCCTATATTTGCTATATTAATCTACGTAAAATGGATTCATCTATATCATTACTATTGGATTTTTACCTTATCATCGATAGTGATCAGATCATTAGTCATGAACATCATGGATTGATGCCGTACTCTGATCTGACCAGTTTGAGTTGTTTCCCAATACATATCTGCTTCACTAGGTCTCCAGAAATGCTAACCTAAAAATGATATCACTTACACTCCGTTTGATGTACTTTCACCGATCATTTCACTTGTGAATAATGAGCTTCAATGATAATATAACATACAAAATGAATGTACCATTCTTTTTAAGCTGAATTCCATTAAATAACAGTTGGTTAATTTAATAGTTAATCGGTATTTTATTTACTGTAGATGATATTTACCAACAACTTCGATGGTGCTGTTTACAAGAATATGAACAGTTAGCTCGTTCTGGAACAAGTTGTTTGGAAACCTTAATTTTATCTAATGGTAAACGATTCAATGATAAAATTTGGGAATCAACAGTAAATTTAATTGTTGATCTCTTCAAATCTACAGTACCCCATCAATTGCTAACATGGCGTCCAGTAAGTGTAAATCAGTCTTCTTAGTAATACTGTAGTGAACAAGAACACGGGTAGGGACAATCGAATGTGTTTAACACAAAATTACAGGACTTGTTAATAAAATCTAACACTCACAAAGTAAATGCTTAATTTGCAAAATGTCCATCGATTGTCTCAAAGTGACTCAGACTTCATTGTTCTTGCATTTTCATGCGAATTGCATTCTGTTTCCATTCTTTACTGTTCGATTCTCTTGTCTCTCTGCTGCCAGACCTTCTGTTCACGACTAACATCATATACTGCTTATGTCAATATATGTAGCACACACTACAATACGTTTAATCTAATATTATTCAAGATTCTCAAATAAATTTTAAAATCAGATGAGTAGATTGGAAATTGTAATTTTTTCATCATCTTATCATAATTAGATGTCAATTTGATATAATTTAACGAATAGGAAGCACTAGACAACTGTTTTTATTTTCACCAGGTTCCTTATAACGGTTTAATCTGGTACATTCACCTATATTGACAAGAATGCTTTTGGGTTAGATTCAACAGTGCATTTTTAGTCACAACTATTTCATGATGAAATTCATTTGCTTTCTAATTTTTTCAGCACTTGTTCTTTCGAACGTGTTCAGCTCCAAGAGGATAGTTTTGATCTCCAACGAACAATTTTGAATTTGAAAAGATCTTGGATTAGAAAAAAGCTCATGGTACCAGTCTTTTGAGCTCCAATTTCTCAATGCTTAGTTACGTTCTTCAAATATTCATCACTCGTTTGTATAGTTATGTTTGAGTTAGAGATTCTCATACTGAATTCAACCTACTAGCGAATATTGCTTCTGAGAAAATATTTATAGTCGAAATGTTTTTCTGTGCTTGACAACATCTTAACATACTGTCAAGATGAAACTTTCCTTTGTCTACCACAAATTAATTATGCTGTAAAATACAAAGTTGGAATATTATCCATCAAGCGGGCAGTTATTTACATTTAATCATGTTAATTACCTTATTTCACGTGTGATATAATTCAGGAAAATATCAAATAACTTTGCCATCAAATAAGCATTTTTCTAAATCGTGGAAGTAAACTTTTTAAGTTGGTGGCATAGCTTTTTGTAATACCTAGAATGTTTTTCCCAATTTACCTACCAAGTACATTAGTTTTTTTTTACTTAATTTTTAATCAGAATCTTATTGGATGCGAGTACTGCCCAAACCTAAATAGGTATAACGAGGTTCGAACTCGCGATCTAGCTATTTCAAACTGAATGCTTTAACCATTTTAAAAACCTGCAGTTTTATTACTGTATCAAATATCATTAATGGTATACTATTTGCATACACACTGTTTAAAAACACTTCATAAAAGTTATATTTCAGTGTAGTTATGACACAAACTGTGCCACTACATCCGACTTAGTATGTCCAGGAAAATAGCTAGTGTTTAAAGTGCCAAATAAATTCCATGTGTTTATTTATTTATTTATTTTCATTATTGTAAATAGGAACAAATGCCAATTGAGATCAACGATCAAACTATGGCTACATCATTTGGAAATACGAATCAACAATCTATACCTGGCCATGTTGCCAGAGCACATTTATTCGCTGATCTACTCAATAAATGTGTAGTACAATATGAATTAATACAAACAGTTGATCATATTTTATTTTATTCAGCTCATAGTAGAAATGAGGATATTCACTATTTACATGAAGCACGTCGGTTAGCTGTTGCATCTTATCCAGCATTTGAAGTTGCTTTACAAGCGGCTACATCATCAAACCAACCAACATCATTCAATTCGTCATCTTTTCTTACTAAAGATAGCAATAGTAATAATAATACAGGAAGTAGAATATCAGTAGATATCATTAATCATGATTACTCGAGTACAAACAAAACTATAACTAATCATAAAGATGATCTACGTAAGTGTATTCTTATTTGTTATCCTCTCGCTTAAAATTTCTCCTTTCTTAGTCATATAAGTTTACTGAATCATCGTATAAAATATCAGTTTCTTTCACAATTTTGTTTTCCGAAAACAGAATCTGTATTTACATAGTCGATCTTCACTAGATCACCATTGAGAAATAGAAGAACTAGACGGCCAATTCATTCTAGTATGGGACTCCTCAGCAGTGCACATCCACGACCACACACTTGGGACCGGATCCCAGGACCTTCGGTCTTTCACGAGAACGCTTAACCTCTAGACCAGTGAGCCGAGATCCGATGGTGCTAATGTCTAACTTTAATCAATCCATGATCTTGCGCAACCCTTCATCCATTACCTGAAGTGAATAACTGTTTCCATCCTACATGGATTGGACTCCACTGATCACGGCTTCTCACTAGAACTCCAGGGGTTACATCTTGAAACTAGTCACTAGTGAGCACATGATTATTGTCAGTATGGAGATTTATGCAGATTGTAGTATTTTCACAGTTGAAATCACGATACCGGCTCAGTGGTCTAGAGGCTAAGCGTTCTCGTGAGGAATCCCAAGTTCAGGGGCGTGAATGCGCACTACCAAGGAGTTCCGTACTAGGACGAAACGGCCGTCTAGTGCTTCCAGGTTTCAATCGTGATCTACTTTAGATCGACTCCTGATTTCAATTGTGAAAATACTAAAATCATATTATTAATCACAGTAAATATGATTAAGATCAGTGTCTGAAAGCTGAAAGTCATTTTCGTTCAACCTTTTTTCGGACTAATTAATAATGATAAACTGTTATTTAGGGGTTAGTTTTATAATCGTCGTTAAAATAATGACCACATATTAGAAGAACCCTAGTGAACAATATTCACTACAGTAGAAAATATTTGAAGTACAATAGCTGGGCAAAATAAAGTAGAATTATAATCAATTTGTTAATTAGGCTTATTATGATAACAAAGTGAATTAATCCACCCATCCATTATTATTCTTTGTAAAATGAATTCACTTCTATGAATGCACCATATTCATTTTGTTTTTAAGTTCACTGAATGTAACATCTAGACTGATGCCGAAAACAGTCCAGATCCTGTGACTCCTGAATTTATCATGTAGTTATGCATAGCTTCCTTTGTATTAGACATTTTCATTATCTATGTAGTGCATTGAACAATTTACTTTATAAACTATTCCATGGTTAGATTCATTTCGTTACTAAGTAAGCAAGTTATAAAAAATTACTGTAATAAGTCTTATTATATTGCTTAGTATATAGCTCAGTAGCGAAGTAAATTTGCTAATGAACTATAGTTTTCTCATTTCAAAGAGTATATCATGCTTCTGTGAGATTATACAGAAATGATTGTTTTGATAGTCACATATTACCTCTCGAGCGCTTGAATAAGACCCGGGCTATGTATTCATTTATTTATTCTAAATAAAATTGTTTTCTTCTCAAACATGTGGCTTAGTGAAGTAGTAAATTGATTGCAAATATTGTCTCTGACTTGATCGGTCTAAATTTTTGAATTGTTCTTTCTGACGTCTAGTTTATTTGTGATTCATTCTTTCTGTCGAACTCAATACAACTTTGCCACTATTTTTTCCATTGTAGACATTTTAGATTCTTCTGAAAACCTTAGTGTACTTGAAAATGAAAAGGCTAGTACTCAATGCTTTTTTGAAACTAATCTAAATAATACGACTCAGTTAGTCGGAGCTAGTCCGTTACCGTTTGATTCCCGAGGTATGTATCCTCATTTGTCACCGCAACAACGTTTTACTTTGGCAAAGTGTCTGCTAGATTCACATGCATTCGCTAAAAAATTTAATTCAGATGATGAACAACGAAATATTCTATTTCAAGCAGGTTAGTTTTTTCTTATGTTTTTTATGATAAGCTGTCATTGATAATAACGTATTTCTAACAAATTTTAAACGTTGTATACTCACTCATGGATGTATCCAATTTAAATAGTGAAATACCATTTTTATTGAACAAGGAAACATTTAAGTAAAACCAATGCTTGCAGCATGCAACATTATATGTCCTACGTTGTGAAGCTTTTGGAATCAAATAATTAAGTTGACTCCTACACAATATATTTTCTTCACCCTAAGTACTCAATCTGCTATTTGGTTTCATTTCAGTAACTACAGTCATGATTAGGATACACACACTGTTTAGTAATGTTACTGCTGAAGCCTGTTATTTTGCTTCAGTTTATGTCACTTGTAAGTTATAAATTATCAGGATGCTGTTAACCAAACATGCTGGTTAATTAAAAAGAAATTAAACAGTGTAATTCATTCAATAACTACTATGCTTCTATTATGCATTAGGTTTAACAAATTTTGAACCATTCATTTTAAATTTTGGAATTATTGTGTTTAATCGTTGCATGGGATCCACTTTTTTTCTCTAAAAAATAAGCAAACTTTCACAAAGACAACAGATCCGTCGATGGAAATGTTTTAATAAGAATAAATTTACGCATTTTTCTCTATGCTATCCCGGATTACAGTACTTTGATGTTTAAGTAGGCATCACATTTTTTAACCGGCTTGGTTTGTGATATTTGTTATTGTCCTACACTCACCTAAGCGTTTCATGGCTGTTTCAGTAGCCTTATACAAAATATATGGAGGGCTTGGGAATAAACATATAATCATTAGTCCTGACACATAGAAAAGTCTAATTGCACAATAGTTAAACAATAAAGATTACATCAAATTGTAATAAAGTATCATTAGCTTATTGAACTAATTTTAAAAGGCAGATTCATTGACCAATTTATTGACAATATCTCTTGTAAAGTTAAAATTGTTATTGATATGCTAAATATTCATTCGACATACCGTAACCGGGTTACTGATTGATCAATTAATTATTGATCAAAATAAAGCTAATAAAGTTCACAAGGTGAACAATAGAACTACTCAATCTTTGATTGTTTTAAATCATATATATATGAAAAACGCAGGGTATTAGGGAATGATAGTAAATCAGTTGGCCAAACCAAAACGTGGTATAAGTCTCAGTCCTTGAAGTCACTAACTTCTGGTCTTAGCCATGTTGGTAGATGCAGACTACTTGGTTGGGGTCCGCGCAACTATTGTAACCAATGGTTGGAGACTCTGGGTGACATGACCCAGAATCGATCATAATGCCGTCGGTGTATACACTTTGTCTTCCCTTAAACTAAGAGATTAAAATTGCTTTATACCTTTCGTTCTACGAACTAACTCTTTCTTCCTGTTTCATATCCTTATACACAATCTTTTATGTATTACTACGATTGAAGTGACTACTTTTATGAATTTGTTGTTGATCTTGTTATGTTAATGAGGTGTGACAACTTGGACGGATGCACATATGTGCCTAGTCTTATGTTGTAGCTGACTGACTGATATGAAAAACCAATTGAAAATGAATTTCTTCGCTCTAGTCGTTCTCTTTACTAAATGTGAAAATGGGAATTTTTCACTATACCACATGTTTACTTGTGTCGTACCATTTTATCGTTTTCACAACCAGTCTGGTAGCGATCAGTCAGAGGTGGGAGTTCACTACATTTAAAGAAAGACTACAATTTTACCTTTTACTCATGGTCAGTTGTTTTCGTTACTTAATTACGTATTTTGTTCTTGTTTGTTGTCTGGAGAAAATTGGTTCTTTTATTCAATAGTCATTTGGATTATGGTGACGTTACGTAATCACAGTGATAAAACAAATGCAATATAAATCGTTTGTAGCAAAATGTTGATGTACAAATTAGAAATTCCTCTTTTGTGAGAGTTTCATCTGTACTTCCACTACCTTTTTTGATTTGTAAATGTTGCAGCATAAATTAATTTGTAACTACTTTATGAGCATATTTGTTTATATTCATTTCTGAATGCTTTTATTATTATTATTATTATTATTATTATTATTATTATTATTATTATTATTGATTTTATGAGAGCAGATATCTATAATTTCTTAATTTTTTAATTCCAATTAATTGTTTGTTCTAGGCTTCAAAGTTAAAGCTAAACCGAATTTATTAAAACAAGAAACACATAGTTTATTATGTGCTTTGCGTATACTATTTCGTTTAGCTGAAGAAGCAAGTGATATACGTGAACAAGTGAGTAATAAATGAATTAATTTATTCATTATAAAATTTCCCGTAGAATAATTCAAAATAGGGAATGGTCATGCGAACAATTGCTTTCTATGACTTCATCATCATGCTCTACATGCAAAGATGAACAGTGGTCAGCAGTGTAATCCAGGACGCGCGTCTCGTCCTGTTCAGGACTCGTCAGCTGGATGTGCCTGCAGCTATTAGGGTTCAGTATCTGAGTGGATAATGCGATGGCGTTTGAAGCGAACGGTACTGGGTTCGAGTCCCAGAGTGAACATCAACTCTGAGATGCAAGTACATCCAGCTGACGAGTCCCGAATAAAACGAGACGCGCATCCTGGATTCCACTGATAGCCACTATCCTTCTTCGGTTATAGTTCTTGTGAATTAAGGCAATTCGCATTTTATGCACCTATGCCAATAAGAGACTGGTCAATTGCAGTCCCAAACATCAGCGGGAAGATTCAGGTAAACAATATCAAGTGAATTCAGACTCTACAGTTATAAGTCCATAATAATTGTGATATTTTAAGAAGACTAAAACAAGCCATGCATTAATGAGTTTGACAACGTTATATGTTAAAAATAGTGAACTTTTTCATCTGTCACGACATAAATACTTCAGGATTATGTTATTTGTAGGTTAGAAAGGTCATATGATGATAAAGGTCAGAATGGTTCGAAGTAGTGTCAAGTTACAATAAATCGTTTGAATAAAATGCATAGTATGGGAATTTGACCTGACCTTTCTAACTTACAACTAACACAATCATGAAGTATTTGTCGTAACAGATGAAAAAGTTCACTATTTTTAACATATATCACAATAATTATTGGCTCTATAACTAGAAATTTTAGAAAACAATTGTCCGCTCAACTATTCCCTGTTTTTGAATTTTCTTGTTTGACAGTTTTTTTTAAATAGATATTTTCAATTTTCATTATTGATGTTTTGAAATGTAGCATATATATGGTGTACTCAGAGATATTCTTCTGTCATAACAAATTGACATCAATTTTAGTGATTGAATGTTCAGAGTTGTTAAGTTTTCAATTAGTTAGTCTGGGGTTCTAACCTCTCAATTTGTCTGTCACTTACTTCGACTTACGCAACTGAGTGTTGTCACTTTTCCTCACATTTACAAAATGTGACCCAAAGCTAGGTATATAAACCTGTACTTGATAAGTGAAGTACGAAACATTTTAATTACGTTATCGGTTCTTCAGTTGAATTTTTAGTTTCATCCTCTACCTTCAATGTATAGTTACAGTTTCTTTCTTTATTCAAACGATTTTATCAAAAAGTACATGTGAAGACCCCATTGTAGATAGTTGAGGTTCACATAGTTATTTTAAATGAATCGATCTTGAGTTCTGAAATTATTTGGTATTTTTATTCCATTGAGTCATCCTTTCATCTCGATTCATTTTATCTACACCTATTCTTTTCTACTAATATCATTGATACATTTACTCTTTCATCAACTCTTGTGTCACAACATGAAAATCAAACTAATTTCTGATGTATAACTAATAATTTACTCTATATTTATACAAAGTAAATATTTTTTGTCACTTTAGAGTTATGAATATTGTTAAATCTCATTGGAATCACTTAATTGATCTAAGTTAAATAACCATCGAAAACCTGAAAACACTAGACAGACATTTCATTCTAATATGAGACTCCTTAGTAATACTTTATATTTGCTTTACACTAAAATAATGAATAAACCGTTTAATTTCTTTCTGCCTTTTACACCTCTTTTTTATGAATAGGCTGATGAATTATTGGACCATGTAATATTGGATGCTTTTCATTATTATCATGGTTTAGTTATTGATGGACATCGACATGCATGGGATCCTTGTTTAGTATTAATTATTACACAATTAATTCAGTTATCACCTTCATCAAGATTTCATAAACATGCTACTTGTCTATATCCTGGTCTGTGTGATTTAGTTGCAATGGCTGGTGGTATTTCACCCCAAGTTGCTGCTTTAATGCGTGTTTTTCTGTTACGTTGTGGAACCTTCTTCATACCTATGACCAGTGGTGGTGGTGGTAGTAGTAGCAATAGTTCTACGAAGACGGAAAATTCTTCATAAACAGTATAAATTTACATATGTATCTTTGCGTTTTGACTGATTACCAGATAATTCATTTGAAGTATACTGGAGTGCCAAAGAAAGAAATATCTATATGGGTAGTGGGATATATATATATATATATGTCTGATTCAATAGTTTTATTCATTCTATCCATTTCTCTCATATACTTATCTTCCACAATTTTCCTATTATTTTTCATTGTTTTCCACTATTAAAATCTTATTATAGAAAAGCTTAAGAATGTATCATCATAATCATTATTTTCTTTACTTGTTTGCGCGCGTATATGTGTTATTCTTTCTTCTTCTTTTTCAAATGAAGTTCTCTTTAGATTTACATTCCATAAAATTTGTGATAAACGTCGATTAGTATTCCTTGTCTTCATCTTCTCATTTTGTTTTTTTAAAATACAACTAAATATTTTATTTATTCGAAATTATCCATGAATTCCACTACCCTTAACACGTATCATTAATTCTATTTTATTTGTCAATGTTGTCGGAAAAAAAATAAGGAGAAACACAATTATTATGGTCTACATTAATATGAATTTATTCAATAATCCAGTGCCTTTTGATAAAATTAAAGTTTTGTAACTGAACGATTGACTTTGATGATGATTTGGTGTTATTGTTTTGTGATGCTTATCGTTCAAATTAAAATAAATCACTTATTATGTTGTGCTTTATTTTTTGTTTGTTTGTTTGTTTATTAAGAAAAAACAAAAGATAAACAATTAGTGAATAATTGTTTCACTGTTTTGTTGATATTTAATGGCATAACATATTGTCTAAATGAACAAATGAAAACACTTTACCCTATTATTATACATCTTTTATTCTTTTCATTGCATATCATTATGTGTTGTTCATTGTTATTTTCTTCATTATAATCATAATTATCATCACTGTATGTAAGTAAATGAAGAACAATGATAAATATTCTATTACATAACTACTGTAGTTGTTCACGTGTTAAAGTTTCTCTTGTAATTTAATTAATTTGTTTCCCTTGTCAATGGCTGTGCGATTTCACTAAGAACCATCCATCTCTACACTGATTTTTGTCTTTTTTTTTTTTGCGTGCATTCCCCTCATTTATTCACTAACTGGGTTTTGTCTCTCTCATCATGTTGTGTTTTCTTTTCTATTATGTGAATATTGTATTATATTCTTTTCGGATAACAATTTCTAATCTAGATTTAGACAACGTAGAGCATTCTTTTCTGGTTCCCTATCCATCACTAGTACAATTATATAGTTGTCATCAGTTCCTTGTATTCATGACAATGATTGGTGGTTAGCTGATTACCTAACTGTTGTTATTGTTATCGTTTGTATTGTCACCAATTTTCTCGTATTATTTTCAAATTTACTGAAACATATAACCCTCTTTATTTGTTGATTTATTTTCTCTTAAATGTTTCTTTGTTTATTCTCCGGAGATTTGCTGTGTGAATAATTTAGTTCTGTTTGTGTATTCATTGTAGGCTATTCATTATTTTATCGTTTTAGAGCAATAAAAAGTTACCTATTATTATTGTTATCATGATTATTACTATTGTTCTTACCATAGTGATGACTGTTCTTTTGAATATTATCTTTTTAAAATGATAACAATAATCGTCCAGTGTAAACAAAAAGGTCATTTATAAAATTAAATAATTTTTCTTATTATTATTTGTTATTTTTGTACTGTGTAGGTAACATATAACTCATATCTCCTAAAAGATAACATCTAGTTTGAATTGCATATTTATCAATAGACAATATGACTGATCTAAGAACTTTTGCAAAAGTAGTATGTGATCGGTACTTAACCCGTAGTTATCATTAATACCGTTTTCTCAGCTGAACAGTTCAATTAGAGCATTGATGAGAATTGATCTTAACTACTGTAGGACATAATACGGTCAGCCAGTTATTGCCAAAAAGACAATCGAAAGGTATATATGGAGAAGTGCTGGAATTCAAGATTGAGAGTAAGATGAGCGGTGGATACATCTGCACCATTGTGAGAGATTCTGAGCAATTTTGTACAATCTCTAACCATTGATCACGTTTCTTGCGTGAAACCGAACCACGTAGTCTGGATCTACCAGATGGACAATCAATGACCTCATGGAATGATGTTCTAACGTGGGCGCCTGCAGCTTTCTTTCGGCCCGTCAAGGTATGTAGTGGTTAGGGATATCTAACATCTTCCAGACGCTCCAGTCGACAAAGATTCATTACCTCATATACCGGTTTCCGATCTTTGCTTGGCACTTTATAATTTAACCTGAACAATGTTAACTCGGTTGTTCCACAAAATGTAAGCATTGATTGCAGCCATAAAATAATACATAATGGACTGCTGTACAATATACATGCTTTTGATTGACAAAGACACCTCATTTACGCCACAATTGACATCGGTTTTCTAAACCCTACCAAGCACTCAGAATCCTTGGCAAAATTTCGTCAGACACCAAACCTTCAGGGTTGGTAATACTCCTAAAGTAAATGAAGCTTTCAATAGCTTCAAGTACCTCACTGCCTTGAAGCAAATTATCAAATTATGGAAGATTAGAAACAGAGACGATAGTTGTAAAAGCATAAAAACATGAGAAATATTGAAACCCGTAATCTAGAGGGAAATGTTTATGTTCTAACATGACCGATTTTGAGTCGTGTCTCGTAAGATCTGTTCAATTTATTATCGCGATTGTCACTCGGATCCCAACCAATTAGTCTGAACTCACCTAGGCAGCTCAGACGGATAATGGACGAGTTCTTAGATGGATTTTACTTGGTGTAAGGTGGTTTGAAGTGATCATTATGGAATCCTGAACTTATGTTTCGTGCCAGTCGACTCGCATCAGCAAGACAACTTCAGTCTTTAAGAAAATTGTGCTTTTTATGAGGTTCAAACCTGTATACCTCACCTCTACACTCTAAGAAAGTGCCAGCGAGGTATTCGAGACGACCAATTTGCTTCGAAACGTATTGTTTACAATACTCAGCCCCTTAGTCTGGTGCGCACATCATAATTTGATTGATAGAATACAATCAGCGCTAGTTACAAGACGAACATGAAATTAGTCACTATTTAGTAATCAGTCAAGTTTCCACACTGCCGAGAATTTCATTTTGTAACATTGAATCTCAAACAGGAAATTTTATTAGATTGTATTATCCTTTATTTTGTTGGCCAATTTCAGGATTTCTCGACCTAATCCCCGACCAACATAGTATATCGGTTTGTTCATGATTAAACGTTTTACTCATAAGACATTCATACACTAAACAGTTTACTTGCACTAAATTTTGTATTTAACTTTAACAGTATTCACAATATTTCCACTGCAAGGTTTTGGTACTTAAAAAATACCAACTACACGAACAATATATAAATATTTTCCGCTTGTCATGATCACTTCACGGTTTAATAGCAAAATATAATGAACTCCCAAGGCGAATATTGTCAATTTTGACAGCCACTTGGATATCTCTTCTGTCATGTGGATTGGTGAGCTCGAAAAAAATCTATCAAATCCTCTTGAAATATCAACTATAATGAAACAGTTTACTCCTTATTTCGTCAAGAGTTTAACCATAGCATTTTCGAACAAGAATTTTATTTAATAAAGTTACATAAATCCAAATATATCTGTATTATAAATGAATTAACGAATTCAAAGATAAGTTAATAGAATAACTCAACTGACTACAAATAAAGAATGTTGTATAAAATGTCATGTTGAACTTTTAATGCTTATCGGTGGTTAATTTTAAGCAATCTACATTCACATACAGATGTTATGTTTACAGTTCAATGTGTAAATTGATGTTTAATTACGACGTTGTGATGTAAATCTACTTTGTTGACGTATATGATAGAATATAAGGATAGATATGATTATAATTAAAACAATGATAATTGGTAATAATGTACTAAGTGTTGCAATGAATGCATATTGAATATTTTGTGATTTCTGATTATTATGAATAATATTATTATTATCAATATTAAATTCATTAGGCTCCTCCCAACGACCATTAATTTTTCTAATTATATTACCATTTTTATCATGTATTTCATTTGAACTTGATTCAATGAAATTGTTTGAATCCCTTAGTTTAAATAAATGTGAATCAAATGAAAGCTATTTTCAAAATAAAGAAATAAAGAATAGTTGTATGGTAAATATATGTCTATAGAAGGATAGGAAAAGAGTGCATCATAAAGTGATTTGAGACTTCAATTATCAAGTGAGTTTACGTAATAATCAGTGGGTTAGGGAAGGATCGAAGGATGAAAATAAATTACGGGTCATATCTGTTAAGCGGACAATTGTCTTTCATAATTCTGACCTGTAAATTTTTAGAAAGGAAACATTTATCAAATTCTGAAGTAGATACCTGTCTCTACCCGACATGGATTGAGCTCCACTGGTCACGGTTTTTCACAAGAACTCCAGGAATTCATCTTGAAGCCAGTCATTAATGAGTACATAATGATTATGATCAGAATGGGGATCTGTGGAGACTGTAATAATTTTAATAGCTGAATTAATGAGTCGATGTAAGCTAGACCACCATTGAAAATCTGGAAGTGCTGGACAGCATTTTCGTCCTAGTATGAGACTCATCAGTAGTGCACATCCACGATCCCACATGCGGGACTCAAATCCAGGAACTTTGGTCTCGCGCGCGAATGTTTAACCTCTAGACCGCTATTAAAGTGACTACATACATCCAACTAAATCGTACCATAAAAATAAATATTTTAAATGATACTTCCAGATTACTGGAGAATAAAAAGAAGTAAATAGTTTAAAAATTAATCTTATTAAATTGTAATGAGAGCAGAGTAAATTTTAATAGAGTGATACACATTGTTTATTTACGTTACCAAGATAGTTGAGTATTAATCATCTACATTTCCCAAATACAAAGGTTAAATTAATCCACCTAGTTACTGTTGTTTTCAACCAATCTAAATAGGATGAGATTATTCTGTTTATTGATTATTTCAACTAATATTTTAAAAGAATCTACAGCTCATAGGATGATAATTCGATTGTACACAATTTAGTTAGTTTGAAGTAAATGTATTCTATAAAATTTGTAGATAATTACCAAAATACCTCTGTGGGATGTACTTGAAAATTATAAATGAGTGGTTTAATTTGGTTGATTAAACAATATTTTGTTATGTATTTAACTTACAGCATTCACTTCATATTAATTATATATTGTAGTGTCAGTTACTATGTTAAGTCCATATACCCTATTCTAGCTTTCTAACAGGCCAATCTATTCGTTCTTCTTGATTCACATTTTGACCTTGTAACTTATTCGCTTGTCAACCTTGACTACTTTTATGTAAGCGTATGTTTCGATAATGTAATAAGAAGACGAAGATTATCAGAATTATGTGATATATTAGCGCAATACATTTCGAACAATCTGATCACAAATATACTTGTTAAGAGCATTTATATATATACATCACCTTACCATTCAGAGGTGATTCAAATAGCCTTTTATTGAAACAAAGACTTAAATCAGTTATCAACAAAACGTATGGCGCAGCAAAGGTCATTATCAAAGAAAGAACAAGGTGCATGCTTCATCCCAAACCTAAAAGAAATGAAAACGATTGTGCCACATCCCACTGTGTTTACCAACTTAAATGTATGTGTGTGGTCACACATACATAGGGAGGAGCAATCGTGATCTAAAAATTAGGGTGTGTGAACATGTACCAAAATGGTTGTAGAAACAAATACAATCAAGTGACCCAATAAGAGTAGAGGATAAACATCCATCATCCTCTGTTGCTAAACATATAAGTGAAAAGGGCCACAAGATTGATCTAAACTCGGCCTTTTTGGTTTTGTATAAATTTGTAAAAGGGCGTATACGAAAATTCAAACCCCCTTTGTGTTCAAAAGCAGTTTGTTCTTACCTTAAACCTACTCTGGTAATATTGACTTATTATCCAGAGTGATTAGGTTTCGAATTGTGTTCACATTATTATTACTCTTATTATTATATTTATCTCCTCTTACCCCATTTTCAGTCTAGTTGACCTTTTATTTTTATATATAAATGCTCTTAACAAGTATATTTGTGATCAGATTGCTCGAAATGTATTGCGCTAATATATCACATAATTCTGATAATCTTCGTCTTTTTATTACATTTACACTTCTTATCCTATTCATCACATGTCTGTAACTTATTTTTGTGTGACTATAAATATCAATTAACGCTTGACTAAATGGAGTTGGCTTACACGCCTCCTCCACTGCGAGTCACTTCGTATCGCTCTCTTCTCTCCACTTCTCCGATCTTTTGTCTGGACCAACGAATGTATGGAGTATACGTATTCGGAATTTATTTCCGTATTCGATTTATTTAATTCCGTTATTCAGCAATAAGATTTAAGTCAATGAAATATACAAGGACAGCCGACATGTGTATTTCGACAACAATCAATCATATGATTCAGTTGGAGTCAGATATGGGGCCATTAAAATATTTCATTGTATTTACTAAAAAAATGCATATTATCTGCAATTCAAGCTACAAGAATACATTGGAATTCAGTGGATTTATTACTTTTTTTGTAATATGCTTCAGTTTTAACAGTGATAATGAATGTATGATTTGAGTCAGTCCCCAATCTGTTTAAACAAAACAAGGACAATGGTGGAATATTAACCATCCAAGTTATCATCGAAGTGTGATCAATTCTAGTTGGTCTGTGTTTAATGAGAATTCTATATGATTACTATATGCTCACTTAGCTTTGTCTAATTTTCATTCATTTTATGAAAGGTGAAACGTCTACTTGATTATCAGATTATTGTATTGTGAAAAAAATTATCTCCATATTACTTCACCAGTGTGATAAGTGGCATTTGAGGTTAGAACATTTGTGTAGATTGTAGTTATTTGAACATTTCACTATAAAACAATGATCGCCTGTAGTGGAAACACTATATAGTTAGTTTTAAGGTACTATGTAGAGATGATAAATTTACCAATCAGACTTTGAACTTTTATTGATATATGGATTATCCACATCGAACCCCTACATTTATTGATACATTATCCTTGATAACATAGTAAACTGGAAGAAAAGATAAAGACACAGGGAAAGACATTGTTTTAAACCGTTCAATCAGTGACTTTTAAGCAGGAGTTTCACACTTCCTACTTGATTTCCCTAAAATAATCATAATCTATGGTTTGATTTGACTAGAAATCAATCACAATTCTATCAATTCACATCATTTTTGTCTTTTTTTTCCAAATCTTGATTTTTAACATTATCTTATACTTTTTACTATAGATCGCCTTTATTTCTTCGAAAAATATTTAGTGAGTTTTTCAATATTTCCTTTACCGGGAAAAAAAACTCGTAAATCTACAGATTCCTGTTTATATAACAGTATGAAGTTATAAAGTGATGATCCAAAACTTTGACAACTCAGTTACCAAGTTGTCTTTTACTTATGCTTTGAACTATGCTTTTTATGTATAACCAAGTTATATTACTCTATTCTTCAAATCAAATTTAGTAAAGAGGTATGTAAACATACATTTCAGTGGTTAAAAATCAAGTCATTCATAATTTTAAAGTGCATTTCTACCGTGTAATACACTGACTAATCACGTTGTTTTTCTTATGTTTTACAACTTAGTACATATCCTGGTTTAATGGAATTTAATGGATGTAATTAATAAACAATGTGTTTAAAATACACTAAAATAGTGTTCATGTAATTATGATCTAAATACACCTGATACATAATCTAGTGTCGTTTACTGTGTTAAGCCTATACACCTTGTTCTAGCTTCCGGACAGGCCAATCTATTCATTCGTCTTGAGTCATATTTTGATCTTGTTAATTATTCGCTTACCAACCTTGACTATTTTTATGTAAGCGTATGTGCGTGAATTTCTCATCTTAATCATCACATGTCTGTTAATTATTTTGTGTGAATATAATTATCGATTAACGATTGATGAAATCGAGTTGGCTTACACGCCTTCTCTTTGCTCGTTTGTCTGGATCAATGATTGTACAAAGTACACTTCTTCGAAATTCGTTCTCGTATTATTTAATTCCGTTATTCACTAACGCGATTTAAGTCGACAATAATATACGAGAATAGTCAGGATGTATATTTCGATAGCAGTCATTCAATAACAATCATTCATACGATCAACCTGAAGTCAGATCTCGGGCCACTAAAGTAGTGGGCCCGACGTGATGAGTAGGATAAGACGTACATATACATACGCTGATATAAAAACATTCAGAGTTGATAAGTAAATAATTGACAAGGTCAAAACGTGACTCAAGAAGAATGAATAAATTGGCTTGTCCGGAAGCTAGAATAAAGTATATGGGCTTAACAAATTACCGACACTACGAAACACTAAACTTAAAAAAGTATGCTCACACCCACGCCTGTGCAATTACAAAATGGAATCAACCTTTAAATCTGTGGTTGTGCTTATTTTGTCATTTTTTTCTGTGCATAATCGACAATTACTTACTTCAGTCAAAATAGATCTACCATATGGATCATTTGAAAATGATGGTAATTTCTCTTCTTTTGTATAAATCTGTAAGAATTTGTTAAACATGTATGCATATTTATGTTGTTGTGTTTACAGTGTTTTTGTATACATGAATATCACCTTTCATAATAAAGCCACAGTTTTATTTTAAATTGAAACAAATAAGTACACTGAAAATTGAAACATTGATTAAATTCATTGGCGTTACAATTTGATATTTATGGTTTTTCTATAAATAATGACCATCTTAAATAAAGGAAACATACAAAACAGATCAAATCACATACTGGGATCATCTACAATAACTATCCGTTTTGTACTTTAGCATATACAACCTTCTTGGTATTGTTGTGAAGCTGAATGAATAAGTACGAAATGATATATGAATAATATATACCTATCTACTACTTATTTTGGTGTGGCTTATTGACTATGTTCAGGTGAAAAGACTAAATCATGGTTTCATTTCATGAATTGACTAAGAGATGAAATGATACATGTAGGATGATGCAGATTTTCTTATCTGTATGCAACAAATCAACTAAATGGATACATACAATACAGATTATTGGCCTCAGAAAGTTTATCTAGTTTGCTAGGCATGTACATATACATATATGTATTTAGGGTATGAGAGGGAGATTTAATTCAACAGTATTCGTCCTTTAGAGTAGAACAACAAATTATTATCTTCCATCAGTGTAAACGTACTTTTATGTAAATCCATACCTTCGTTTTCATTTGTTTTACAGTTTCGAAATTTAATTCTATACCTTAATTACAAAAGTATTTACCGATGTCTGTATAGTGAATAGATAGAATTATTGAATATAATCTCTTAGTCAAAGATTTCTCATCTGTATAAATTTCATAAAATTAAATCCAAAGTAATTATTTTATTTATATTTAGAAAATATTAATCAGCGCTTACTGGTAAAATAAATGGAGGCCGTTTCAATTGACGTCTTACTTGTTCTTTTAAGAAGTTTGCTTGAACGCAATAATTTACCTGTCAAAATATTATTATAGAAATAATAATAATAATATTTTTTAAGAGTAAGAATTCTACTATTTCTATAATAAATTTTATTTGTTTTAGTTATTGGTAATTGTTGTATAATAAAAAAAGTATAGAACGAATTCAAATCTTTCATTTCAATATATCCAGGACACGCGTTTCATTCTATTTGGGACTCATCAGCTAGATGTACCTGCATCTCAGAGTTGATGTTCACTCTGGATTCCACTGCTAGCCATTATCCATCTTTACATTAAATGCTTGTGAATTAAGGCTATATCGAGGCAATATGCACAGTATGTACATATGCCAATAAGGGACTAATCAATTACAGTCCTAAACACCATTGGGTAGATTCAAACAAACAATATCAAGTGAATTTAGATATGCTGTTTATTTCTCATCATAGGAGTTTTTCTGTTTTTAATGATCAAGTATTATTATTATTAGCCTTATTCAATATTATATTTTTGGTACAATATGGAGTTCTCAGCGCAGAGTATTTCAACAAGTTTCCATTTCTTATTTCTTGATCGATCCTGACGATAAATATTGAGTGATCATCAATTATTTGTTAGCAGTTCAGGAATCGACATCTGAATAATGTACATTCTTTTCAATGTATATTGCCAGAAACTACAATGTTTCTGATTGTGCTCTTTCCTAACTCGTACTGAGAAAGGTCGTGAACTTTTCACAAAGGCATCTGAATAGGCTGTGCAATTAATTGACATAATGATCTGTTGAAAAAAACAAGAGTCAGATAACGTGTTGAAATATCTAGATGGCAGGAACAGGTAACCCAAATATTCAAACAGGCCGCCCATATGATCTTGTATTCGGTTAACTCTACAACAAATATATTATAGGTATGGTCTTAATAAATTGAAAATAAGCTGGTACGGTAAAGAGAGAGTTATATGTATGATTTAACTACATATTTCTTATTTACTCTCTAAGGATGTGATTTTTTCTTTTATTGATGAATTCGGTTGATGATAATTTTATTACAAAGGTCTTACAATGTAAGAAATATTGCAATTAATAAATGCTGCTGTGAGTATAGTTTTGGGGACTATTGAGTTCTTATTAAGTTTACTGGGTTTCATGAAGCTCGATTCCCGCTTACAGGATCGTTGATGAGCACGTCTGACGAGTCTTACGTAGGAGGAAGCGGCTATCCAGTTCTTCCACGTTTTGACTTGTGGTTTAACATAAATCGGTTCATGATTTCAATAAAATGCTGTTGTGTTGAGTTGAATACATAATTCAGTGTGTGCATTAACTCAAAAAATTACTTTATTATGAATTTTAAACGTATACAGATTGTTAACGCAGTAACCATGATCAAAGGATTGTTCAATTAGGTGCTACACTTTTAAATAATGTATGTGGTATTTCATAAATTTTGATTCTTATTTTAAACCATGCTAACTAACAAGAACTCCTATGTACATTGAAGATCTCAGGATATGAAAAATTCTAAATAAAATATATTTGACAAATTAGTGTTTCTCGTATGCAACTAGTTTCAGAACGATTTCTAAATTATATTAAGAGGGTTTTTTATCATCCTTAATAAGGTATTCAGATGATCCGCATATTCTTGTATAAAAGTCCAAATGAAGGACTGAATGGAAATGTAATTAAATTGGCTTCCCAAACTATCACTATGAAATTATTAGCAAAAATGGATGTTGGCGAACAGTAAAAACTATGACGTGTGTTTCTTCCTGTTTGGGACTCGTCAGCTGGATGTATTGGCATCCCACAGTTCATGTTAATTCCGAGACTCGTACCCAGTACGGTTTACTTTAAACGCCATTGTATTATTCACTTAACTAATGGGTTCAGATAATCACTAGCTTGTGCAATAAAGTGAAATTCAGTTCACTTGTATTAGTTGTTTGAAGTTTCGCGCTGATGTTCACAACTAGAAATGATCGATATCTTTTGAGATATTTGTATCCTTTAACGATTTCCTCGATAGTCCCACTAAAATCACAAGCATTATACGCAGAGATGAATCCAAACAATCAATGAAAAATTCATGTTCTGTACAGAAATATTTAGAATTAATTAAATTTCAAAACGATGAAATAGGTAGAAACATCATAATCCATTGTATGAAAAAATGGATCCACATAAAAATGAATAATTTCTGTCGAATCTAGAATTATATTAACCATGAATGATTTGTTTAAAGCTTTATTACAAAACAAAACAACTCCAGTCAATATTTTTCGTCTCCAAATTTCAATAAAATAATCTTTATTTGATTGACTATAGAAATGTCATTTTTAATCAAATGAAACTTAAGCAAACATCATAATCATGCAATGAATAATTCATTCTTACTGGTATACAATTAGAACCATTTCAATAAGAAAAAGAAAATTATTCTCAGGATAGGTTTTCTGTTCAGTGAAAATTCCTTTTATATACTCCTTTTAAAATAATATTTGAATACTTATTTAGAATCTAAATTATTTTAATGTCGAAATTCATGACTGAATTTTGATTGTTTAACAGTGGGATCTACAATACGCTATTCCACTACTAACTACAACCAATATATTATCAAAAGTCTTTCAAATGTTTGAAATATTTATGAAATAAATGAATGTTATGACAATAATGACTTTATTTATTGCTTTATGCTTAGTACGATATGGAATTCTCAGTAGAATGGTTTAACTGCCTAAGTATCTGATGTCTAGACTATGGATTATATATATTATTGACGGATAGTAATAGCACAGTTGCTGAGGACAATCGATCGTGTCCTATATCATCAGTATTAGCTGCTAACCATTTGTGGAAAAAACCATACTGTTTCCATTGTTTAAGTTTATGTAAGGCTGGACAAAGTAGAAATCACACTTCTAACTCGTTTTGGTTTTTGTTCCACATTAATTCAAATTTTAATTCAACATAATAATTAGTCATTGTAATATTTTTTTTATTTTGAGTATCATATTTTGTGCAGTATAACATTAATTCACCGTGAACCTAATTCAGTAGCATATTCGTTCCATTAATTTAGCCTGAGCTTCATTTAGTATGTTATGGACAATAGGTTTTTCTAACAAATTTGCTTATTTTCCCCATATGTGATATTTGTTAAATTAATCATCAATTATGGATGAAATCGATATATAAATGATGGTACTTCCGGGTATAGTAGTTGTGTTTCTGCAATATGCAATAAATCTTATTATGTAGTCAGTTCCTGCCTTCTCATTCGTGAAGTGTTCAAAGTAACCAGTCTTTCACAATCTCAATAACTCATACTTTCGCGTATTCTGCAGTTTTCGGGGTTTGCGTTGTTCATAATGCTCAGAACGAAAGTGAAAATTTCACAATTAGACCAGTTTTTGGAGAGCACAATATCACTGAATAGAATCAGTATACCTTCGGTTATTTTGTAAAGCAAGAATCTCAAATATTTTGAGATGAAGTGAATTATTCTCATTTGATACACTTGAAACCCTTTGCATATATACTAATTTTATGAATATGTTGATGTTTAGTAATTAAAGTTTTCTGAGAAATATCCGTAAAGTCATTTAATTCACCATTATGAAAATAGTCATGCATACCTTCCATAATGCTACAGGTTCAATTTATCTAGGAACAGAATAAGCGGTTGAAATCATACCATAAATACGTGTATGAAATAAAATGATAATTCCAATAAAAAGTAATAGTGATGTCATCGTAGCAATTCTAACAGTACTAATGGTTCACAACACACGAGATATGAAATATATTCACTTTACTTTCATCATCATCACAACCAGGTTTCCCATGGTGGTCTAGATTCAATTGACTCATGATCTCAACTATTGAAATTACTATAATATCCATAAAAACCCCAATACTAGTATTAAACAACCATATTCATTAATGTATTTTTCTAAAAAACACCAAAAAGAAATAATTTAAAGGTATTAATTTTCTTACTTGGCATATATCTTCCATAGCAGCTAAATGTGCTGTATATCCAATTGGACATTTTTTCGGCCATAACGCAGCAAATAGTTGGGAAAAATCATTCTGTACAAATTGGTCATTGAAATTATCATTACGCAACATTGACCGCACTGTTCCATGCTTTTGTTGTTGTTGTTGTTGTTGTTGTGTGGTGGTGGTGGTGGTGGTGATGGAAGAGTGAATGACATTCGTTCTTGTTGTATTTTAAACCATTCTGGTATTCGAGTATGTTGTCTGTTGCCATCTATATCATCAGTTTGATTAATATTAATTAAAGCAGTTAAAGGATTACCAGAATAACAACTATAGAAACCACCGAATGGTAATGAATATTTACCACCTAATTCACGATCAGTTGATAAACATATACGCATACGTCGACCAAGTGTTATTGGCCAGTAATATTGTGGACAATTATACTGTTTAGTTAAACTGTTCACCTCTTTATCTGTATAAAGACCACCAAATAAATAACCACTATCAATGTTGTCTAATATATTAGATGATGATAATGATGGATCACGTGAACACCAGTAAGATTCAGTAATAGCGCATTGAGTTGTACAGTCGGGATTTTTAAACCAGGATTTTTCACTGCATACACTATAACATTTTCTAATTTGTTGTGGTAACAGTTGTATTGGTGTATAACCTTGTGAACAAAATAAATCACCAGTAAGTGGATTAGGTATAGTTTCACCAAGACATAAATCATCTGGACCAGTACACTTTTGATAAACTCCTCCAAGGTATAAAGTTGAGTTTGTAATTTGTTTACTGTGTAGATCACATTCCGGTGAAGCTACATTTGCTTCATTATCATAAAAAACTGATAAAGGATTCATGCAGCCTGAAAAAATCAATTAAATTTAAACATTAGGGATTACAGTTTAACTACATAAACGGAACTACTTTTTAGCTAACTCAATTACTGTTTTATGGATCTCATCGATGAAACTTGTCTTAAATCCAACACACGTGAACTTCATTGGTTAAGGCTTCTTACTAGAACCTCAAGAGTTTTCTACTGGTAAGCATTCGATTATGAATAGCCTGAGATCTGAAGTACGAATAATTGGATACGAACTAAGTGGATCAAAGATAGTGAAGCTTGATTTGATATCTGATAGGGGCATATGCATGCACTCTTGAGAAATCATATAAATGGCTAAACCAAATATTAGGCATATCCGCTTTACTGAAATAGTAGTTACATATTTGTTTGTTAATGATACGAAAAATGAATTCATAGTCAGACAGTGGTGTCGGTGAATTACATGATTAAATACAATGTAAATTGGTATCGAGTCATCTAGTTCACTGATCTAGAATATTTGAATGGTTTGAGAGACTAAAAACATATATGACTATTATTGAGTGTTTTAGTGAAGTGTTATATAACTGGGGTTATCCTAGACGTTATTTTCCACTTTATATCCAAATTAAACTCTGAATAAGATGCTTAAAGCTGAAATGTAATTTGAAATGCCTTTTGCTAATTAGGTTTCCCGTTGAACTGTAGTCACGACTAGGTTTTTTATTACTTACCACTTAACCACTGATGACAAATCAAAGTAACCAGTAGTAATAGAGTTTATTTAGGAGGTGAATATATTTACAATTGATTGATCACTGGGTAATGACTAATGTCATAAATGTAAAGTTATTATTAGTGCTGATCGTACTCTGTCAGTCAAGCTGCAATGTGGCCACTAGTCTTTGTGACTGCCGAGAAGCAAGATGGTGGTTGGAGGTGGTCGACAGGAAACCTTGGACCTTGGTTTCATCCTACTCAACACTCGTTGGCAAGGTGAACCTGTAACCTTGAGAAAACTGATGAAGAACTTGATGTATATAACATTGGTCACTACCTGGTGATCAATAAATTGTAAATACATCTCGGTCCTACAGAAGGTCAACCACGGCGTGAATCACTCAGTGGTAACGTCTCTGACTGTGAAGTTAAGTGACAGGAAATTGAATCCATCAGGGAGTAACCAGTCCCCTCAAAATGACGAGTAGCAAGAAACGCAGATCCAAGGTTTCCTGTCGACCACCTCCAACTACTTGACGATGAACGAGTTTTTTTTTGGAAGTTACGCTGATGAATACTAACAAGTACAAAACCTTAATCTAGGTTTTTCAGCTGACACTCATCACCGTTCACTATAGTATATTACGAAATCAAGTCACTTGTATTGATAGCCTAGTTGAGGAATCGGTTGGTAGAATTAGCCGGTCACCCAATGATAAATTTATTGGTGTCTGCTTGCTTATGACTTTACACTTTCAGAAACGCATATTTATATTGCAGTTTTATACAGTTATATATATATAGTCATTATTATCATTAAGGATCAATGTAAACTTTTGTGAAATAAGTTAATCCTCTTTTCGTCAGCTACAAAACATTTTTTATTTTCGACCTCTTCCTATAATCATATACGGTTACTAAATTATGTTAGAATAATTATCAATGAGTCAACAAGCTATAATAAATTCAATAAATATTATCAAAACAAAAGAGATTAAGCTAAGAATGATACCATGAGTGGATCAATATTAGACCACCATCGAAAACCTGGGAGCACTTGACTACTGTTTCGTCCTAGTATGGGACTCTTCAGCTGTGTGCACCTGACGTCCCGCACGCGGGATCCGAGCGTATGACCTCCAGTCCACCCAACGGTGTTAATATCAATGGGGGGTTAGAACCTCACATGGGGGATCGCAGATGCGCGCTGCTTGGGAGCCTCATACTAGGACGAAACAGTAGCCCAGTTTTTCTAGATTTTCAATGGTGGTCTAACATTGGTCCACTCATAATATCGATCTAAACTCAATAATCTTCACAACTCTTTACTGAATAAGGATTGTGTAGACTATTTGTATGAGATTAGGGCAATAAATATTTTTTGTGGAAATCCATATACATAATAGGTGCAGATCTTTAGTATTGTCTACATGAACTAATAAAATTAAGGTAAATATGTCGATTATAAGTAATGAGGTGCAGGAGGTAGACTGTGGTGCAAACTGAAAATGTATCACGGAATTTACTGCTAGCTCAATTAGCAAATTAGTTAAGTACATTTAAACAATTAATGTAATTCATATAATTTACCAACTACTGTATTAGCTTTATAATATCTTTCAACAGCTGATTTAATTGTTGCAGTCAGTCGAACTATCATATGACTAGGTAACTCAGGTAATGATCTATCTGTAATTAATTCATAAATTGGTTGTCCACTTCTGTCAATAGCCACTAGTTGATTGTCTAGACCAGATTCCCAAAGTGATAAATTCACATCAGACATGTAAATAATAGGACCACCATAGGTTAAAACTTGACTATACGTTATTTTACTTTCATAATTTTGAATCTGTTAGGAAAAAAAGATGATGTTAAAATTTAATAGAAATAAAATAAAACAAGGAAACAGTCAGATTAGAAAATCACTAAACTTCAGGACGTTTTCATTGTTATTAGAAGAGTTTTGTGAAGATTATTGAATTTTTGAAGATCATCTACATGATCAATTAAGTTGAGACAATTATTGAGAATCAGAGGAAATTGAGAAACTGTTTTATTTTAATTTTTGATTCCTTAGAACTTTTCACTCATGAACTTTATAAGCCTTGAATCCAAGATATTCGTGCTTTACTGAGTTAGCATCCAGTCAACATGTTAATAACTGGATCTTAACTCAATAGTTTAAAGTTTTATAGAATAGATAGATTGTGGCATCAGTAAAATTGAAGAATCGCATTTTGTTTTATTTGGATCTCGTCAGTTCAGTATACATGCATCTCAATGGTATTGTTCACTAATTACCTTTTGTTTCAAAAGCCCAACGATTTATCCTCTGACATACTAAGTTCAGATAGCCACTAATTTATGTAACGTTTATGACTTTTTTATCATAATAATTAAGGTACGAATTAACCTGTTGTTGATATTAGGAACTGAATTTCTATCAGTATTTAGTTTAAACGTAGCTATAAAGTGTAAAGCTCCTAAACTTAATCTGTAGCTAGGTCATAAGTAGAGACTATTGAAAAGTTTCATAGTATAGCTAGACAACTATCCTAAAACTTCTTAATTTCAATGATTATCTAGTTACTATAATAATTCATGATCTACACTATCTTCAAGTATTTTATCTATTACAATGATATAAAACACAAATTTTTAATAACTATCACAAAAAATCAATTTTCTTTTTATTGATCAATACATTAGAAATAAAAAAACAAAGGTATGTATACCAATTCATCTGAGCAACAAACAAAGTAACATTGTACAGAGAAAAACTTGAACAGAAAAAGACCAAAAAAAGTCAATAAAGAAAACGACAGATCATAAATATTATTGACTTTTGAGTTTAAAATTTTCATTGAATTGTATAACATGTAATTATTTAATTTAGTGTAAATAAAAATCAATATAGAAATAATGTGTTATTTTTCTAGAACCAGTTGTATCTAAGTGAAAAACTGTTTTTTTCTTTTTTGTTATTTTTTTGTTTTACTTAGTTCATTAGTAGGAACAATTCAATAGAACTAATTAATAATTCTAAACTGAAATAAACTAATTATTTGTTCAGTATTAAGACCTAGTTTTATTTAAACTAGTATAACTTAATAAACGAAGTAATTCTGTATAGTGATTATTCAATGTTTAATGTTGAATTAATATTGAATAATGCAATACTTAGACAACTTTGTTCACTTTATATAATTCAGTTAAAATAGTAAACTTTCTTTTATATTTGTTCACTATAAAAAAGAAAAAAACTATTCACTTTTCTTTATCTACTTATAAACAGTCTGTCAATAATATCAACAAGTCAATTGTAATTTTTGCTTTTATAAAGGAAGTCAGTTTATTTTACATGTGTCCAGAATTGAAAACTGAAACATAGTTTATAAGAAAATGTACAAATTGTTAGGTTGATAATCAGACAATTATCTAGTTATTTTAATAGTTGAATTCATGAGTCGATCTAAGCTAGACCACTATTGAAAAACGGTCAAGTATTTAATGATAGTCTAGCTTAGAACGACTCATGAATTCAACTTGTATGGATGGTCGAACGAATAAAATTATGGTTTTAATCATATACTACTTAAAGCCTTCCAAGTAAACTTTGCATTTTTAATAAAATAAGCATTCATCTTCACTTGGTATTGTCTTGCTTGTATCTTCCTAATGAGGTTTAAGACTCCAACTGGTCAGTCTGTTATTGACATGTGTGCATACTGTGTGTATACCTTGATATTGCCTTAGTTCACAAGCTTTTATGAACAAAGATGGATAGTGACTAGCAGTGGAATCCAGGATGCACGTTTCGTCCTATTTGGGACTCGTCAGCTGGATGTACCTGCATCTCAGAGTTGATGTTCACTCTGGGACTCGAACCCAGTACCATTCGCTGGATGTAATGAGTCTCAGTAGCTGAGTGGATAACGCAATGGCATTTGAAGTGAATGGTACTGAGTTCAAGTCCCAGAGTGAACATCAACTCTGAGATGCAGGCACATCCAGCTGACGAGTTCCAAATAGGACGAAACACGCATCCCGGATTCCACTGCTAGTCACTATCCATCTGTGCTTAAAATAACCATTCATCTTGCTTTCGATTTTCTATTGAAATTGTTTACCTTGAGGGAAACTATGAATATTCAACATTTTATCTTGAAATAAAATTAAGACCAAAGAACTCAAAGCTCATATGTTTAAGTCGGGACTTTGTGTAAACTTGTTAAAGAAAGACTGTTGACCTTATAAACCAACCTTTTAGAGAGTCATGAATGCTAAATTGTTTAGTTTTCAGCTTTATGTTTACATTTTTTCCCTCAGATTCCCAAACTCAGTACTCGTCACTTTAAGCAAATGTGTCGTTTAGAAAACTATTGAGCATTAATAGCTATACCATGTTCATTGCTAGTAGTATATGGAAGTTTTTCTCTTACGTGGGAACGCTAGAATTCACTGGGGTGAATTTAGTCAGAAAGTATCACTCTAAGTGTCGAGTATTATTTATTTACTCACTACATATACATATTATTGCTCACCTTCATATAAATTATTCCACCTGTCCTTATAACTTTTATGTGATATATATCTTGATCTGTATGTTCGATCGACATCGTATTCATAATTGACAATTATTATACTTGTAATAAGACTCATAGCAGCTTATTTTAATTTATCACACGTAATCTAAACAGTGAAAGTATTTAACCATTTTTATCCGTTATGAAGCAAATGTGGATACTCGCTACCGAGGAGTCCCATACTAGGACGAAACGACCATTCAGTTCTCCTAGGTTTTCAATGGTGGTTTAACTTAGATTGACTAGTGATTTCAACTGTGGGAATGAGGTAATAAGACTTTACAGTTGTTTTCATCATTATTGTTATTAGTGCGTATCCACTGAGAGTATGAATAATCCTTGGTGTAGATCGAATTTTATCAAAATCAAGATAAATGTTTGATCAAGATAAACTAAACTGTAGGTGATAAACGTTATTAGCTGAAATCG